>NC_142615.1:39020339-39361768 GCF_059453375.1 Lepisosteus platostomus | reverse complement strand
TGGCCATAAGCGAGAGCAAGGCTCGCTGGCACCCTTCTTATTGAGAGGACAGCTCCGTCACCTCTTTTACGACGCTGCTTTTTTTCCCTTGCGTTTTTCTCTTCTTCCCACGTTCTCTCTCTTCACTGCCTTCGTCCCCGCTCTATTTCACTTCAGCCTTTCACTCTTGCTTCCTTCCAATGAGGACGGGGCTGCGGGAGAAAGGGCGCTATAGAGGATCGCTGTGGAGAGCTGCTGCTGTGCTTTGACATCTGAGCTCTGTGGAAAACGATCTCAATACAATTCTGAAAAACGCGACTCTCCGAACGCCAGCCGAACAAGTCTCCACAGCCGAAGCGCTGTGTCTCTTTTCAGCTGGCGATAAACCTTTCCTCGATCCTTTGCGGACTTGTAAAACTGTTCATGATCAGAATAAAAAACGCTCACACTAATACACAAGCACCCGTGTCTCGCCAAAGCTGACAAATAAACAGAAGGACAAGCTGCACTGCACGTGTGAACAGGGGAATGAGCGAGCGAGCGGGGATAGGGCGCTTCCTGTGCTTAAAAGCTTACAGCACCTGGTAATCCCAGGCGGTCTCCCATCCAAGTACTAACCAGGCCCATCCCTGTTTAACTTCCGAGATCAGACGAGATCAGGCGTGCTCAAGGGGGTGTGGCCGTAAGCAAGAGCAAGGCTCGCTGGCACCCTTCTTATTGAGAGGACAGCTCCGTCACCTCTTTTACGACGCTTCTTTTTTCCCTTGCATTTTTCTCTTCTTCCCACGTTCTCTCTCTTCACTGCCTTCGTCCCCGCTCTATTTCACTTCAGCCTTTCACTCTTGCTTCCTTCCAATGAGGACGGAGCTGCGGGAGAAAGGGCGCTATAGAGGATCGCTGTGGAGAGCTGCTGCTGTGCTTTGACATCTGAGCTCTGTGGAAAACGATCTCAATACAATTCTGAAAAACGCGACTCTCCGAACGCCAGCCGAACAAGTCTCCACAGCCGAAGCGCTGTGTCTCTTTTCAGCTGGCGATAAACCTTTCCTCGATCCTTTGCGGACTTGTTAAACTGTTCATGATCAGAATAAAAAACGCTCACGCTAATACACAAGCACCCGTGTCTCGCCAAAGCTGACAAATAAACAGACGGACAAGCCGCACTGCACGTGTGAACAGGGGAATGAGCGAGCGAGCGGGGATAGGGCGCCTCCTGCGCTTAAAAGCTTACAGCACCTGGTATTCCCATGCGGTCTCCCATCCAAGTACTAACCAGGCCCATCCCTGTTTAGCTTCCGAGATCAGGCGTGCTCAAGGGGGTGTGGCCATAAGCGAGAGCAAGGCTCGCTGGCACCCTTCTTATTGAGAGGACAGCTCCGTCACCTCTTTTACGACGCTGCTTTTTTTCCCTTGCGTTTTTCTCTTCTTCCCACGTTCTCTCTCTTCACTGCCTTCGTCCCCGCTCTATTTCACTTCAGCCTTTCACTCTTGCTTCCTTCCAATGAGGACGGGGCTGCGGGAGAAAGGGCGCTATAGAGGATCGCTGTGGAGAGCTGCTGCTGTGCTTTGACATCTGAGCTCTGTGGAAAACGATCTCAATACAATTCTGAAAAACGCGACTCTCCGAACGCCAGCCGAACAAGTCTCCACAGCCGAAGCGCTGTGTCTCTTTTCAGCTGGCGATAAACCTTTCCTCGATCCTTTGCGGACTTGTAAAACTGTTCATGATCAGAATAAAAAACGCTCACACTAATACACAAGCACCCGTGTCTCGCCAAAGCTGACAAATAAACAGAAGGACAAGCTGCACTGCACGTGTGAACAGGGGAATGAGCGAGCGAGCGGGGATAGGGCGCTTCCTGTGCTTAAAAGCTTACAGCACCTGGTAATCCCAGGCGGTCTCCCATCCAAGTACTAACCAGGCCCATCCCTGTTTAATTTCCGAGATCAGACGAGATCAGGCGTGCTCAAGGGGGTGTGGCCGTAAGCAAGAGCAAGGCTCGCTGGCACCCTTCTTATTGAGAGGACAGCTCCGTCACCTCTTTTACGACGCTTCTTTTTTCCCTTGCATTTTTCTCTTCTTCCCACGTTCTCTCTCTTCACTGCCTTCGTCCCCGCTCTATTTCACTTCAGCCTTTCACTCTTGCTTCCTTCCAATGAGGACGGAGCTGCGGGAGAAAGGGCGCTATAGAGGATCGCTGTGGAGAGCTGCTGCTGTGCTTTGACATCTGAGCTCTGTGGAAAACGATCTCAATACAATTCTGAAAAACGCGACTCTCCGAACGCCAGCCGAACAAGTCTCCACAGCCGAAGCGCTGTGTCTCTTTTCAGCTGGCGATAAACCTTTCCTCGATCCTTTGCGGACTTGTTAAACTGTTCATGATCAGAATAAAAAACGCTCACGCTAATACACAAGCACCCGTGTCTCGCCAAAGCTGACAAATAAACAGACGGACAAGCTGGCGATTAACGGTCGATCACCGGGGTAAAGTTAGCTCGAAGTTCGAAAACGATTTTGGCACGCCTGTAGCGCTTTCACGTAACCTCTTAGAGTTGCGAGAATGCTTGTTTTGTGTATAAAATACATTGTGGATGCTTTCTCAGCCTTTACTTTTTCGATTTTATGACATTTTTTTGACCATGCACGAATATTCTTTTGTCCATATCTTCGCAATGGAAGCACAGAACGCCGTCAAACCAAATGCATTTTAAAGACCACGACTTGTGGATATTTCCACAGCCTTTACATCAAACTATCAGTGAGCTAATTATCTTTTTTTAAACCTCCGGTTTTTCTTCGATGCGTAATTACGCACGAACTGGAACCCGGGGGACCGCTGTGTGCACACGTTCACAACGCGAGAAATACTGTTCAATACGGCTTCATGCGAAAAACCCGTATATGACCATAGGAAGCAGAACAGCGCAGTCTCCCATTACCCAGACTGTAAGCACGGGAATAAAGCTTTGTTTGATTTCTGAAACCCTTCCTTTACGCCCTGTTTTCATTCAGGTAAGGGTCAACTATATTCACAATACTACTGACAGCAGGAAGATTAAAATATTCTTTTCTCAGCAGCTTATTAAAAACAGCTCCCATGATGTTCAAACCGATTTTTTACACAGAACACTGACACAGCTTTGCATTCTGAATCTCTTTTTCTCATGCTTTTATTTAATATGGCACAATGCACTGGGATAGGGGTATTCTGTTCACAAACCAATAGCATTTAAACCACAGCACCCACAATGCAGCAAGTGTTTTGCACACTAAGCAGGTCCTCTGACTTTTCCCAGCTTTGTTTTGGGTTGTGGAACCTTTCTTTATATTTTTTAGGATTTTTTGAAGATAACACTACAGGTAATACACTGGGATAGGTGGGTCGTCTTCATGGCTCAATAGCATTTCAAATACAACAGCCACACTGCTGAAACTAAGTGTTTTACACACCAGACAGGCCCCAGAACCTCGTACAACCTTACTGTGGCTGTGGCTCCTTTCTTTATTTTGTAATGAGTTTCTGAAGATAACACTACAGGTAACACAGTGCGATAGGTGGGTAGTCTTCATGGCTCAATAGCATTTCAAATACAACAACCACACTGCTGAAACCAAGTGTTTTACACACCACACAGGTCCCCTAACCTTATACAACCTTTCTGTGGTTGTGGCCCCTTTATTTATTTTTTTAATAAGAATTTTAGTTTTTCAATATGGCACCATTAGACAGGCGGTACATGGGGATTGGGGGGTGCTATTCATGAGTCAATAGCTCTTCAAGCACAACAGCCACAGTGCTGCAACCAGGTGTTTTACACCAGACATTTCCCCTAACCTTATACAACCTTGCTTTGAGTTGTGGAACATTTCTTTATTTTTTAATGTTTTTTTTGACTGTAATCAAGTGTTGTGCTCACTAGGCAGGCCTCCTGACCTTTCACAGTCATGCTTTGTTGTGTGCAACTTTAATTATCTTTTTAGGATTTTTTGAACATGGCAACTTCCACCGAGACGGGTGGGGGGTGTGGGGGTGCTCTTCAATAGCTTTTTAATCTATACACACAAACGGATGTAACCAAGACACTCAGAACCTGTCACGCAGGGGCTGACTGCTGAGGATAGGGATCCAATGCAATGCCCTTGGTAGGGTTGGTGCGAGACGCAGGCGTAGTCGGAGTAAACAGGCAGGGGCCCGAGTCCGGGAAGGCGTAGTACAGGCGTAGGCACAGAATCGACAGGAGAAGGCGTAGTCGAGGGACTGGCAAGGGGCGGAGTCCGGGAAGGCGTAGAAGTTGCGTCGGTAGGCAGAGGCGTAAATGAAGAGACAGGCTGGGGTCAGGATCCGAGAAAGCGTAAAACAGGCGAAGGTACAAAATCGAGTGGCTAAAGCAGTTGTCGGAAAAGCGGGGTCGAGGTCCAGGGGAGAAGTCATAGTAAGGCAAAGGCGTAGTTAGTAGGTAAGCTCCGGGAGAGAATCTCAATCGTGAGCAATGACCGGGGGACAGATGAGGGTTTAAGTAGAGGACTGATTGACATGTGCACGTTTGGTATGGGGAGAGCTCGAGGGAATGCGGGAGCGCTTGCCTGCGTGAGGGAGATTCATGGCAAAACCAACAGAATCAACCTGAACTCATAGAAAAACAAGAATGCCCCCGAGACACCTGAATCCCCCTCCTGGACCACTCTGGTATCAACACCCCCAAACCCATCCATACCAGCTAACAAGATTCAGAATCGGTGCAACCCTCCAACCTGGACCAAGAGCAGGATGGGACAAGAACCTGCACCACACTACGTACACAGGTTTGTATTTTTGGCTGAAGATGAAAATGTCTAACATAGATTGTTTTGGTTCTAGCAAACAATAAAAATAGTTATTAAAATCCAAACACACATAATGAGATCACTCTCTGTCAGTATGTGTAACATTCTGGGTCTGGGCTCCTCTGTATTTGGGCTAAAGAGAGTTCAACAACATTTATTAAATGCACTGACATCATAATCTGACAAGATCCATTGTTTAGGGGAGACTTGACCACCCACTGTCCCCCTGGTATCGTGAAGCTCATTGTCCTTTAGCTTTCCAAAACCAGAATCACTTGGGACTCCGGGGGGATCGGTGTATGCAAAATATGAATTCCTTATGCAAGAAATTGTATATGGTCAATATAGCGATCATATCTTATCAGCAGATGGTAATCTCCAAGGAACAAGTAATAGGTTTATTCCACGCTGAAAAATGATCAAATGATTGATGAACCCAAGTGATTTGAAAGAAATGTTAAACAACTCAAAGCGAGGTTGTATAAGGTTAGGGGAGCTGTCTGGTGTGTAAAACACCTGGTTGCAGCACTGTGGCTGTTGTGCTTGAAGAGCTATTGACTCGTGAAGAGCACGATGTACTATCCCCATGTACCGCCTGTCTAATGGTGCCATATTGAAAAACTCATAAAAAATAAAGAAAGGGGCCACAACCACAGCAAGGTTGTATAAGGTTCTGGGGGCTGTCTGGTGTGTAAAACACCTGGTTTCAGCAGTGTGGCTGTTGTATTTGAAATGCTATTGAGCCATGAAGATGACCCACCTGTCCCAGTGTATTACATGTAGTGTTATCTTCAGAAAATCATAAAAAAAATAAAGAAAGGGGCCACAGCCACAGCAAGGTTATATAAAGTTAGGGGGCCTGTCTGGTGTGTAAAACACTTGGTTTCAGCAGTGTGGGTGCTGTATTTGAAATGCTATTGAGCCATGAAGACGACCCACCTGTCCCAGTTACCTGTAGTGTTATCTTCAGAAAATCATTACAAAATAAAGAAAGGGGCCACAGCCACAGTAAGGTTGTATGAGGTTTGGGGGCCTGTCTGGTGTGTAAAACACTTGGTTTCAGCAGAGTGGGTGCTGTATTTGAAATGCTATTGAGCCATGAAGACGACCCACCCGTCCCAGTGTATTACCTGTAGTGTTATCTTCAGAAACTCATTACAAAATAAAGAAAGGGGCCACAGCCACAGTAAGGTTGTATGAGGTTCGGGGGCCTGTCTGGTGTGTAAAACACTTGGTTTCAGCAGTGTGGGTGCTGTATTTGAAATGCTATTGAGCCATGAAGACAACCCACCCATCCCACCTGTAGTGTTATCTTCAGAAAATCATAAAAAAATAAAGGTTCCATAACCCAAAACAAAGCTGGGAATAGTCAGATGACCTGCTTAGTGTGCAAAACACTTACCTGCAGCATTGTGGGTGCTGTGGTTTAAATGCTATTGGTTTGTGAACAGAATACCCCTATCCCAGTGCATTGTGCCACATTAAATAAAAGCAAGAGAAAAAGAGATTCAGAACACAAAGCTGTGTCAGTGTTCTGTGTAAAAAATCGGTTTGAACATCATGGGAGCTGTTTTTAATAAGCTGCTGAGTAAAGAATATTTTAATCTTCCTGCTGTCAGTAGTATTTTCAATATAGTTGACCCTTACCTGAATGAAAACAGGACGTAAAGGAAGGGTTTCAGAAATCAAACAAAGCTTTATTCCCGTGCTTACAGTCTGGGTAATTGGAGACCGCGCTGTTCTGCTTCCTATGGTCATATACAGGTTTTTCGCATGAAGCCGTATTGAACAGTATTTCTCGCTTTGTGAACGTGTGCACACAACGGTCCCCCGGGTTCCAGTTCGTGCGTAATTACGCATCGATGAAAAACCGGAGGTTTAAAAAAAGATAATTAGCTCACCGATAGATTGATGTAAAGGCTGTGGAAATATCCACAAGTCGTGGTCTTTAAAATGCTTTTGGTTTGAAGGCGTTCTGTGCTTCCATTGCGGAGATATGGACAAAAGCATATTCGTGCTTGGTCAAAAAAATGTCATAAAAACGAAAAAGTAAAGGCTGAGAAATCATCCACAATGTATTTTATACACAAAGCAAGTATTCTCGCGATTCTAAGAGGTTTCGTGTAAACGCTACAGGCGTGCCAAAATCGTTTTCGAACTTCAAGCTAACTTTACCCCGGTTCTGAAAGCGAGAGCAATGAAAAGGTGCACGACGCTGTGAAAGAAAACAGAGAAGTGAAAGGCAGTCATTTCTCTAAGGAGGTGAAAGAAAAGCTACTCCCCGTCGGGAATGGAACCCCGGTCTCCCGCGTGACAGGCAGGGATACTTGCCACCATACTAACGAGGAAGACATCGCTCTCTCCAACCCCCGGCATCGTGTCCCGACCCAGCATGCTGGAAGCCGACGCGTGCTGTGATCCCTTTACGGAGCAGAAATGACAACCGAGGAGCCGAGAGATCATTTCAGCATATCGCGTCTGAACGGAAAACACAAACGACCAACTCGGAATGACTTGCCTTTGACGCTTTTCAAAGCGTTCTTTGTGCACGACGACTGCGCCGCCTAGCAGATACAAATGGGTTGTACAACTTTGAACTAGCAAATGGAAGAGGGCTAAGCCCCCTCTCTTGTAGCCCAGGTTCGATCTGTCTCCCAGAATCACCAGGGCGCACACACACACACCCGTGCCGTTGAAGTGCTCTGCTTCATTTCTAAGGGCAACTCAACATTCACTCCTACCCCGAGTGCAGAAAAGACAGCATCCACAGCAACAACAGCTCAGGTCTCTGCACAGGAGCTAAGCTGCCCTCATCTCCTCTGCTCTGCGGCTCCTGCGGAGCCGCGCCCTGTCTGTGCGTCGTGTCCAAGAGCTCCTGGGAGGAAGAGAGAGCCCTCCCACTCGGGGGCTTTTCCATGGTCTGTGTGAGGAGGGGCGGGTGTGTCCAGTAGCTTATCGAGCGGAAGCCTGGGGAGGCGGAGAGCTGTGATCGTGCAGACCTTGAGGTGTCACCCCTTTGTCTGCTTTCCCGCCCCCCCTCCGCCCAAGCTCTGCTCCAAAGTAGCCCAGCAACCCCTCACACCTGCACGTGTCACAACCTAAGGTGCGGTCATGAGACACCCATGGGGTGTCGTTCTGTTCTTGCTAATTGTTTCCTGCCCGTCGCAGGCAGGAGTCCATGCGAGGAAGATGCGCTGGACAGAGCACAGAGGGCGCAGCTGGGTGGCTTTCCTTCTGAGTGACGTTCCTGCAACACTCTCCCGCTACTCTTGGTGCGCTCATGCCGCAACACAGGAAGGCTGGAGCAGGTGGCCGTGGGCTCTGCGCACCGCCGAAATAGCTCATTTGGGAGAGCGTTAGACTGAAGATCTAAAGGTCCCTGGTTTGATCCCGGGTTTTGGCATTTTGTTTCATCGCGCCCTTTGTTCCTCTCTCCAGCGCCCCCTGGCCAAAGTGATGCTTCCCTTTCTCAGCCCGAAACGCAAGCGAGACACCAGCAGCAGTTCCTACAGCTTTCCGTAGTGTAGCGGTTATCATGTTTGCTTCACGTGCGAAAGGTCCCCGTTTCGAGACCATGTGGAAACAACCTCTTTTTGCACGCTCCCTTACTTCACAGAGGTCTTGAGCCAACGGTCATTTGTTCCCAATGTATTTCCGGTGCCTTCATGCACTCTTGTACCAAACGCACGTTTGACGAAATGACAACCAAGGAGCCGAGAGGTTATTTCAGCATTTCGCAGCAATTCACCAGGGCCTAGCAGATACAAATGGGTTGTACAACTTTGAACTAGCAAATGTAAGAGGGCTAAGCCCCCTCTCTTTTAGCCCAGATTCGATCTGTCTCCCAGAATTACCTGGGTACACACACACACTGTCTTGTTTCTCCTACACGTATAGTGTAAAAATTAAGAACCCAGGACGAAGATGTGACACTCGAACAAACTCTTTATTATTTATCCTGTAACTCCGATCCAGTTAGCTCCTAAATTCACTATGACCTGTGACCCTGAGCAACCGTTATTCCCCGCTCAGCCCTCCATCAATCAACATGCAGTTTCACTGCTGACGCACACAAATATTACACCTTCTCCAGCTGTTATGAATCGCCTCTCAAAGCCCGGTGTGTATTTTTTTGGAGATGTTATACAGATGCAGCCATTCAAAGTGCCGGAGGTAATTGATGCAAAACACCGCGGTACGTGATTGGTTGACCGACAGGGGCACTCGTGGTCCGTTGGTCGGTCGTAGAAAGATTTACAGTAAATGTCTTTACTGTGCCCATTTTAGCATTGAATATTTATATGGAATTTTACCACTACCACTAGGTGACTATTCATTGTTATTAAAATGACTTAAATTCGATCATATTGTGATATTTTGAAATATTTATATTTAGAAATATAAATTTGTTTGGTGCGAGTGAGGTTTTATTTAATCTCTGACCCAGGGAAACGTTTCATTTTTTCAAAGAAATGTTTGTTATAAGAGGAGAGTCATGGCTTCAGTGGGATTTGATCACAGACTTTGTGATAAGGAAGTCAGGAGCCTAACCCACAGCGCCACCAGCAAGGTCACATGGAGATTGCTGAAAAAAAACTACAGAAACATTATCAACAGACAATGTACAGCGTGTACTATTCTTGTGTTGCGGTACATGAATATAATTATATCGTTATTAATTTCTTTAGATACGCGATTCCATATTATATTCCCTTTTAATCAAATTTTAAAAGTATGCTTGTTGACTCCGGTATCACGTTAGTTAAAGACTTCGATGCTTAAAATGTTTAGGGAGAAATGGAATACTGGTGTGTATGTTTTCTTTAAAGTACAGAGACCAGCCATATACTGTATGTTTAAGTTCCAAAATTAATATCGTTTATGGCCTTCACACGTGTTACAGTATGCTCCTATTCTTTTTATGCTCAGGTACTAAGATTTCCCTTCAGTGGTAAAATTCCATATAAATATTCAATACTTAAACGGGCACAGTTAAGACATTAAATATACATATACATACTGTATACAGTACAGTTTGCATACAGTAATATGTTATGTTCCTAAATCAATCTCTTTTATGAGCATGTGAAAGGTATGGTGAATCGATTCTCAAAAATTACTGTACTTTGCATGATTGGAAACAAATGTGTGATTGCGAAATGCTGTGGTGTTACTTTTACAAAAACGGTCAATGAAAAAAAGAATGTGGACCAGGGCAATACTTTGAGTTTACAGCTTGTCCAAGGTCATTCATTATTAATACTATTAGTAATATCTTCGTTAAAGACTTTGATGGCGACAGCTCAAACATGAGAGGTTGAGCTTCATTAGCTCCACCTTGCGGAAATTCCGGATACTATTATTTTTTTGCGGTATTATAGGAGAATTTACGGTAACTCGCGGTGGACTGTGTAAAGCCCACCGCAAAATAATGTGGTACCGCCCACTTGTTTTGAATGGCTGCATCTGCATATGTCAGAAAGAGCACTGTGACGTCAGAGACACCAGCCAGAGCGCCGGGATCAGCGAGCGAGACCGCGGGAGGTGCGCTGAACGCACTGCGAAGAGTTATTGATCACTTATCTATCGACAACCAATTAATTCAACTGAAGAACCGTAGAATAAACGATTAACTTCATCGACTGGTGAGTACTGATTCTTTTCCCGTTCTTGACCCTGTTTTAAATATCTAGAAAATGGTCAATACCGCCTGTATCGATCAATTACAGTACCATAGTGCGTTTAGTGTTAATAATGTTCAATCCGAAATTAAAGAATGGTTATTCAAATTATTATTTAGGAATTTAATCCTAGAACTAGAGAATTATATTCCAAGTTGATAAATTTGTTTAAGTAACAGTTAAAATGCATTTTCTATTTGTTTACAAATCATAAGTATGGTAACCACGGCGACACGCGCCAAGTCACTGTGCCCGGCTAGGTGTCTCGCCTTCGTCACAAACAGCGGTATGACGTCACGGACAGCTACTAATACTAATACTAGTGTATTCATGTTAATATTAGTGAGAGTACAACTGGTAGTTTTAATGTTAATGCTAGTATTCATGTTAATATTAGTGCTTATTATGGATATACTGTTAGACTATTTACACTAGTAGTCATGTTAGTTTTAGTGATATTATTACTGTTATGGAACAAGTAATAGGTTTTATTCCATGCTGAAAAAAAGAAGAAAGAGAACACAACGTTTCGGCCGTGGAGCCTTCTTCAGGTGTCACACTCTCTCTTTCTCTCTTTCTTCTTTTTTTCAGCATGGAATAAAACCTATTACTTGTTCCTTTGCAGCCTACGCATGCTGACGCAGCTACCCACCTGAATTATTACTGTTATTATTAGTATTAGTAGTGTAGTAGAAACTTTGTGTTATAGTTAGTAATAATGATAGTGTTAGTCATAGTGATAGTGTTACTGTTGTAATATTAGTGGTATTTTTGTTAGTGTTTGTTATAGTGTAACTGTAGGTAAGAGTGTATGTGATGTCCATCAGTGTGTGAGTTTGTGTCTGTGAGTATGTGTACTGTCTAAGTGTGATTCTGTAAATGTGTGCGTATCAGTGTGTGGGTGTGTATCTCTGAGTGTAGTGTCTACAGTATGTGTGTGTCTGTGAATGTGTGCTAGTTTGTATTTGTGCATGTATGTGTCTGATTGTGTGTATAAATGTGTATGGTGTTAGTCAGTATGTGTAGTGTCTGTGTGTGTGAATGTGTGTGAGTGTGTAGGTGTATACTGTATCTCTCAGTGTGTGTGAATGTGTTTGTAAGTCGGCTTGGGCTCAAATGTTGTGTCTGATAGAAGTGACCCATCAACAGGTGTTGAGGTCCAGAGCTGCTTGCAAATGGAATCACTTTCTAGAGTCCAGACCAATGTCTACAGAGCTGTGAGTGCTCTGTTTTTATCACTATTAGTAGTAATGACAGCAGTAATAGTAGCAGGAGTATTAGTATCAGAATTAGTATTAGAATCTGAAGTCATGGTCGTAGTAGTAATGGTAGTACTGTTATTAGCAGTTGTGTCAGTGACAGCAGTATTAGTAGCAGTAACAGTACTACTAGTAGCTTTAGTAACATTAGCAGTAGCAGTAGGAGTAGCTGTAAAATTTTATTAGTTGCAGTTGTGTCAGTGGCAGCAGCAGTAGTAGCTGTAGTAGCAGTATTACACTAGAACCATGTGTTACGATCCCTGCCTCCCGGCAACGAAAGAGGCAGAAGAAGGCGTAGTCTTAGTTCATTAGTCTACCTATCAGTGTACGCTTTCACCACCACACCTCCGTCTCATCTTGTATTTAAGCACCTTAAGCATCTTGTATTTCTTTCCCTATCTCCTCGCTCAGTATTGGTTTTCCTTTCGAGCTACTTAGTTGCGCTACGCCTTCTACCTCTTCGTACTGTTCTGGTTCTGACTTTGGTTTCTCCACTTTTACTACATTTTTTGGATTACGGCTCGGCTTTTCAGTTTGGAACTGCTCTTTCTCAGTTTGGATCTCTGGCTTCCCCTGGACTCTCGGCTCTCTCCTTCGTCTCATCTATCTGCCAGGGCCGCAGGTCTGCCCAGGATTATGCCATAAACTTTCGAGTAGCAGCAGCAGAGACTCACTGGGAGGATGAGGTCCTAATTTTTCTTTTTCCGCAAGGGTTATGTGAAGAAATAAAGGATCACCTGGTAACTATACCACAGTTGGGCAGAACTTTGGAGGAAGTAATTTCCCAGGTGTTGGAATTAGAGTTTAGAATTTGTCAGAGGAATAGAGAAAGATCTCAGACACAGATACTAGAGGTTCCTTGGCCACCACCTACCAACACTCTAAACTCGGAATAATCTATGGAAATTGCCCGCACCCGGTTAACTCCAGAAGAAAGAGAGAGACGCAGACGAGAGGGCCGCTGTATGTTCTGTGGAAAATTAGGACACTTTAAAGCTGACTGCCCTGCTTTACATTCGTCTTTGAGGCGCCTCCCTACTACTCAAGATCCTGTGGTGAGTGAGTTAACTCAATCCTCTAAGTTTTCCTCAGGATTTTCTATTATGTCTACACTGTTTTGGGGTAATAAACATACACCACTTCTTGCTTTTATTGACTCGGGGGCAGCAGGGAACTTCATCGACGCCTCCTTAGCTCAAGCTTGGAAATTACCCCTGACCCAGGTGACTCCTCCTCTTCATGGACAATCTATTGATGGTTCCCCAGTGTCTCCAGGACTTATAAGATGGCAAACTGAATTAATAAGATTGCAAATTGGCGCCACACATGTGGAAGATATCTGGTTTTATCTCCTCGAGACCCCATCACATCCCCTTGTACTACGCTTTCCCTGGCTCCAACAGAATGACCCTAACATTTCATGGTCCCGTAGAGAAATTTTAACCTGGGGACCCCAATATATTGGTAGTTGCCGTCGTCTGCAAGGTTGTAAGAGTTGCACTCATGGAAATGCCCCCTTCTGGTGTTCCTACGATACCCCCCCCAATATTCTGATCTACAGGAAGCCTTCAATGAGCAAGAGGCCTTGGCTCTCCCACCCCACCGACATTATGACTGTGCAATCGACCTTTTGCCAGGAACTATTCCTCCTAAAGGTCGTATATTCCACTCTCCAATATGGAATCCGAGGCCCTGAAAATATATATACAAGATTCTCTGAAGGCTGGAATTATACGCCCATCCACTTCTCCTGCTTGTGCCAGTTTTTTTTTGTGGAAAAGAAGGATGGTGGGCTCCATCCCTGTATTGATTATAGTGGCCTTAAGAACCGGTACCCTTTGCCCCTAATTCCTACAGCGCTTGAGTCCGTGCATGGGGCCAAGATCTTCATCAAACTGGATCTACGAGGGGCTTATAATTTAATTCGTATTTGGGAAGGGGACGAGTGGAGGACGGCATTCATGACAACCCATGGACATTATGAATATTTGGTCATGCCTTTTGGTTTGGTAAATGCCCCGGCAGTGTTTCAAACCTTTATTAATGATATTTTTTGTGAACTGCTACGAAGGTTTGTCTTGGTATACCTTGATGACATTCTAATTTTCTCTAATACCTTCCAGGATCATGTTCTCCATGTCAGAGAAGTACTCTCCCGGCTCTTAAAGAATAAACTTTATGTCAAACTGGAGAAGTGCACTTTTAATGCTTCTAGGATTCACTTTTTAGGTTACATCATCTCTCCAGAATTGGTGGAAATGGACTCAAGTAAAGTCTCCGCAATTACTGATTGGCCCACACCCAGGAACCTTAAACACATACATCGGTGTTTCTTGGTTTTGCCAACTTCTATAGGAGGTTTATTTGAAACTTCAGCTCGGTGGTTGCTCCCATAACCTGTTTAACTCGCAAAGGACCCAGACAAGGTAAATGGACCCCTCAAGCAGAAGAGGCATTTCAGCACCTGAAACACCTTTTCACTACTGCCCTCATCCTGAAACACCCTGATCCTTCTTTGCCTTTTGTTGTTGAGGTGGACGCTTCTGGCCATGGTGTGGGCGCTGTTCTCTCTCAACGTCATGGAGAAAAACAGATTCTTCACCCTTGCGCCTTCTTTTCTAAGAAGTTATCTCCTGCACAGATGAACTATGATGTTGGTTACCGTGAGCTTCTGGCTATTAAGTTAGCATTGGAGGAATGGAAGCACTGGCTGGAGGGAGCTCATCATCTATCCTTGATATACACAGATCACAAAAACTTGGAGTATTTACTATCGGCCAAACTTCTATGTCCTCGCCAGGCCAGATGGTCCCTCTTTTTCTCCAGATTTAATTTCCTTATCACCTACACTACAGGCTCTAAGAACATCAAAGCTGATGCTCTCTCACGGATCCACGACCCCCCTGAGGCTGAACTGCTTCCTGAACCCATCATCCCTTCTGGTAGATTCCTGGCAGCTGTCAGATGGGACATAGAAGTCATAGTTAGACGCGCCTTGGCTGGACAAACTGTACCTCCTCAGTGCCCTCAGGACAAGTTATTTGTCTCAACCCCAGTCAGATCTTCTGTCTTACAATGGGGATATGATTCCCGCTTCGCCGGACACCCTGGATTCCGACGTACCTTGGATTTAATCTCTAGAGATTTCTGGTGGCCAACCATGGTTAAGGATGTCAAGGAGTATGTCCAAGCCTGCTCTATATGTTCCCGAATTAAGTCTTCTCGGATGAGGGCGGCAGGCCCTCTTCAACCCTTACCTATCCCCGACTGTCCTTGGACCCACCTCTCAGTTGATTTCATTACTGACCTTCCACCAAGCCAAGGATACATGACAGTCATGGTAGTAGTAGATCGTTTCTCTAAATCCGCCCATTTTATTCCCCTACCTTCCTTGCCTTCAGCTAGGGAACTAGCAGACCTGTTCATACTGCATATCTTCCGTCTTCATGGCATCCCTAAAGACATTGTTTCCGATAGGGGCCCCCAGTATATTTCACGATTTTGGAAGGCCTTCTGTAAGTCACTGGGAGCCTCAGTTTCGCTTACTTCAGCTTACCACCCGCAGGTCAATGGTCAATCTGAGCGTATGAATCAAGAACTGCTAACCTACTTAAGGGCATATATCTCATCGACCCAAGATAACTGGGTGTCTTTGCTTCCATGGGCAGAATATGCTCATAATTCTTTGTATACTTCTTCGACCGCCATGTCACCATTCAAGTGTGCCTTAGGTTATCAGCTTCCTCTTTTCCCGGACTCCCCGCCGGACACAGAAGTTCCTTCTGTTCAGGAGTATATCACTAACCTGCAGGACTTCTGGAAGAAGGCTAAAGCCGCCCTTCTTCACACTGCAGCTTGGCAGAAGACCGTGGCGGATCGGCACCGTCGAACCATACCCAGATTTCGACGTGGACAATTTGTCTGGTTGTCTACCCACAACCTTCCTCTAAAGCAACCTTCTGGCAAGCTTACTCCCAGGTTCATCGGTCCTTTTCGTGTCCTCACCCAGGTTACCCCTGTAACTTATCGGCTGGCCTTGCCTCCTACCCTCAGGATTCACCCTACATTCCATGTTTCCCTCCTTAAGCCCTTTCGCAGATCCACTCTGTCTAAACCGCAACAAAAACCCCCACCACCTCGAGTAATTGACGGACTTCCTGCCTACACCGTAAATAAGATCTTAGATTCCCGATGGTCTCGTGGATCCCTGCAATACCTAGTGGATTGGGAAGGCTACGGTCCAGAGGAGCGGACGTGGGTAGCGGAAAGAGATATACTGGATTCAAACCTGATCCGGGATTTCCATCAGAGTTTCCCTAATCGTCCAGCTAGGGCGTCGGGAGCCGCCCATAGAGAGGGGGGTAATGTTACGATCCCTGCCTCTTAGCAACGAAAGAGGCAGAAGAATGCGTAGCCTTAGTTCATAAGTCCACCTATCAGTGTGCGCTTTCACCACCACACCTCCGTCTCATCTGGTATTTAAGCATTAGTCTTTCCCTACCCCCTCGCTCAGTATTGTTTCCCTTTCGAGGTACTTAGTTGCGCTACGCCTTCTACCTCCTCGTACTGTTCTGGTTCCGACTTTGGTTTATCCCCTTTTACTATGTCTTTTGGATTACGGCTCGGCTTCGGTTGCTTTCTCCTAGTTTGGTTCTCTGGCTTCCCCTGGACTCTCGACTCTCTCCTTCGGCTACGGTATTTGGATCACAACTTGTCTCTGTCGGCTCCCGCAAGTGGGTTCACTACTTGGTTTCGGTTTCACTGGCCGAATCCGTAACATTACAAGGAGGACAAACTGGAGTTTTCAAATCAAGACCGAGAATAAATTTGTTTATACGGATCTATCGGTCACAAATTGTAAATGTATTTGTAGATTTACAGCCTTATGATCAAACACTGTCCTTTGGCCTCTTTATTGGTCAATTGTAAAACCTAACAGGAATCATACAGGTGGGGTTGGGGGTTTCAGACAGTTTTCAATATGTTTTCTACACACTGCAGGAAATACAATTCAGAAGGAGAAAAGACACACAGTGACAGGGAGGAGTGATGTCACAGCTCTCAGCAGGACAGGAGCAGCAGCAATGGGAGGATGGAGAAATGACGAAGGATTGGTGCAGGAGTTTTAATTCTCCTCAGTGCTGGAGACTGGAGACTGAAAAATTCAATTTGTTCAACTCAGATCCATTGGTGACATAGTTATATTACCTTATATATCAATGTATATTATACATAACTGGAAGGTCGAGTGTAAACCTGACAGACAGCAGACAGGAGGGGTTTGTCCTGCAGTTGCTCTCAGACAGTGTCTCCTGTCTGTGTTTCTACATCTGGTCTCCACACAGTTAGAAAGACATAGTGACAGTGAGGAGTGTTGACGGGGCTCTCGATCAATGGAGGAGTTTCAATTCTCCTCAGTGCTGGAGACTGGAGAGAGTCTGTTTCTCTTACCTGAACACCTCACTCCAGCATCATAGACATGAGGAATGCTATACTGTTTCACTACAGTTTTACCACAGTCCCTCAGCGCAGACTCTGACCCGCTGCAGGAAACAGCACCCAACAGGACTGATCCAGACCCTGGTCCAAATTGAGCTCATCCTGGTGCTGAAACAGCAGATCCACAGCCCAGCTGTCTGCACACCACTGCAGCATCATCCAGATCCCAGCCAGAGTGACGTACTGTCCCCCACTCTCCACCATGATACACCTCCACTGTCCCCTCACAGGGACTGGCTCCATTCACCAGCCTCACATCAGAACTGCCTGGAGAGAGAGAGATAAATACACATGACTATGACTACAGAGGACTGAGACTTTTTCTTCCTGGGTATTGGGAGCTATAGTCCCTATAGTGGACAGGGGACATAAAAACCGTAGTGACTATGGCTCTCAGAACACAGACATTAACCACTGTGCTCTGAGAGCTGTGATCAGTACATTGGACAGGGATGTGTGATGCCAGAGTTCTAGGACTTTTGTTCCTGGGTTTCTAGAAGCTGTGGTCACTGCAGTGGACAGTGACTGTGGAGTCAGAAGCCTACATCACTGACACATGGTCTGTTGTATCTGTGTCTCAGGTCCTATATGTAAAAACTGTATGATACCACTGGCTGCTGCCTGTTTGTCCATATAAGGTAAGAGATTTAAAGTGAGATTTAATGATGTGTCTCTTTACTCAATGTGTTGTATTTGAAAGTGAGACCTTAGAAAACACAAAATAGAAACAGTACAAAAATGTTCACAAACAGATAAGTGCTTTATAGATTGTGCTTAAATATACCATTAATGAACCATTATCTAGTTAAAATATAACTAGATATTTTTTAGATTAAACATTCATTCACTTTCAGTTTGCAGTATGTACTGTAATGTTGTACCCTTATATAGTACAAATCATTTTTAATACTGATTTTTTACATTCTGATTTTTTTCCACTTAACAAAGTCTTTTCAGCTTATAAATGTCAAGATCTATGTTAATATATGACTCACAGAATGAATTCCATTTAAAACACAGCATATTCCAAATGTATAAGATAAGTTTATTGTATGTTTAAAATATGTTTACCAACCATGTTCTTGTGTTTTTGTCCTGAGACATTCTGGTCCTGATTCTCAACTGATGGTGACAGGCAAATTAAATATTTCACTTGTATAATATTAATTAAATATTCAATTTTCATTATCCGGCTTAAAAACTCGCAATATAATAAAAAATAATACCCAGCATAAAATAACCTCAAAACACAAAATTATTTAGCTATCAGTGAATCATCAGTCAGATACTGTATAAACATTAGTTTCTACATAGTATCCTTTACCTTTACTACAGTACAGCCTCTACGTGTTAAATTATTGTTGTAACACCTCAGTGACTAATAAGACTCCACTTTCTAAAAATAATTGATATTCTGCTTTTTCTGAAGGAGTAAAGAATGCCACCTTTACTATAGTACAGCCTGTCCCTTTTAATGTCTAAACACAGCAAACCTGGTGTACATGGTGTACATCAGACGTTGCGTTTCTTTTCTTTAAACCACATGAGACAAAACCACACAAAACAATTTTCCTGTGAGTCTGGTGTTGAGAGGAAATGGGGCTCCTCTGTGTAAGCTCCTCAGGGCTATAAACCGGCAACCATTAACACATTTCAGAAGAGACAGACGACCCCAGTGATGGAGCTGCAGGAAGAGGCTGTCCTGACGTCTGCTGTCTCTAACACACTAGAGATGAGGAGGTCAGAGCCCCCAGATACACCAGGAGGCTGCTGCAGTTGTGGGGGTGTTAGTGTGAGGAACTGGGACTTTCTGAACGTTCAACAGACTCCATTAACTTTCCGGTCCCCCTGTCTCTCTTAATCAGCTACTGTCTTAAAGTGTTAATGTTCAAAATAAGCTGCTCTCTACACTGTAAAAAAACATAGCTGTACTGTATCTCTTTCATAACCCTCGATCACAAACAATTGTCTTCCTATGTAATATAGCTTCCTCTAAAAAAATACTACAGGTTGAACAAATCCCATAATCCCAAAGGAAATACCTGCAATTAAATCTCACACAGACACAAGACAGGAACCCCAGACTGTCTGAACACACAAAGAGGAATAATGGCAGCAAAATAAATGGTTCTGAAAAACAAGAAGCTGTAAGACCAAACTAGGGGCTCCTGTTTCAGAAATTACTGTATATAACTTAAACTACAATGGTGCTGACTGTGTTTCACTGACAAGACTTTCACTAACAATCTACTTTTCTAGGAGAGTCAGTGCTGTGTAGCAGGACTTGCGTTCTGTACTGGACAGTATTATCACTCTGCCCTGGTGGTATCTGTGTCCAGTAACACCCCATAATACAGACAGGCTTCCTCAGTAATTGACAAGTTTCTGTGATAAAACTATCCCAGTCTCTAGAAATGCTGCAACAATTATCTAAATATGTCAAATAACCCCTGGCACAAACACACTACTTAATAAAAAAGGTAATTAATAGTCTTCTTATTAACACGGTATGCACAGAAAAGTTCCTACAATTAAATTACTCCACTCTACAAAATGACATAACTACTGTATTATCCAACCTTAAAATGTCCTTGGCTCAAAATACTCCAGTCTTTTACAACACATTTACCTCCAGTAATGTCCCAGTCTCTGATAATTCTCTATTTAACAAACATGATATCAATGATACTACACCTGTCTGACATAATTATTCAGGCTAAAGATCTCACCTTAAGTAGAAATACTTTTCTCTTTCATAAGAGTTCTATCTCTAATTAAGCCACAGTCTGTAATAATAAAATGGAATCTCAATAATACCTCAGTCTTTAACACACTTAGCTCTTTACATACTGTACATCTGACAGTAATAATAAAATGGCTGAGTCCCACTTACTGGCTGAGCTGTGCAGCACCAGGACAGCGAGAGAGAAGATGGACAGGCAGCTCTCCATTGTCATCAGGACAGAGCGCAGCTGAGACCCCTGTCTTCACCCCTGAGCCCACAGGGCAAGTGAGCTGCTGCTCCGCACCCCAGTCCCCCAGTAACAACACAGCCCCCCGCCCCGCCAATCACACACAGCACTGCCTTTTCAGACTGACAGCAGGAACTTCTCACACAGCCGGGACGGCCAATCAGACAGGGTCCTTTCAGTCTTCTCCATATATATCAGAGACACATCACTGTTTCCTCTCCCTGAAGACACTCCCAGCAGTGATCCCTGAAGATCAAATATCCATACATGCAAATATGTTGAAAAACACACCTTTTCATGGGGTATACTTACTTTTTCTACAGCACTGCAAATCGGGTTTCCCTTAGTCTACTGCATGTGAAAATTGATCTGACAGAATTTACAACCTCTAGCCTTATTCTCAATATATTCTCTTCCGAGATCCCTTTCTTCTTCAAAAGTTTATTTAGCTATGCTATCTCTGGCAAGTAAGTATAACACTGAGTAGATAGAAGAAACAAAATGAGCAAAGACTTTTATTGCCCTAATTAAATTTTGTACATCACTATGTAGCGGAGAGCTTCCTCTGCGTTGTGTCAAATGAACACCCAGGGACACCAGGTAGAGGTCTGCGATTTTATTTCCTTATAGAACATAAAACACGTGGATGTTCCACACGTTAAATGTCTCTCTTTCTCTCCGGATCGACGTCCACAATGCATCAGAGATTCTCATTATAATTATATTACATAAAATATCTAAATAATAATAGATTATATATATAAAAATGTAATTAATACCATATATCATATCAATGTCAAATAAATTACAATGATTATAATAAATGCATAAATCGCCCCTTTCTTTTTCCATGTTTAATCTATCATCACATATAGTATAACACTGAGTAGATAGAAGAAACAAAATGAGCAAAGACTTTTATTGCCCTAATTAAATTTTGTACATCACTGTGTAGCGGAGAGCTTCCTCTGCGTTGTGTCAAATGAACACCCAGGGACACCAGGTAGAGGTCTGCGATTTTATTTCCTTATAGAACATAAAACACGTGGATGTTCCACACGTTAAATGTCTCTCTTT
Organism: Lepisosteus platostomus; assembly: GCF_059453375.1. NCBI lineage: Eukaryota > Metazoa > Chordata > Actinopteri > Semionotiformes > Lepisosteidae > Lepisosteus > Lepisosteus platostomus. Next base: position 39,340,476 of record NC_142615.1, on the reverse strand, counting down.
CCCTCCGCATCGACGTCCACAATGCATCAGAGATTCTCATTATAATTATATTACATAAAATATCTAAATAATAATAGATTATATATATAAAAATGTAATTAATACCATATATCATATCAATGTCAAATAAATTACAATGATTATAATAAATGCATAAATCGCCCCTTTCTTTTTCCATGTTTAATCTATCATCACAGTATACATACTCTCCAAGATATAAGCCAATATCCCGTTACCTTACTCTACAATGCAACTTTTTGTACGTTAACATTTGGTTGATAAAATCGCACACCTAAGATACCAAAGTAAAAAAGAAGAGAGAAAAAAGTTATAACAAAATGGACGAAATACCTTATAGAACATAAACCATGTGGGTGTTACACACACTAAATGTCTCTTAATCTCCTGCTTAGCAAAATATAACACGTGGTTAAATACCGTATACTGCATTACACATTCCACTTATACAATACCACTATTAATTTAACACACAACTGTAACATTCTCAGAAATAATATCACCACATGAATATGTAATAAAGAAAATAAAATAACGCTGGCATACTAACCTGAATGACCACGTGTCGCTAGCACCACACTACACCCCGTTATGGTACGTTAGCATGGCGCAACAGGCCCTCCAGATCAGACATCCTAACTTTTTAATCAAATAAAACATTACTTGCAACCTAACAATGCGGCACATTCTTCATCACGTGGTCACCAATATATTACGCACTACCAGTTATAATTTAAAACAGAAAATCCATTGATTAAAAAAAAGTTGCGGCATCCACAATGCGTCTGAGAAATCACCAGAAAAACGTCACACCTATGACGCCCAGGGTGCATCTTAATTGACGCCCCTCCAACAACAAATCCCAAAGTATGTTGTAAAGCCTATACATAAAACTGGAACTAATTTTGGGGAAGTTCACAAAAACAAAATAAAAAACAACATAAATGATTACATTATATAACCATGGCTCAACACACCTGGCTACAACTGTAATGATGGAGACAGTCATCTACATAACGATAAACATTCTTATGTAAGATTGAATTGTGCTTGCCTTTGCCAAAAGAACATTAAGGTGTTTTTCTTAAATAAAATCCCCAATCACCTGTGTACCATGTTTATACCACATCTTAAAGATTCCCAAGGTTAGTTAATATATGTTCTTTCTTTAATATGAGAATGAAATGAAACCCACAATGACCCACAGTGACTGAGAGGGACAAGCCCAGTTGTAAAAGACCACCACTCTCTACAGGCAGCTGGAAGGATTTCAGCTTTATCACTGATCAAATACACCTGGCAAGTGCCCATCAGTGATAACCCTCCTGGTCAGGCATACGGAGAGCAATGCAGAGGGTATAAAAGACTCAATAATAATAATAAACTTTATTTTATTTAGTGCCTTCAAAGGTGGATTCTCAAAGTGCTTTACAAAATGACAACAACATAACAAATACACAAGACACACACAATGAAAACACACAATGAGAGGAGATGGGGACACTGAAGGTACAGCAGGACTTTCAGCTGAACTGAACTGATTTGGCCCAGAAGGGAAAGAGGGAGAATATGCAAGAGTTCCAAGTCTATTTGGACATTTAGAATTATTGCTGCAATGTTTAGTTTCCACAATTCTCTAAGATTCAGTGAGACATTTAGCCCATGGTAAACGGAATTTAGACCGTTTAACTGGGACATTTGGAAGGGACCCCGTATAATTGAAGCCACCTAGAGAAATGGCCTTAGATTTATGGTAATTCATTTTAACATCTGAAATGGAGCTAAACTCATTCATGACCACTAGGACAGCTTAGACAGGTAAAGACAGAAACAAGAAAACACTGTCCACACAAAGGGAGAAGTTATGTGTCATGTCACCAAGTTTTAAACTTTTTATATCCTCAAGTATTCTAATAGTTTCTGCTGCTAGCTTGGCTGATGATGTTTCTGGGCAAAATGTAATGGTATTTGTCCATGAGTGCTTGTAATTTAAATTACAATTAAATACCAATTACCATGTAATTTAAATTAAATAAATAGAAATGAATCTTCCTACATAAATGGATATACATTTTCCAAAAATCTTTATTTTTTAACAGGTTTCAGTGCTGTAAAAAAAAAGGTTAGATTTAGAAAATACTGGAGTCATTAGCGTGAGCAATACTTTGTGTATCATTTACAAAGATATATATACATATATAAGATATATAAAGATATATATATATACAAAAATATATTGCTTTGATGATGCAGGTTTAACTTGGGAGTTTTCTGAATCTGAAATGCTGTTCAGAACCTGTACAGATTCAGGTGCCAGGGAGTTCTGCTAAGGGGTTAAAGACCTCCATGATCAAGTCATGCCACAATAGACTAAAAATAAATCATCATTCAACTCTAAACTTCTGTGTATTGTACTATCCAGTGTTACTCTCCTGTGTGAATAAGCTGGTGTCTTTTTAAATGGCTTGGCTGACTAAAACTCTTCCCACAGTGACTGCACTTAAATCGTCTCCCTCCTGTGTGAATAAGCTGGTGGGTTTTTAAGTTGTCTACTGTACTAAAACTCTTCCCACACTGACTACAGCTGAGCAGTTTCTCTCCTGTGTGAATTAGTTGGTGTTTTTTTAAGCTGCTTGCCACACTAAAACTCTTCCCACACTCACTACAGGTGAATGGTTTCCCTCCCGTGTGAACAAGCTGGTGGGTTTTTAAATTTCCTGCCTGAATAAAGCTCTTCCCACACTGACTACAGGTGAAAGGTTTTTCTCCTGTGTGAACAAGCTGGTGGGTTTTTAAATTGCCTGCCTGAATAAAGCTTTTCCCACACTGACTGCAGGTGAAACATTTCTCTCCTTTATGAACATGCTGGTGGGTTTTTAAATTTCCTGCCTGAATAAAACTCTTCCCACACTGACTGCAGGTGAAACGTTTCTCTCCTTTGTGAATAAGCTGGTGGGTTTTTAAATTGCCTGCCTGAATAAAACTCTTCCCACACTGACTGCAGGTGAAACATTTCTCTCCTTTGTGAACAAGCTGGTGGGTTTTTAAATTGCCTGCCTGAATAAAACTCTTCCCACACTGACTGCAGGTGAAAGGTTTCTCTCCTTTGTGAATAAGCTGGTGTGTTTTTAAATTGGCTGCCTGAATAAAACCCTTCCCACACTGGCTGCAGAAGAAAGGTTTCTCTCGTGTGTGAACAAGCTGGTGGGTTTTTAAATTGCCTGTCTGAATAAAGCTCTTCCCACACTGACTGCAGGTGAATGGCTTCTCTCCTGTGTGAATTAGTTGGTGTTTTTTTACACTGCCTGCCTCTGTAAAGCTCTTCCCACAGTGATGGCAGGTGAATGGTTTCTCTCCTGTGTGAATTCGTAAGTGGGTTTTTAAATGAGGTACATCAGTCTGCTGCTCTGCAGGGTCAATCAACTGAGGATCCACATCCTGCTTTTTAAGATTAAATGCATACAGTTGTTTTTTGTGATTTTGTACAGAGTCACAGTCCAGTTCGTTACAACCTTGTCTAATATTGTTAGTATCTAGATTATTAATCTTCTTTGTAAAGTCCTCAGATACTAAGAGCCCAGGTGTCTCACTCTCAGACTCCATTTTCATCATGGGCACAGAGTCCAGAACCTCAACAATCTGTCTGCTCTCTGTGTGCTGCTCACTGAGTTTCTCTTTCCCTTCTGCAGCAGTGAGCTCTGTCTCCTGCATCAGACAGGAGCCCCACTCCTCACTGTGCTGCTGTTCAAGAGGAGCCCTTTCCCCAGCGTCAGGGAGACCACTGGCCTCTGAGCCTGAAAACACAGGAGAAGAGAATAAAACCTTTAACGTGATCTTAGAGGAGAATTCAAAAGGAAATAATATTCATGCATAAGAGGCAAAAAATAATAATTTTTAGATAGCAAGGAAATATCATCAATAACCTTATCTAAATGAAATTGTCAAAGCTCATTTTCAAACTAGATATACACCAAATAGTCAAACACACTCGAGTTGCCTGAACACAGATAACGTGAAAAGGAACTGAAAATAATAAAATCATGACACTCAAAAGAAATAAATTTAATCCTAGTCTCTGTCCAAGTGAGGTTCTGAATCCAACTATAACAAAAGGAAATGTTCAGCCACAGAGATCAGAAAAGCATGAACTGCAGATGCAGAACAAGACTTGTTCTCCTAAAAATGAAAGGGATTTTATAGCATCTAGATAGACCAGCACAGAGCACTTGTCACACCAATATTCACAAACTGACTGGATGCTACAGTTCACTGACACTGCACTGAGACACAGACACACTGACTGCACACTACAGTACATTAACACTATAATCAGAGAGAGGGGTTAACACAGACAGACTGACTGGACACTCCAATACATTAACAGTGCACTGAGAGAGAGAGGGATTAATACAGACACACTGACTGAACACTCCAGTACATTAACACTGCACTGAGAGAGAGGGGGGTTAATACAGACACACTGACTGAACACTCCAGTACATTGACATTGCGCAGAAAGAGGAGAATATAGACACAGTGATCCTGAAAATGTTAATATGGCCACTTACATTTATATTATTATATATGTTCAAGAAGTTAGCTGCATCAGCATGTGCAGGTTGCAAAGGAACAAGTAAAGGTTTATTCGTTGATGAAAAGAGAAGAAAAGAAACACAATAGAAACATTTTCTTCTGTTTCTTCTCTTTCTTCTCTTTTCACCATGTAACAAACCTTTACTTGTTCTTATAATTATATATTACATATATAAATAATACATGAGATGTGTGTATTTATATGTACAGACATATAATACAAATACAATAATTTTGGTAATGACGCTAAATTATAGTAAGTGATTCAGTTATACAATTATTGTGTCTTTACTTACTTTAACCTTCAGATTTACAGCAGACCAAAGAACTAAAAATATTGCTTTACATTATATTTTCACTAAATTTACAAATACAAACTAACTGTGTCTAAATGACGTGATTGTAGCCCTGTTACTATATCAAGGATGTTTTAAGCACCATAACCAAACAACAACAATTCAGTTTGCAGTAAAGAATCTCGTTGCTACTGTACATCACACAGTATTTTCCACTTCACTCTGCATCTCTCCACTATACTCTCACCAGTGAGGAAGTTAAAGACACTGTTTTTAAACACACAGACACTGACTTCATACAAGTCATCACACTGACCTGACAGCTCCAGTTTCGTGTCCATTTCTTCTTTTATTTCTGCAGGGACTTCACAGTGAAGCGTGTGTCCAACACGATCTGTCTGTCCCTGATCTCCTCCTCCTCCCGACTCCTTCTCCCACAGCTGCAGTCTCCACTTCAGGCTCTCGTTTTCCTTCTTCAGCTGCGCCATTTCACTCCCGAAACTCTCTTCCACAAACTGTGTGATTTTAACCATCCTGTTTCGAAAAACTTCAGAAACTTCGTCCACGATCGATTTAAGCGAAACCTCCATGAAGGAGTGAAGCTCTGTCTCCAGTGTGAAGAACACATTAGCCATCTTTCTAAAGATTCGATCCGAAACAGAGGCAGAAGTTATACGTTCGGGGTCTCTACAAATCTACAGATAAACAGGGTCGTTTCTTCAGGAGATGAAAAGTTATTTTTAAATAAAATAACCGTCTTTATTATTCATCCAAACTAACCGATTAAATTACTGCCACGTGGGTTAAATATCTGCACAGCCGCGATTCGTGATGACGTCATACACTAGCGCTGCAGCGGCTTCAAAACAGCCGAGGAGCGGAGCGGAGAAAGGAGATTCGGCAATTTGATATAAACTTCACTGCAGCTGCTACCACCAGCTACTCGGGAGGTCTGAATCGCCATCGAGCTGCACTCTTCGTGTTGAACCGTGCGATTGCAAATTTATTTCAGCTTTATACAGTACCTTCAAGGACATATGTACAATATTTTCACTGTAGCTGTTTAATGTAGGTAAGTAATATGTTTATTTTGAATATGCCTTTTTTCTGCAAGCTTTTGTTCAAAACATGTTTAATACGTTTAAAATATTTTTAAATCGAAGTATCGAAGAGTATATGTAAGAGTTTCAGATATACGCATCAGCTAATCCTTTTTGTTTTGTGTTACACAATCAACACAGAAATGCAAATATTAATGTAGCCCGGGAAAGCACGCACTGTACTACAATAAACTTAAATGGGGATTCTTTTTATTCTGGATCTGCATGAAATCATAAAAATGATTGGTTGTATTATTTTCTGTTACAGAATTTAGATTGGATGCAGTATAACCTTTAACCCGAAAAATTCACATAGATATACATGGAGATATACACACACCAGGATGCACAAAGTGCTACTAAAATAACAAAGACAAAAAAAAATACGGTAGTGGCAATTTCCCTAAGGAAAGAAATACTCCACATTAGTCTGAATGCCACATTCTTCATTGGTCCCATTACATCACAGATATATAAAAACAAAACTACTCACTCTAATCTCGTCTAATCCAAGACACACAGAATATCACAGTCTTCTTTTAACACGCTCTCTGCATTCACATCACACGGAGCCACACACCAAGCTCAGCTTTACTATGTTTATTTTTAAAGATTTTTTTTATTAAATGTATAAAAAGTTTACAAATACAATCAGAGGATCAAATTATGTACAAGATAACAAACACAAACAGAAAAATAAGCAGTTAACCGCCAGAGGTAATAAGTAAGTTATATGATTAAATTGTATTTTTAACATATATCATATGTTTTCCGTGCTTTATTATTTCTCACATTTTTAATAGAATTTAAATAGAACTTTACGATGTTCACTTCCACAATTACTGGCGCACTGACGTCACTCATACATGCGTGTCTTGAAGCAACAGCTACCAATTTCAGTGTCAGATTTCAAATATCCACTCCGTAACCACCCGGTTACATTAAAAATAATTGTCTCCTGAAGAAATAGAACAACTATTTATAAAATAGCAAGAACATTAAGTACAAAATTAAAAGTATACTTTTCAGATATGCTATTATAAATTTGGTTAGTGGCACCATTGCTAAACAAAGAGGGTAGGTTGTTGAATTGCCCTGAGTTCTTGGACAGATTCCAGATTCCAGTTACCCCTTGGGAATATGCCATAGTCCCTGATGTTATCCATGAGAAAGTGACTCTGTCAGTACTGCCTTTCCTGATTTTACTGTAAATCTGGTCATGGATGGTGTGGAAATAAAAGACAGAAAATGCAATAACAACCACATCTGTCTACCTTCTGCTTCATTCCTTCCTGTATATCCTTCTGGAGTTCAGTATGTGAAAATATTCATTTCAGATAGTTTTATACCAACCTTGATAGATATTGCCTAAGAAACAAGATTAAAGAAATAACTTTTTAATACTGTGGGTCCTGTCCTTCACTTTGTTTCCACTGAAGAGGTTGGTCTGGTCTCCAGGTTACCAATAATAAGCTCAGGCAGTGCTCCTCAGTAAAGCAGTGTTTGTTTGTATCGCTTATGTGGGGCAGCACGCCAGTTTGATGACACACACTTGGCTTTTTTTCTTCTTCATTTAAGCAAATATCAAAATCTCCAGTCTAGTGTTGCTGTAAGCCATGTTCATTGCAGGGTTGTTGCAATCAAAACATAAATTTACTAACCATATACCTGTATGATCATGGCAAGATGCTGAGACATACATGTGGCTTGGCATACCTGCATGGACATGTCTGTGATCTCAACGTGTGCCAGGGATCTGAAAAGTCCTGATGTTGTACATCAAGTAAGTCACAGTAAATAGACTCTGCAGTGCTCTGGGTGCCAGCTAGCTCTCTAACAAGCAAACTATAAAGACTATGCTTACTTTATGTAGAGTGTGGCTATACTCCCTTAGGGTCTAGTGATTAGCAATCAGATGTTTTTATCCAAGTAGCCCGGGTTCAATTCCCAATATGGGAATGTGGCTATATAAACTTTTTGTTTACAAAATATGAGCTCAATACAGAAACAAGGTTCATAAAATAAGAATGGCAAACATGTGATTAAATATTTTTCTAATTATTTTATTACGAAGTAGTGCAGTCCTGCAATAGAATATTAATAAAGGGTTTGATGCATTATGACAAATTATTCTGAATGGCAAGATTTGCTCCCATATGGCCTAGTGATTAGCAAACTGTAGTGTACCATGGAACTGAACATTATCTGTACCTCCCCATTTCCAGGGGATATGTGTTTGGGGGGGTTACGTTATGTGGCTCCTAGGAAAGTAGTTTAAGTTAGTTCAGTTAGATGTTCATTGGAAGCTACACTATGCTGTTCAATAATGCTAGCGTTCAACATAATCCTTGAGTGGCTCTGCGTTTTGAGGTAGATATAATAATTGTGATGATATATCAATCTAATAGAATTTAATAAATGTATAACAATTATTATACCAATAAAACAATCTAGTAACTTCTGCCATAGGTTGTCAGATAAGTATTTTATTTTCTATTTATATTTAATTGACTGAGTTCATATAGTTATATATTAAAAAAGCATAATGCGTCATACCATGAATCCGCTCACTATAACGCCAACTAAGCAAACCAACTTTTGCAATCCTCTTTCTCACCATCAACCGTTACACCTCTCTGTAGAGGGAAAAGTCCACTGAAAATGCAATTCAGTCACTCAGAGCTACTAATTCCAACCTCTCATTTTAATTAACATTGAAAGAAATATCAAGCAGATGATTTTGGCAAAAGAGAAGGAGATCTTCGGGCCCATACAGGGAACAGACCCATACATTGGTGTTACCAACTGAGCTAACCAGCCACATGGAAGAAGTTCTCTTTGTGCGGCGTAAAATTTAATTTAGAGAAGTTTCTTTTTTCTAACTTGAATAAAAAAGCCTCGCAATTAAGTGTCCTGGCTTTCTGGGAGTGGACAAAAGAGTCTGAGTCGCTGATTTTCTGTCTCAGTCCTCCTTGGAAGAGGAAGGGAGTATGAACATCATGCCCGAGTCGGTTATTGCAGCTTACTATCGCAGGAGAACAGTTCATCACAAGCATGTCAGTCTACATAATGAGGGGGAATAGAGCAGCCTCTGTGATGTAGTATTGAGTGACACTGTTGGAAAATAAACCTTGTGGATTTCCATGTTGTCTTCCTCTTGTGTTAGTGTCACCCAATTCCCTAAATTGTGCTTTGGTGATTATTCAGGCTATAGAATACAGTACAATATTCTGTCAGTATTATAGAATTCACATCATTAGAGAAGCTAAGACACATTTTATTGTTATTTTGCTTATATGTAGAAATGTGTCCTGTACATAATTACTTGTTAGTTTTAGAAAATTCCCTTTTTCCCTAAAAGCAGGCTTCCTAACATCTTCAGCAGACAAAAGGTTAAATTAACTCTTAAAGGTCCAGAGTAAAAGTATATAGAATATTGTTTTACACACCCTCTTCCTGTTTTGGAAGTATACTTATTTTACAGGTGGCCCAGTGGTTAACACTGCTACCTTGCAGTGATGGAGTTCTGTGATTATTTTCTGATATGCTGTGCTATCCTTGTGGAGCTTGTATGTTGTCCCCATGTTTGCATGAGTTTCCTCCAGGTGCTCCAGTTTCCTCCTACACTCCAAAAACATTCTGATGGCATTTTAGGAAACAAGTTTAAAAAGGCCTTTTCTTTCATGATCATGAGTTTTGTAATGTCAGTTTGTCACACCTCTTTAAGTTTCCTTTTCTGCTGGGGTGATATTATCATTGTGAGTGGCCAGGAGCTACTTAATTTGTGATAGTCTTAATATGAAACATTAGAAAGCACATACCAAAAATGGTTCTAAAAAGTTTATTGCAAAACAAAACTTTAATGTATAAACATTTGCTCAGAGCTGCTCTAAGGCTGTGTGACTCTGTTGGTGAAGCTCTTCTGTGTCTAGACCTGCAGGAGGAGCTTCTCCCAGACAGCCCTGTCAGTCTCACATCACCCATCCTCTCCCTGAGACTCATCCCCAACATCATCATAGTCAGTCTTGTCAGGGGCAGGAGCTCCTTCTTCAGAGGGCAATGTGGGCAGGACCCTGTCTACTCCAGGTCCAGTGTGGGGGACACCTGACAGAAAGAGACAGGCTCAGAGACGGGCAGTGGACAGCTGAGGGACAGGGATAACTCTGTTAGCTGATATTTTTGGTTTAGGAGGTCATTAAAATTAGACCCATACATTTGTAATCATGGGTACAGTATGTATTTTTGAAATTGTATATGTGTGATTTTAAAATCTATAAGAAGTAATTGTTTATTAACTGTGTGGAAATAGATAGTGTCATAAAATTAATGTTTTAATTAAATCAGGCCTTGACTAACATGGTTTTTCAAATGAGTCAGCTATTAAAATAATATTGTTACAAATTGGAGTTATGAAAATGGTGAATATCAGAAGTGACTAGATAAAATAATAATTAAAATAATCATAACCCCAAACTTGTAAAGATTTTGCCAAGAATATGCCCAAGCTTTTGGTAGTGTTAGAGAAAGATGAGTTATTTGATCTTTTGCACAGCTATGGGGGAAAAAAAGGAATAGTTCAGACACAATTCGTTAAACAAATGTTTACTAACAATGACAATATACACACTAAACAACACATGGCATAAACATACAGCACACATGTACAAATTTACTTTAGAGTGCTTTAGAGACCTACATCCTAACCACACAGAAAAACCCAAACTGCCACCAAGTATTCAACATTTACAAAATACCTACACAGGCCAAAAGGAGAGACATAGCTGCTGTTTTAAACCAAACAGAATATGACCTACACCTACATACACCTCTCCATGAACCCGGATGCTATAAAACGAATGGCAGCCTATCTTCTAAAAATACTCTCACATGCCAGGAGAGGCTGTTTTTTTGCCAAGGGAGTCTCTAAACAAGACATTAAAGTTTCTAAAAACAACAGAATGGCAAGCTCTCTTAATGCGGTTCAAATACTAAACTCTGTTGAGGTCTTTCTGCTTGATCTGGACAAGGAGTTTTCATGTACCAGGAACTTCACTAAGGTAAACATTATGTTTGCTTTAATCACTGAGTCTTACACCCCTACATGTCAGCTAACATCTCCTTGCATTGAAGCCCATGAGAATTGGAAATGTTGACTCTAGCCAGGTGTATCTACATTTTTTAAAAACACTTCCATAGTCACAACAGTATAGTGAATGGGGGTTTTAATTTGCTGGAACAATCTGAAATTGTAAGAGCAAATTGTTACTGTACTTGATGATCACAGTCTGACACACATGCATTCTAAATAAACAATATACATTTTATTGATATAACCATAGCATGCATGAGAAACTACAAGTGTAATAGAACATATCTGAGAGATCTGCTTTGATATAAATGGCTGTTAGTGTTAGTTATTGTATATAGAATAGTTTTTTTATAATATTGTAGTCCAAAAACATTAATTAGGCATTTTTTCAAATAAAATTGTATCTAGGATGAATTCCTGATTCAGTGCAGATTTTACTTCTGTTCATGACACACAAATTCTCTAAAACTTCAGTATTTTCAGAACATAGGAATTCTCTCCACAGTCAGAGAACACAATTCCTGGTGTTGGGGAATATAAAGCTTTGCTCTGCCCAGACCTCACTCTCTCCGAATCTCAATCATCTGATTGGCTGGGTGTGACAGTAGGTGGGTTTCAATGAAACTCTGATCTATGAGATCTAACCTTGTACGAGTACAGTCTCTTAGCCTGTATTGGCTGTTATTTATCCCTGCAGGACACTACTACTGCAAAATGCCTGATGTCCCTTTGTCTTGGATGAGAGTGGCACAGAGATTGATTACTGGGGGTCAGCTTTCCCATACCTGAACTACTTCACCCACACTGAGCCCCCTGGCTGTAGCCCCCTTTACCTAAAGTGGGATCTTCCTCACTGTCCCCCACATCACTGTATTCAGAGTGTGTCTCATCAGAGAGGAGTCTCTCTGTGAACAGAAGAGCAGGTCAGTAATGTCTCTGTCATTCTGACACAGGCTGGCCTGTAAGAGAGCACTTCTTTTCAAGTTAGTGTTTATTTGCTGGGGTGAAATTAGGTTGAAACTCATTTCTAATGACAAAGGCTACTGTGGGCTGGTACAGAGGGTACTCCTGAGTCTTATTTATAATAACTCACCTGACACTGTGTCTGGGCTCTGGGGCACAGCGATGACATCATCATAATGCTCAGGAGCCTCTTCTTTCACAGAGGACATCAGCTCTCCTGATCCACACAGAGCACAGTTTCACTGTCACACATCAGATTTTAAATACAACAACAAACTTAACTAACCCTTTAAACAAAAGTTCACGCAAATACACAAGTGACCTACGAATTCAGATAAGGGAAAACGAGTGTAGACACAAGGAACGGGGTACAAAAGAGCACAGAGGTTGATATAACATGTTTGGGCAAGGTAATGGTGAAATAAAGGATAATACAAATAAACTAAAGTACAAGGAGGAGAAGAACACAAACTAACAAAGCCGAAGCCATATGGAAACACAAACACAAAGCAAAACAAATGAAAACAGAGGAACAAGAAGCTGAAGCTGAGCCGAGCAGAACCGAAGTTGAGCAAAACGTCCCCTACGTTCTGAAAACCTCCAAGTTAAATACAGTTGAATTCTGATCGGTCAAGAAGCTGATCACGAATGATGTAATACGGCAAGGTGGATGAATTAATGAACCAATGAGGAGGGAGAATAACCAAACGGACCACACTGGGATGTAACATCATATTAGAACTAAAACACCGGACTTTAAATACAGGAGATCAGGGAACCTTTTTTCCCACTCCTATTCACTTCCGTTATAAATTTAAAACTAGATTTGAACAGTGAATGATGGCTGTATTTGAACAGAAAAAGTAGTGATGTGCACACTTTGAGATATTGGAAGGGGAACCAAACAGCACAATAATACAGACGGATTGGTGCAGGGTTTCTCCATGTGACTGGACTGAAATAACCCACCTGACAAGGCATCTGGGCTCTGAGGTACAGTTACAGCATCGTCATAGTACTCTGGGGCCTCTTCTTTCAGAGAGGGTATCGATTCTTCTGAACCACACAGAGAGACAGACAGTTTACACTTCAGGACTCTGACTTACTTCACCACATAGCTACAATAACTTTAGTCTTTCATAACACTTTGATGTCTGTGGGTACTGTCTGTATGAAACAGAAAGTAAATTAAGTAAGTCACATTTTCTATTTGGTTATTGTGAAGTGCATTTTTAAATGCTTTGTGGTGTATAATTAAGGCACGACTCTAGGGTCAGTGATTTAACATTTGATCTGAAAGAGAGTTTCTACAGCATACTGTTCCCCAGTCATCACACTGGGAAACTTGTATTGAATTCTGGACCTGAGGCACCATCTCCTACTCAATCAACACCAATTAGTCAGCATCCTGACTTTTCTTTAAAGGTCTCCCATCCCAGTATTGACCAGGTCTTGTTTTGCTCAGCCTCTGTGATCTGTTGAGATCAGGCTAGCAATGAGCAGAGTTTATAAGGTATCACAAACACATGTGGTCATATTTGTAAGACCCAGGATTATCTACTCAAGTTCTCTAAATGTCAGCCTGGTTTGAGGTGAGAGTGAGTACTGGACTGAAGATCCCCCACTACCACACTGAGTCCCGTGACTCCACCTCCCCTCACCTGGCACTGGGTCTCCCTCACTGTCCTCCACATCATCGTATCCAGAGGGCAGCTCGTCAGAGAGGAATCCCCCTGTGAACAGGAGGACAGATCACTAATACCTGCAGTCAGACAGCAGTCTCACTGTCCTCTACTGGGAGATAAGCCAGGGTGTGAACAGTAACACAGAGTTTGTGTTTATAAATCAGATCAGGGACAGCGCTGTGCTGATTTTCTTTACTCACTTTGACGTTCCTCTTGAGAAAGAAAATTACTGTCTGAAACCAGCTGAGTAACATTTTCTACAAGTGTACATCCTCAGATTGTCCTCAGAGGGTGGAGATCAATCACACCTGAAAACTCTCTCCACTCACCTCTCCTGGGGGCGCTGTAGGTTCCCTCTCTGGCCAGTTTGTACTCTATTTCCTCGTAGACGGCATCATGATAGGGGGCAAGTGCTCCTTCAGATAGGGCTGTGTAGGGAAACAGACACTCAGGGTTACAAGGGGTACAAGCAAATCAATTCACTGCTAAATATTTTTGAATATTTGTGCATATCAATGTTATAATTCTACACATCTGCAAATTTCTTCAGATTTTGTAATTACTTACACTCTTTCCTAAATTTTCTCTACCCTACTAAATTGTTCACATCCAAAATCCACATTAAATTAGACAGAATGTAATTGATCATTTAGAGAAGATTGTTTTCCTGAAGTCCAATTTAGATCAGTTCTGTGTGACAGTAATGGCCACTAGAGGTCAGTATGTGGATGGTAAGTTCCCCTCTCTACCTTTCCTTAGCTTCCTGTTCTGGATCAGCTGCCCCACTAACAGGGCCAGCACCACGAAGAGAAGAGCCCCCATCAGCAGGAGGGCCAGGGGTGAGACGGACAGACCTCCCAGCGGCTGTGTCTGGGGTGTTGTCCTGGTGCTGCCTGAGGGAGAAGAGACAGGGGATGAACAGGGATGAGGAGTTGTGCTAGTGGGCTCATACAGGCTTTAACACATTAAATTCCCTGAGTTTCCCATCAGGAGGTGTTAGGACCTCGGGGTTAATCCAATATCAACATAGAATTGTAAAGGATGCTACATCAACACTGTCAGAAAATCACTGAGAGAGGAGAGGAGACACTACAGCTACACTGGGAATTTGGTGAGACAGAAAGACAGGAGATATCAATGACCAGGAGGATTTCTGTTCACCTGTAGCTGTTGTTGGAGTGGCTCTTCTCTCTGAAAAACCTGTGAAAGAGATAGGAGATTTGTCATTATTTTTCCTTTGCTTTTACAGCAAGTTGAATCCACAGTGGAGCTGATAAAAAATATATTTATTTCTTGAGGTAAAACGTAAGATTGCAGAGATGAAAGAAGTCAGGTTCTGAATTGAAGAGTAGTGTTGTTCACACACACAGAGCTACACAACATCCTAGTTTTATGACTGATGATCCTAGTTGGTTCAATTAGATATTAAACAGTTATAGAATATGTGTAACTTCAGTGTATCTTCTCCATCAATCTGCTACCTTGTTCATCTACAGTGCTAAGACTCCCCTCACCTGTACAGGTAACCCCTGCATCCTCCTTGTGTCGACAGTCACTCTGATTCAGTCCAGAGTGACAGCAGTCCCACAGGTGAAGTTCACTGCCTGTGCAGTTCACCTCGTCCAGCCAGATGGTGCCACTCCCTGGTCCAAATGAGGCCTCTATTGCTGCACTCACTGCGTCCCCACAGCCCAGCTGTCTGCAGACCACCTGGGCATCCTGCAGGTCCCAGGAGTCGTCACAGACTGTCCCCCAGGAGCCCTCGTACTGCAGCTCCACCCGCCCAGAGCAGTTAGTGCCTCCAGCCAGGCGCAGAGCCAGTGGGACTGAAAGAGAACAGTGAGGTTACTGAGCATCCTCAGCTCTGTGACTCTAGAAGAGAGCAGAGAAGTTACTGAGTGACTGTAGTAGAGATCAGTGAGGTATTGAGTGGCTCTAGAAGAGAGCTGTATGGTTACTGTTCCTCAGATCAGGGCTGCACTGTCTCTGATTGTTTTACACACTGAACTCACCTGGGCAGTACAGGTGAGGCTGCTCTTCCTGAGGGGCTGGAGTGCTTCTGTCAGCTTCTTTTCTAGGACCTTCAAAGATTAATGATCATATACAAAATCAAACTCACAGAAAAAAGTGAAGAACAACAATAGTATTTCCTTTATTTTTATACTTGTTTGGATATACATTGCTAAGAATTCTGTTGAAAGCTCATGACGAGACAATCACTGTAGAGCTGCTCAAGAGGAAGATAGCATCACTCTTCACTCTGTACCTGAGCAGGTGATCTCAGCCACTTCCCGGTCTTCACAATCATTCTGACCCCAGGCGGGGGAGGGACACTGCCACAGGGTGGAGTCGTGTTTGCGACAGGAGACAAAGTCCAGCCATTTGGGGTCTGGGCTCAGCCTGGAGTTTGTCTCTCTGATGGTGCCCTTGTTTCCACAGCCCAGCTGTTTACAGATCACTGCAGCTGTGGAGTCAGTCATGCCATTCTGACACACACTGCCCCAGGTGCCATTGTAGTAAACCTCTGCTTGTCCTGAACAGCCTGCAGACAGCCTCAGTATAGTGTGATCTGCCAAGAGAACATGAAAAGCCAAAGGAAACAAACCTTGATAAGAGAGCTAGGCGTATGAACTGGTAAGAAACAGGTGGATAACATTGAGATGTTATCAGCACAAGTTGAAATGAGACTGATCACTACCAACTGAAAAAGTTGAAAATTGATTAAATGTTCCACCGGACCTCTGAGAATTTAAATCCCATTAGAGGATTTAGATCTGATTCAGATCATCAACACCATTCAGATCAGCTTGATTGTTCATCAGCAGCACTCAGGGTGACTGAACTAGCAATATGAAAGAAGAACATGCAGCTCTGGTTGACAATCAACACCAAGTGATCCCACAGGATCTGGCCAGAAGAGACTCTTCGATCAAATCAAGATGAAAATATTGAGTCAGAAAGTCATGAAAGACAATGGCCAAGACAAATACAGCCTATTAGGCAACAGGCAACATTGATATTGGGAGCTTACAGTTTACAGATTAGATACTAAACTTCACTGGAGGGCTGAAACTCAATAAAACACATCTAGGCACTCTACATGCAAGCCATATTCACAATGTGGGAGTAATTGGTATTAGCTCCCCAACCTGAGCACAGGATTCTCACATCCTCCTTGTGTCCACAGTCATGCTGTCCCCACCACGCTGAAGGACACTCCCCAAGTGATGACTCGTTCCCCAGACAGCCCACCTCGTCCAGCCAGATGGGTCCAGTTCCCTGGCTGAAGGAGGCCGGCACTGTGGCACTGAGGGCCGTCCCACACTGGAGCTGCCTGCACACCACCTGAGAGTCTGCCAGGTCCCAGGAGTCATCGCAGACTGTCCCCCAGGAGCCACTGTGATAAACCTCCAGCCTCCCAGCACAGTCGCTTCCTGCCCCAACCAGCCTGAGGGATAGCTGATCTAGGAGCAGAGAGGCAAAGGTCAGGGGTCAGGGGTCAGTGAAGTACTCTAGAGGCAGACAATTTGCTGTAACAACATAAACATCAGCTCAGGCCACTGGGCGCAGCAGATGCATTACAAGCATCTCATGTGTCTCCTGGGGCTCCAGTCTGAGTGAATAGCAGCAGCTCAGTTACTGAAAACCCAGAGTCAAGACTGTCCACCCACCACAGGATCAGCAGTATACACACAACAGTTTGCTGTGGGTCTTACAGGAAATGGGAGGATTCCTCAATCTCATCCATTTGAACACTGTGGAACTACTTCACATATTAGAAGAAAGAAAACATTTCATAGATTTAAATATTCAGTTAGGAGAAGTGATGACTGTCAAAATCTTCTCCACACAGCAGGGTAAGAGAATTTGGAAATAACATTAAAAACTGGAATGGGATTTAAAGATTTCAGAATTGGGCATTTTGATTAATTTCATATATTCTTTTAGCAGACTGTGACAATCATCACTACTGTACCAAATATGATAAAGCACAGAAACAGTACCTCTCAGGTGACAAACTGAAGTGTTCATATATTGTAGATGCATTTGTTGCAGATCCCACAAACACTGTATGAGAGAGGTTAAGGAGGATGGTGTTGAAAACCCACACACACACCTGCTGCCAAATAGACTAATCTGGGATTGAACTGATTAACAGAGAGCTCAACACACACAGAGCCCTGGAGATTCAGAATGAGAGCCAGTTCATACCTGGTGTTTCTGAAGAAGGAACAGCTGAAGACGGGAAACCTGTCAAACACAGAGAGAGAAATCAGAGTGTGAAGCAATTTAACACAATTTATGAAACTACAATTAAAACAGCACTGATGTGATAAAAACAGTCCTCATTCTCTCTTTGCCTGCTCCAGGTGAATCACTGGTGATATTTGAGTGGAGTGGAGTGTCAGCTGTGTTCAACCTTTACTATCCATAAACCTTCACTATCTGACTCTTGCTTTCTCTTCAGCCCCTTGGTTTATTATTTGTTGGATTAAAGAACAAATTAAACTGGACAGGTTTTAGTTACTAGGTACTGACACCATGTTTTTTTTAAAGTTCATATAACTATGAATATGAATTGAAAAATCTGAATATAAATATAAAACTCATTTTTACTCCTCACTGTATCTGTGTAGCAATCTGAAAGAAAATTACACAGTAATGTAATAGTGTGCTTCTGTGTGTAAGCAGAGGGAGTGTTATTGTGTTTTAAACACATAATTCTCACCAGAGCAGATGACTCCTGCGTCCTGTCCATGAGAGCACCCTGCTCTCCCCCATGAAGACACAACGCAGTGTGAGAGATGGCTCTCATTGCCCCAGCACTCAAACACATCAGCCCTTACTGGTCCACTGCCCTGTCCAAACCAGGCCTGTCCTGGTGCTGCTACAGCCTCCCCACAGCCCAGCTGCTGGCAGAGAACACTGGCATCTCTCAGGTCCCAGTAGAGATCACACACTGTCCCCCAGTCCCTGAAGAGCCACTGTAACTCCACTCGGCCAGAGCAGGAGTCCAAGCCATTCACCAGTCTAAACCCTGTGTATCCTGCACACAGGACAGGGGAGAGAGCAGAGAGACAGCTTCATAACACAATAACAGGCAATAACTCTGAACTTCACCTTCAAATCCATTGTGATGATGCACTTGTGTTTTTTAATCAAAATGATGACTTTTTTCATTTTCAAGTGTAAACAAAAAAACAATACAAAAACAAAGCAGATCAATCTCTTTGATCATGGCTCTCTTGCAGAGAGCTGGTGTGCTCCTTCTCTTCAGATACCTCACGCACTTGATAACAAGCTGGAATTTAAATGGAGAGGAGCTCACCAGTCAATCATCTGGGACTGTAATAACTGCTTGCTGACTCCCCTCGATTAGATATTCATGAAGACTACCTGTCACATATTTTTAAAATCTTGTCTTTTTAATTATTGAAGTAGCTTATCAAGATGTTATTGTGAATCAGAAGGCTGATTTTATGAGGCATCATGGCCAAACCATGGTAGCATGACCAAACCAATGAATCATCATTGAAGTCAGTGGAACACCACTACAGCAAAGACTGCTGGGAACGACAGTCTGATGACCGGTGTTAATACCGCAGTGAGCAGATGACTGATTGGAGTTGGGGTCTGTTTCTCACCCAGACTCTGTATTATGAAATACATGATCCTGCTCTTACCAAAACACTTCAGTCCCAAGAAGTTCTCATGGGTGCATCCCTGTGTTTTTGTGGACTTTGGACAGAAGAAAATCTGAGATTCATTGCCATGGCAGTGGAGCACCTCGGAATGGAAGTTTGCTTCCCCTTCCCGAACAGATTCCCTTTCAGGACTTGTGAAGAAGCCCCACAATCTAGCTGTCGACAGACAACTTCTGCATCCTGCCTCTCAAAGTCAGAGTCACACACTGAACCCCAGGTCTCTCCGTGCTGCAGTTCCACTCTTCCAGAGCAGAGATCACTGCCTCCAACAAGCCTGACCCCTCGATGAGCTGGAATATTAGAACAATAACAGAGATCACTCTCCCTGACCAGTCTGACCTGTCAATGAGCAGTGCGAATGGGAGGATGGACAGATGGATCATGATAATGGACTCTAGATCACCGATGGAGCTTCAATATCCCTCCCTGCTGGAGACTGGAGAGAGTCTGTACCTTCTCCCTGAACACCTCAGTTGACCATCATGGACATGACTGAAACCCCATTCTTACCTACCTGTACAGATCACTCCAGAGTCCTCATGAGCATAGTAGTACTGTTTCACTTCATCTTTACTACAATCTCTCAACGCAGACTCTGATCCCCTGCAGTCGACCCAGCCCAGCAGGACTGATCCAGACCCTGGTCCAAAGTGAGCTCCTATTGGTGCTGAAATAGCAGATCCACAGCTCAGCTGTCTGCACACCACTGCAGCATCTTCCAGATCCCATTCTCTGTCATAAACTGTCCCCCACTCTCCTTTATACTGAATCTCCACTGTCCCCTCACAGGGACTGGCTCCATTCACCAGCCTCACGTCAGCACTGCCTGGAGAAAGAGAGAGACAATACTTGTCTACAGGATGTTTTTATATTTATACATATTTGAAAGATACCTGATATTGTCTTATTTGTCTTATTAATGTCTTTTACCTGCTTGATTAGATTGGTAGTCCCTTTTATTGGGAAGAGGAGACAGTACAGTGACAGGAAGATACTGACAGTGTGTGAGATATTGGAGCGGCTATCTGTGTGACTTCAGAAGGCTGGGACTTCTGGTCCTGTGTTTCTGGGAGCTGTGGTCACTTCAGAGTTCACTACAGTTCTCTGTTCACATTAGAGTAACTACATTGCTACTGATTGTATATAACAGGTAAGAGATTTAAACACTGATGTGTCACTCTGTGTGCTGTACTTTGAAAGCATTAGTTAAGAAAACAAAACAGAAACAGTGAAAGATTTTTCACAGTTCACATCATATTGTGCTGAAATATATACGAGATGTACAGTATATGTTGTGATGGAGATTTCTGTCTGAACTACATCCCCAGGCTGCCATAAGACACCTGACCAATTTTAAGAAGATGATTGATTAGTTGTCAGTCTAAAACCAGTAAGCCAAGTCTTTCAAGGGTTCAGTCTACCTGCTGTCTGGGGACAGAGTTCAGATCCTACAGAATGTGTTGTAAATTCACCCAGGATTTTAATCTAGCTAAAACATTTGTGGCTTTTGAGGCTTTCATAGCGTTTGTGGTGGTCAAAGAGAAAAACCTGTTTGGTAAAAATGTTTGTAAAGAGTCTCAGAGGTTGTAAAGATAGACTGAGCTTTTTGAGGAGTCTGGTCGAGGCAATAGGTCTTGTAAGATTTGCGGACTGAAACCTGATGTTGTAGCATAACTGTGCAGCTCTGTTTATGAGGGAGTGAGCATGTTCAGTAGTTCAAAAATGGGGCACTTGCTTTAATGGGAAAATAAAACCAAAAACACCTGCACTGTAAATAAAAACACTTCTGTTCCATATGGCTCTGCCTGTTTTCTAGACTGTGAACTCAATCACCAGTTACTACACCTGAACGTTTCCCATTCTATAGGTAATAATTAATTAGATCTGTTTTGCTTTTTTGCGGAAATTTACATTCACCTTCAATTTGCATTTTGTGACATATTTCTGGATGTATAATGCCCATTTATTTTTTAGCATTTATAAAATTTGTACACCAGGGGAAACTTGTTAATGATATGCCCACTGTGTTTCTACCCCTCATCTTCCAAGATCTCATCTAAATACATGATTTGCAGATTAAACTGTATTTCCTAAGCAACATATTCCACACCTGCCAGATATGTAAACTGCAGGGTGATGCGGTGACTCTGTGGCTAAGGATCTGCGCCTGTGGCTAGAAAGTTGCAGGTTCGTATCCTGTGGCTGGCAAAGGAATCCTACTCTGTTGGGCCCCCGAGCAAGGTCCTTAACCCTAACTGCTCCAGGTGTGCTGTATAAATGGCTGACCCTGTGCTCTGACCCCAAGCTTCTCTCCCTGTCTGTGGGTCTCATGGAGAGCAAGTTGGGGGATGTGAAAAGACAAATTCCTAATACAAGAAATTGTGTATGGCCAATAAAGTGATCTCTTATTTCACCCAATGGAAAGACACTGATAGCAACACCCGCTGTGTTACTGTGATGTTGTCCTGAGTGTCTGCTCAAAACCTTGACATGAGGGCAAGAGTCAACAAGAAGACTCTTCCACAGTGGCAGACAGGTGATTCATGTGTTGTGCTGAAATGTATATGAGGTTTATATTATTCTTTGTGTGAAATATGTGAACAACAGATTTTAGCATTTACCTGTCAAGACCTATATATAACAAATCATGGATCGATTAACTTATGTTAAAGCACAACATATTCCAAACGTAGAAAAAAGTTAAATACACAGACATTGATTCTGAGACCCATTATATTTTATTCCAAATATACCAGTTTTAATGTATTTTGCTGAACAGTCATTCCTTAACCCCAGAGTTCACAGTTCAGTTTATTGGTCATATCCACAAATGCAATGAAATGCTTCTTTGCATGTGTGCTCCAATACAAAGACATTGAGGAAACATCAACCTAAACACACAACAATAGCAGCAACATCTAAAGTAAAATAGCACTCAAATCAAATTAAAGTTTCTCAACTCAGATCAAATTAAACTCAGCACAAGCAGTATGAAACAAAAACACCAGTGGAGGTCAACAAGACGATTTGCTAAGTTGCAGAAAGGTGTTTCACATGTTGAGCTGAAATATAAATGAGGTATATATCCTCATTCTCTGTATGTAACAATATGTAAACAATGGATTTCTACATTTACCTGTCAAGATCTAAATTTCACACACGATTCACAGATTTGATTATGTATAAAAGACAACGTATTACAAACACAACTGATAAGTTTATTGTACAGGCACAGATACAGATACAGATATACTTGTTTATTTGACTTAATTAATTCAACTTTTAATTAATTAATTTTACTTAATTAAAATTATTAATTTATATGAACATGAATTTAGATGAATTATTGAATGGCATTAGCCTTACTCAATAACATACCATTGATTGTGCTTTTCTAATATATGTATCACATAACAGAGTTTCTAAAACTTGTTTATGGAAAGTTCCCAATTCCCGAACAATATATTTCCTCTCATTATACAACTAAGTCTTATAACATACATCAGTATCCTGTGGCAGTTAAACTATTGTTGTCATATACAGATGCAGCCATTCAAAACGAGCTGTGGTACAAAGCGGTGGGTGTATTGCATCATAAAGCGTTGTAACACGTAAATTGCATCATACCACATAATACCACAGCTATGATAATAGTATCCAGAATCACTGCCAGGTGGAGCTATTAAGCTTAACCTCTCATGTACAGCATTTGAGATGTCACAAGAAAACACCTGGTTTCAAATCCTGATCACTGCTGAGGGACATTCTTTATTCAATTAAGAATTTAAGTTGTATACTCTTTAGACTTTTAATTTTACACTGTGTATTACAGCATGTTAATCATTAAACATTAAAAAGTTGGTATATTTTATAAAAGCAAGATTGCTCAGTTGGACAAAAGTACACAACCTTCCACCTTCACCATAAATGTTTTAATTATGCATAAATATTTTATGTACCAAAGTCTTTAACTGAGTAATTTACATGGGTTCTGGCTTTAATGTACTCTCGGGTTCACATGGGTATGCACCCTCAACACTGCTGCCTCAGGTTGGCCCCCCAACGCTGGGAACTCAAACTCTGGTCTCCAGCTTCACTCAACAGGGTGCCAGCGAGCTGAGCTAAAGGGAGATCTCCCCTCAGCCTGGAGGCTGAGGACTCTGTTATCCACAGGGAAGGGCGGTGACGTCACCGCGCTGGTAAGCCGGCTCGCACAACCTGCAATGCTGGCCGTATGCATTACATTAAGCTTATATTCTGTACTGAAAGTTATAACGTTTTATCCTTTTCCAAGAATACGTACAGTACAGCAGTAAGAACACCACTTGCTGTTATTGTAAAAAGATAAATGTTGTAGCGATTTAACATCACTTGATAGCTATATTAATATGGAATTGTGTAAATAAGCAGCTAAAGTATCACAAGTGGACTTTCTGGAAACATTTTGACATTTGTTTCCTTTTAAAAAAAAATTATATTGTTCTTGTAGTGGTAATGGGCACTGCAATGTAGCGAGCTGCACCCAGACAGTTCAAAGCACGATGGGAGCATTACTTTCGGTTTGGTTCTCATATAGCTGAATGTATAAAAATAGTCCACTATTATAGCTTGTTGTTGACTCTGGCATGAATTTGTGTATCTTGATAAATTAAGTGATGATATTGTGATTAAGGATTTCTTCGCTAAATTCTTTAAGTTAAACAAAGGAGGAAAGAACGGTTAATTTTAGAATTGGCACTCCAAGATTCTGACTGATTTAATTTCCCTCATTTAGCTGAAACGGATAAAGAAATCATGCAGTAGTTATATGTACTGGAAGGCACTCTGTTTTATTAACAGACACGCCGACTCCTGTGTTGTACAGAGATATACAGTAGACGTAGGTAATGTCATCCCCATTAAACAATGTACTTGTTGCACAAATCCTGCTAAACTAGAGGCATTGCAGAAGGTGATAAACTGTACATTATTTACTGAAGCACAGTTGAGTTCAAAGAAGGAAGTCTGTAAAGATCGGGGTAAAGTTAGCTTGAAGTTCGAAAATGATTTTGGCACGCCTGTAGCTTTTTCATGAAACCTCCTAGAGTTACGAGAACACTTGCTGTGTGGACAAAGTACATTGTGAAAAATTTCACAGCCTTCACTATGTTGTTTTTATGCCATTGTTTTGACCACGCATGAATATTCTTATGTCCATATCTTCGCAAGGGAAACACAGAAAGCCTTTAAACCAAACGCATATTAAAGACCTCTACTTTTTCACAACCTCTACATAAAACTATCAGTGAGCTAATTCTCTTTTGTAAACTTCCTGTTTTTCATCAATGCATGATTACGCACTAACTGGAACCCTATAAGAACAGGAATAAAGCTTTTTTTATTTCTGAAACCATTTCTTCATGTCCTGTTTTCATTCAGGTAAAGGTCAACTATATACACAATACTTACAAGTAATAGGTTTATTCCATTCTGAAAAAAAAGAAGAAAGAAAACACAACGTTTCAGCCGTGGAGCCTTCTTCAGGTGTCACCCACCTGAACTATACACACAATACTACTGACAGTAGGAAAATTCTTATTCTTTACTCAGCAGCATATTAAAAACAGCACCCATGATGTTCAAACTGAATTGTACACAGAAGACTGACACAGCTTTGCATTGTGAATCTCTTTTTCTTGTGATTTTAATGTAGCACTATGCACTGGGATAGGGGTATGCTGTTCACAAGCCAACAGCATTTAAACCACAGCACCCAAAATGCTGTAAGTAGGTGTTTTTCACACTAAGCAGGTCCTCTGATCTTTCCAAGCCTTGCTTTAGGCTGTTAAACCTCTTTTAGCTTTTTAATGTTTTTTTTCAATATGGCATCACTAGAATTGATATACTGGGATAATGGGGTCTTCTTCATGACTCAATAGCTTTTTAAGCACAACACCCACAGGGCTGCAACTAAGTGTTTCACACTCTAGACAGGTCCTCTGACCTTTCCCAGCTTTGTTCTGTGTTTTGAAACTTCTTTATTTTTTTATGATTTTCTGAAGATAACACTACAGGTAATACACTGAAATAGGGGGGTCTTCTTAATGACTCAATAGCGTTTTAAGCATAAGATTCACAATGCTGCAACCAAGTGTTTTACACGCCAGACAGCCCCTTCACCATATACAACATTGCTTTGGGTTGTGAATCTTTTCCTTATTTTTTAATGATTTTTTCAATATGGCACCATTAGAGAGGCATTACATGGGGATAGGGGGGTGCTATTCACGAATCAATACCTTTTCAAGCACAACATTCAAAATGCTGCAACCAAGTGTTTTACACTCCAAACAGGCTCTCGGACCTTTCACAACCTTGTGTTGGTTTGTGAATCTTTTCTGATCCTTTTCTTTTAGATCCTTAAATTAATATTGTTATTAATTTCTTTAGATAATCGATTCCATATTATATTCTCTATTTAGCGGATTCTAAAAAAATATTTCTGTATTTCTGCGAATACGCTCGTTATCGTAGTAAACAAAAGCATACTTTTAGAATTTGATTAATAGGGAATATAATATGGAATTGCATATCTGAAGAAAAGTATCTAAAAAGAGTATCTATCTTGCCAGCGCGGTGACGTCACCGACTTTCCCTCTGCCTATGACCTCTTTTCTGCCTGATCTTTGGCGGATCTAAAGAAATTAATAAAGATATAATTATATTCATATACTGTTTCTAAAAGAATACTGTAGGCTGTGAAAACATTTGTCAGTATGTCCATGGGGGGAAGGGAGACTATTCTACTCTGAGAATGAAGAGGGGGAGGAAAAGTGCCCGCGGTCATTTCTTTCACTGACAAAGCTGTGTTGTGTTAACAAAAACTACAGTATGCTTAAGAGTTTTTAAACTGGTTTAATTCCAAACACCTTATCCAGTGGGGCAATTTAACAGATGCCTCAAGCCTTTGAAAGGCTTCTTTGAAAAACTAAAATAGCAAATATTATGGACATTATATTGACATTTTTTAAATTTGATTAATACGGAATATAATATGGAATCGCGTATCTAAAGAAATTAATAATGATATAACTATATTCATATACTGTAGTTTAAATCCTGCTAAACTAAGAATTAGACACAAGAAAAGGATTATTGGACAATGTTCTGGGGCTCTGGTGGAATTTCTCTGTAAATTGAAGAGTTAAAGAGAAGACACGTTCGCCTCTTTTTACACTTGTAAATAAGGAACATTCCAATGTTAATGCGACACAGAAGATATTATTAATAAGACACTATTCTTCTTGTGTCTAATTTTTAGATTAGCAGGATGTGCGCGATAAGCACTTTGCTTAATGGGGATGACATTACCCACATCTATAATCACTGTACAATACTAACTACTTTCAGGCTGTGCCGAAAAATAAAGCGCCGTTTTTCATTCAACGTGTTTCTGAGTCACTGTGTCGGTCCTCGCCGAACCCGAAAATTCCACAATATTATGAATGCCCTTAGGCTGGGTAAATTATTTTTTTAATTTTTAAAAAAGAATTCAATAATGAGATATAATTGTGTTTCTGCTTAGACATTGCATGATTTTAAAAGCTATAAAAACAGGTTTCGATAGTTAATAACCACTTTTTGTGCATGAAAAATGGGTGATCTTTCTTCCTTGTGGTCAGCCTAGAATCTTTGTGTAAACTGTAAGTTTCACTTTTTTCTCTTTTCTCACCCGCTGTGATTCGGGCACAGAAGGGTTAAAAAGAAGTCAGACAGGCAGAGGGAATGGGGAGGGATGAAACTGTTACCTGTCCTGGATAAAGTGATTAGAAAATAGGTGGATTTACATCTGTGAAAAGTGTTCCAATTTTAATGCGATATAGACAATATTCATAATAAATGATCTTGTACGGTCTGTAAACTGAAAAAGTATAGAGGACACACGTTGAGTATTGCCTCTTTTTACACTTGAAAGAACATTCCAATGTTAATGTGACACTGAAGATATTATTAATAACCTTTTCAATCTGAAGCTGATAACTCTACTTTAGACCTGCACAACTCCACACCTGCATGTCAAGATCATTGTCCATCATGCATGAATGAGTCAAATTAAAAATAAAACATGTTTACAAAGAAAGTAGAATACAGTAATCAGCTGGGAACTCGAACGCAGGCCTTCGGCATCACTGCTAGTTATGTCAGGCAGCTGAGCTAAAGGGAGATCTCTCCTCTGAGGTCCCTGCTACAGATGCAGCCATTCAAAATGCGCGGGCGATACCGCATTATGTTCCGGTACGCTGTACGCAGTCTACCGCAAGCTACCGGTAAATACCACGAGTTACCAGTAAATACCGCTAGTTACCGTAAATTCTCCTATAATACGACAAGCAAAATAATAGTATCTGGAATTTCCGCAAGGTGGAGCTAATAAAGCTCAACCTCTCATGTTCGAGCTGTGGCCATCAGTCTTTAACGAAGATATTACTAATAGTATTAATAATGAATGACCTTGGACAAGCTGTAAGTCTAAACTCAAAGTATTGCCCTGGTCAACATTCCTTTTTTCATTGACCGTCTTTGTAAAAGTAACACCACAGCATTTCGCAATCACGCATTTGTTTCCAATCATGCAAAGTACAGTGATTCACCATGCCTTTCACATGCTCATAAAAGAGATTGATTTAGGAATACAAACATATTACCATATGCAAACTGTACTGTATACAGTATGTACAGTGCCTTGCAAAAGTATTCGGCCCCCTTGAACTTTTCAACCTTTTGCCACATTTCAGGCTTCAAACATAAAGATATAAATTTTTTATTTTATGTGAAGAATCACCAACAAGTGGGACACAATTGTGAAGTGGAACGAAATCTATTGGATTTTTGAAACTTTTTTAACTAATAAAAAAATGAAAAGTGGGGCGTGCAAAATTATTCGGCCCCTTTGCTTTCAGTGCAGCAAACTCACTCCAGAAGTTCAGCGAGGATCTCTGAATGATCCAATGTTGTCCTAAATGACTGATGGTGATAAATAGAATCCACCTGTGTGTAATCAAGTCTCTGTATAAATGCACCTGCTCTGTGATAGTCTCAAGGTTCTGTTGAAAGCGCAGAGAGCATCATGAAGACCAAGGAACACACCAGGCAGGTCCGTAATACTGTTGTGGAGAAGTTTAAAGCCGGATTTGGATACAAAAAGATTTCCCAAGCTTCAAACATCCCAAGGAGCACTGTGCAAGCGATCATCTTGAAATGGAAGGAGTATCAGACCACTGCAAATCTACCAAGACCTGGCCGTCCCTCTAAACTTTCAGCTCAGACAAGGAGAAGACTGATCAGAGATGCAGCCAAGAGGCCCATGATCACTCTGGATGAACTGCAGAGATCTACAGCTGAGGTGGGAGAGTCTGTCCATAGGACAACAATCAGTCTTACACTGCACAAATCTGGCCTTTATGGAAGAGTGGCAAGAAGAAAGCCATTTCTCAAAGATATCCATAAAAAGTCTCGTCTAAAGTTTGCCACAAGCCACCTGGGAGACACCCCAAACATGTGGAAGAAGGTGCTCTGGTCAGATGAAACCAAAATCGAACTTTTTGGCCACAATGCAAAACGATATGTTTGGCGTAAAAGCAACACAGCTCATCACCCTCAACACACCATCCCCACTGTCAAACATGGTGGTGGCAGCATCATGGTTTGGGCCTGCTTTTCTTCAGCAGGGACAGGGAAGATGGTTAAAATTGAGGGGAAGATGGATGCAGCCAAATACAGGACCATTCTGGATGAAAACCTGTTGGAGTCTGCAAAAGACCTGAAACTGGGACGGAGATTTATCTTCCAAGAAGACAATGATCCCAAACATACAGCAAAATCTACAAAGGAATGGTTCACAAATAAACGTATCCAGGTGTTTGAATGGCCAAGTCAAAGTCCAGACCTGAATCCAATCGAGATTCTGTGGAAAGAGCTGAAAACTGCTGTTCACAAACGCTCTCCATCCAACCTCACTGAGCTCAAGCTGTTTTGCAAGGAAGAATGGGCAAGAATTTCAGTCTCTCGATGTGCAAAACTGATAGAGACATACCCCAAGCGACTTGCAGCTGTAATCGCAGCAAAAGGTGGCTCTACAAAGTATTAACGCAAGGGGGCCGAATAATTTTGCACGCCCCACTTTTCATTTTTTTATTAGTTAAAAAAGTTTCAAAAATCCAATAGATTTCGTTCCACTTCACAATTGTGTCCCACTTGTTGGTGATTCTTCACATAAAATAAAAAATTTATATCTTTATGTTTGAAGCCTGAAATGTGGCAAAAGGTTGAAAAGTTCAAGGGGGCCGAATACTTTCGCAAGGCACTGTATATGTATATTTAATGTATTAACTGTGCCCGTTTAAGTATTGAATATTCATATCTAATTTTATCACTGAAGGGAAATCTTAGTAGCTCAGCATAAAAAGAATAGGAGCATACTGCAACGCGTGTGAAGGCCATAAACAATATTAATTTTGGAACATAACATACAGTATATAGCTGGTCTTGGTACTTTAAAGAAAAAAATACACACCAGTATTC
Organism: Lepisosteus platostomus; assembly: GCF_059453375.1. Lineage (NCBI taxonomy): Eukaryota > Metazoa > Chordata > Actinopteri > Semionotiformes > Lepisosteidae > Lepisosteus > Lepisosteus platostomus. Next base: position 39,310,467 of record NC_142615.1, on the reverse strand, counting down.
AATTTCTCCCTAAACATTTTAAGCTTCGAAGTCTTTAACTAACGTGATACCGGAGTCAACAAGCATACTTTTAGAATTTGATTAATAGGGAATATAATATGGAATCGCGTATCTAAAGAATTTAATAACGGTATGATTATATTCGTGTACTGCGACAGGGCTGTGTAGGGCTGTTTCGCCTCCCTGTTCGTGCAAGTTGTCTTGTAGCCTACTGGTCTAGGTGCGTGACTAACAACGCACAGGTTGTGTGTTCGAATCCAGCTGGTGCTGGACTTTTCTTTTGACAAACATTTCTTCGAAAAAATAGAATAGCGATATTATGGACAATCAATTGACTTTTATATTTCAAAATATCGCAACATGATCGATTCTAAGTCATTTTTGATAACAATGAATAGTCACCTTCTTCCCTTCTGACAGCGGTTCCTGCTTCTATTGTGTGTGTGTGTGCAACAGAGTAAATTTCTATAGAGAAATGGAGGCTGGACAGTATGCGTTACAATATAAACATTTATATTGATTTAAATCGTGTTCTGATTTAAATCGCAAACACATGTTTAATTATGTGTTTTTTAATCATAATCAGGCTAATGCATTTCTACATTTTCTGTATGAACCAGCTTAGAAGTTCCGCCGGGGATTCAAAAAAAATATTTTAAATAGGCTGATAAAGCTTAGACTACTGTAACTGTATTCTAGCCTGTATTACAACAGAACATTGGACAATGCACATAAACACAGTGTGATTGCTCTCTGAAAATGCTTTTTCTTTATATTTACAGTAGGCTCAGATTTCAACTATAGATCGTATTATTATAAACTTTCTTGGAAAAATGTATTTTATGTAAACCATGTTTGCTATTAATTCATTTAGGGCTAAAAAAAGTTCATTCTCTTCCAATCGAGTCGAGTTGACATTGGAAGCTTGCCACACCCGGACTGTTAAACCAACGCATTAGTGTCACGCCCCACACTCTCCCTCGCAAACGACGTTACATTCCCAGAACCTCTGCTTCCCAATCTCATCCCTGATTGAACCCAGCACATTCTCACATGCATCAGATTCCTCAAATTCTCACTCCCTAACCAATCATCCAATCACACCCCTTTCCTTTCAGTATTTAAACCCCCTTCGCACACCTTCCCATGCTCACTATTGAGAAGCCTATCTTAGTGTTCTCCAGTGTGCGTTTCCTAACCTTTTGACTGATCTCCCGTTACGAATCTTCTGCTTCCGCCTCTTGACCTTGCCTTCTGGATTTTGCCTTTGAATTGTTTTGACTATCTCTCGTTACTGGACCCTTTGCCTCCCTTATCGACCCTGCCTTTGGATTTTGTCTTTTGGATTGTCCCTTTGCTACTCTGTGTCCTGTGGGATTCCGGTCACGCATAAGGATCCTCCTATTCCACGTATTGGTTCCCTGACAGAATAGTGAGCCATATTAAAATGGATCCAGCGGACCAGAGTCAACTTTCTATTCTCCTTGAACACTCCCGGAACCTGGACATGCTAACTACTGCAGTCCAGCAACTAGCTGACCACTTTGCACTTCCGCCGTCTCCCCCACCTGCAGCTCCTGCCCCTGCACCCCCGCTTCAAACACAAACTAATCTTCTACCCCCTCCCCTCCCGGAAAAATTTGATGGCGACTCCTCCAGTTGTCAGGGCTTTCTGACTCAATGTCAGATGGCTTTCCACATCCGCCCAGACTGCTTCCCCACTGATGGAGAAAGAATTGCTTTTATGGTATCTTGCCTCTCTGGACGAGCTCTGGAATGGGCTGGACATCTCCTCTCTCAAAACGCTCCTGAGACTGCTAACTTCCACCTTTTTCAGACAGCTCTACAATCTGCCTTTGGGCAGTTGCACTCTCGCCACCTCATTGTTGCACGCCTCACTTCCCTTACTCAAGGATCTCGCTCTTTTCAGGACTACTCTTCCGAATTCCGTTTTCTGGCTGCTCAACTCGCTTGGGATCACAATGCCCTGATTCACTACTTCCGCCTTGGATTATCTGATGAACTCAAGGATCACGTTGTGCACCTGCCCCTGGACTTCCCATCACTTGACTCCTTCATTTCTCGAGTTTTTGAACTAGAGCTCAGGCTGCAACAGCGAAGGTCGGACAATCGGACCCCTCCCACACCCTCCCAACTGCCTTCCTTCCATAGACTGACCTCTGAGGAAAGAGATTGCCGACTTCGTGAGGGGCGTTGCCTTTACTGCGGTTCCCCTGATCACCTCCGAGCCGCCTGCCCAGGTCGCCCTCCTCGCTCCTATCCACCTGCTGTTATGGCCAGTGTCACTTCTTCCTCTCCCAGATCTGGACTCTTTCTCCCAGCCACCCTGTCATGGACTACTGGACAGACCTCTCTCTCTGCTTTTGTTGATTCGGGCTCCGAAGAGAACTTCCTAGACTCTGGACTCGCTTCGTCCTGGAATATTCCCCGGTTGCCAGTCACCCAGCCCATTCGGCTCCTCACTCTTGATGGCTCCCCCCTCTCCCCTGGTCTGGTGAAGTGGCAGACCCCTCCCCTCACTCTTCGCATCGGCGCCACCACCAGGAAGTAATTCGGTTCTTTCTCATTCAATCCCCTTCTCACCCATTGGTTCTTATTTTCCCTTGGTTACGGATTCACAACCCACACATCTCCTGGTCACAAAGGGAACTCACAGCCTGGGGTTCCCATTGCCTTTCACATTGTTGTCAGCTTCCTCAGAAAGTTTCCGTCTCCTGCATATCTCAAGATAACCTCCCCAATATCCCTTCCCAGTACTCGGAGCTACACCTAGCCTTCAGTAAACAGAAGGCCCTATCCCTCCCGCCTCATCGCCCATCTGACTGTCCTATAGATCTAATTCCAGGGGTTCTACCCCCTAAGGGCCATGTCTATTCACTCTCCAACGAAGAGACTCGGGCTATGGAAGATTATATCCAGGAGTCCTTGGAATCTGGTTTCATCCGCCCCTCTTCCTCACCTGCCTGCGCCGGTTTCTTCTTTGTTAAAAAGAAAGACGGCTCTCTCAGACCCTGCATTGATTATCGCGGTCTGAATAACATAACTATCAAGAACAGTTATCCCCTTCCTCTGATTTCATCGGCTTTGGAATCACTCCGGGACGCCACTATTTTTTCTAAACTGGATCTCCGCGGTGCGTATAATTTGATCCGCATTCGGGAGGGTGACGAATGGAAGACGGCATTCATTACTACCCACGGTCATTATGAATACCAAGTAATGCTGTTTGGACTGATTAATGCTCCTGCTGTCTTTCAGGGGTTCATGAATGACATCTTTAGGGATATCTTGCACAAATATGTCCTGGTATACCTGGATGATATTCTAATCTTTTCCCGAAGTCCCCAGGAGCATGTCTCTCATGTGCGTGAGGTTCTTCATCGTTTGATTCAGAACAAACTCTACGCCAAATTGGAAAAGTGTACTTTCCATGTTACCAGAATCCACTTCCTTGGCTACATCCTCTCACCCCTGGGCATTGAAATTGACCCTGCCAAGACTGAATCCATACAAAACTGGCCAACCCCCCAGAATTTAAAACAAATTCAACGCTTCCTGGGATTTTCCAATTTTTACCGCCGTTTTATTAGGAATTTCAGCTCTGTCATCTCCCCCATTACAGCCCTGACCCGAAAAGGTCCTGATCAAGGGAAATGGACTCCTGAGGCAGACCAAGCTTTCCTTCATCTCAAGAGACTGTTCACCACAGCCCCCCTCCTCTGTCACCCAGACCCCAACCTTCCATTCATTCTCGAGGTGGATGCCTCAGCCAACGGAGTCGGTGCCATATTATCTCAACGTCATGGAGAGAAGGGTATCCTCCACCCCTGCGCCTTTTTCTCTAAAAAATTGTCCCGGGCCGAGACTAATTATGATGTTGGAGACCGAGAACTACTGGCTATCAAGCTCGCCCTGGAGGAATGGAGACACTGGTTGGAGGGGGCCCTACACCCTTTTACTATTCTTACGGATCATAAGAATCTCTCTTACCTACAAACTGCCAAACGTTTGAATCCACGCCAGGCCCGCTGGTCACTTTTCTTTTCTAGGTTCCATTTTTTTATTACTTATACACCGGGATCCAAGAACATAAAGGCTGACGCCCTATCTCGCCTCCATGATCCTCCTGGCTTTTTGGACCCTCCTGAACCTATTATACCCCCTGAGAGAATTGTGGCTGCTATTAGATGGGACCTGGAGAACCAAATCAAACGTGCACTTCACAACCAAACCGTTCCCCCCCAGTGTCCTCCAGACAGACTCTTTGTTCCTGATACCATACGCTCCACTGTTCTTCGCTGGGGTCATGACTCACTATTTGCAGGTCACCCCGGTGTCAAACGTTCCTTGGAATTCATCTCTAGACATTTCTGGTGGCCTTCTATGAGGACTGATGTTACTGGTTCGTGCAGGCCTGTCCCATCTGTGCCATGTCCAAATCCTCCCGTCTTAAGAAGCCCGGTTTACTCCAACCACTCCCAACCCCTAGAAGACCTTGGTCCCACATCTCAGTGGATTTTCTTACAGATCTTCCTGAGAGTCAAGGCAAAACTACCATTATGGTCGTGGTAGATAGATTCTCGAAGTCGGCTCATTTCATTCCTCTTCCTGCCCTTCCATCTGCTCAAGACATGGCTGACCTCTTCATTCTTCATGTCTTCAGACTTCACGGCATTCCTGAGGATATTGTATCAGATCGAGGACCTCAATTCATTTCAAGATTCTGGAGAACTTTTTGCAAATCTCTCGGGACTTCCACATCTCTCACGTCTGGCTATCATCCTGAATCCAATGGACTGACGGAAAGAACCAACCAGGACCTTCTTACTAACCTTCGATCTTACGTCTCTGCTTCTCAAGATGACTGGGTCTCTCTCCTCCCCTGGGCTGAGTATGCCCATAACTCTCTCTCTTCCTCCACCACTGGGATGTCTCCCTTCTATTGCTCTCTGGGATACCAACCCTCTCTTCTCCCGGACTCTATCCCTGATTCGGATATTCCCTGCCTCCAGACGCACCTCACTTTCTTCAAGAGGATTTGGAGACAAGCCAGATCCGCCCTCCTGAAGACCTCCTTGCGGCAGAAGACCACCGCTGACCGTCATCGACGACCTGTGCCCAGACTACGACGAGGACAGTTTGTCTGGCTGTCTACTAAAAACTTACCCCTTAGACAGCCTTCACATAAGTTGGGACCCCGTTTTATTGGACCTTTTCGCATCCTCTCCCAGCTCACCCCTGTAACCTATCGTCTTGCTCTTCCTCCAACTCTCAGGGTGCACCTCTCCTTCCACGTCTCTCTCCTGAAACCCTACCACAGATCCCCCCTCTCCCGGCCTCGGCCACCTCCACCCCCACCACGACTCATTGACGGTCTGCCTTCCTACATGGTCAATAAGATCATGGATGCCCGATGGCTCCTAGGTCGCCAACAATTTCTAGTCGACTGGGAGGGCTATGGTCCTGAGGAATGTTCCTGGGTCTGGGAGAAAGATATTTTGGATCGCAGCCTCATTGATGACTTTGTTCGTACTCGCTCTCTGAGGTCGTCAGGAGCCGACCCTAAAGGGGGGGGTACTGTCACGCCCCACACTCTCCCTCGCAAACGACGTTACATTCCCAGAACCTCTGCTTCCCAATCTCATCCCTGATTGAACCCAGCACATTCTCACATGCATCAGATTCCTCAAATTCTCACTCCCTAACCAATCATCCAATCACACCCCTTTCCTTTCAGTATTTAAACCCCCTTCGCACACCTTCCCACGCTCACTATTGAGAAGCCTATCTTAGTATTCTCCAGTGTGCGTTTCCTAACCTTTTGACTGATCTCCCGTTACGAATCTTCTGCTTCCGCCTCTTGACCTTGCCTTCTGGATTTTGCCTTTGAATTGTTTTGACTATCTCTCGTTACCGGACCCTTTGCCTCCCTTATCGACCCTGCCTTTGGATTTTGTCTTTTGGATTGTCCCTTTGCTACTCTGTGTCCTGTGGGATTCCGGTCACGCATAAGGATCCTCCTATTCCACGTATTGGTTCCCTGACAATTAGCACGTCAAAGCCCATTGAGGGTAATGAGCCAGTATTGGCTTTAGTATTTCCCCCCCACTCCCCTCAATTCAATTCAAGCTTGTTTTATTTGCATGACAGATGGGTACAAGCAGTGTTGGGTATGTATATTGTAACGCTTACGGCCGACAGGCACTGTGTAAGAGCCGGCGTACCAGAGCAGCGCACCGAGGGAGCGTCTGCATTAATAACTTAGTTTTTAAAATTAGTCAAGCAATATGAAGCATCTCCTTTTACTTTTAAGTCCCTTAAAGACATTGAGCACAGCTTTCTCACCACTTAAGATTGCTTTTGATACCATCCTTACACAAAGCAGAAGGGAAATCTTAGTGCCTGAGCATAAAAAGAATAGGAGCATACTGCAACGCGTGTGAAGTCCATAAACTATATTAATTTTGGAACTTAAACATACAGTATATGGCTGGTCTCGGTACTTTAAAGAAAACATACACACCAGTATTCCATTTCTCTTTTATAAAGCCCTGGCCAAATAAAACAGCTTGAATTGAATTGAATTGAGGGGAGAGGGGGGGGAATACTAAAGCCAATACTGGCTCAATACCCTCAATGGGCTTTGACGTGCTAATGCATTGGTTTAACAGTCCGGGAGTGGCAAGCTTCCAATGTCAACTCGACTCGATTGGAAGACAATGAACGTATTTTAGCCCTAAATGAATTAATAGCAAACATGGTTTACATAAAATACATTTTTCCAACAAAGTTTATAATAATACGATCTATAGTTGAAATCTGAGCCTACTGTAAATATAAAGGAAAAGCATTTTCAGAGAGCAATCACACTGTGTTTATGTAGAAAAAGCGATTAGGTTTATGAGCAATCTAATTACCTATTCGCTTAAAACGCTATATAAAATAAAGTTTATTTAGAGATGAATGATCAGTGTGCCAGTTTAAATAATTTTTGTAGGAGGGCTTGGACAGATTCCAAGTGCATTTTTGCAATTTACGTTGCATTGTCCAATGTTCTGTTGTAATACAGGCTAGAATACAGTTACAGTAGTCTAAGCTTTATCAGCCTATTTAAAATATTTTTTTTGAATCCCCGGCGGAACACACTCCATAGGAATCAGCGCTTTTATACAGTATATCGCCTTTAAACACATATATTTAAACACGCGTTTACGATTTAAATCAAAACACGATTCAAATCAATATAAATGTATATTTTGTAACGCATAGGTGACTATTCATTGTTATTAAAAAGACTTAAATTCGATCATGTCATGATATTTAGGAATATAAATTTGTTTGGTGTGAGTGAGGTTTTATTTAATCTCTGACCAAGGGAAACGTTTCATTTTTTTCAAAGAAATGTTTGTTAAAAAATAAAGTCATAGTTCCATGGGATTCAATCACAGACCATGTGACATGGGAGTCAGGAAACTAACACACAGCGCCACCGGATTTAATAACACAGTAAAAACACTATAAAATAATGTGACTAAGCACAGAAAAAGTTTACAGCACAGTACAATAATAAATGCTGACCATGACTTTAGAAGCATAAATTACCTTACACTCAATTTAAACACAAGCTGTCTTTCTGTATGAACCTCTAAGCTGGTTCATACAGAAAATGTAGAAATGCATTAGCCTGATTATGATTAAAAAACACATAATTAAACACGCATTTGCGATTTAAATCAATATAAATGTTTATATTGTAACGCATACTGTCCAGCCTCCATTTCTCTATAAAAAATTTACTCTGTTGCACACACACACACAATAGAAGCAGGAACCGCTGTCAGAAGGGAAGAAGGTGACTATTCATTGTTATCAAAAATGACTTAGAATCGATCATGTTGCGATATTTTGAAATATAAAAGTCAATTGATTGTCCATAATATCGCTATTCTATTTTTTCGAAGAAATGTTTGTCAAAAGAAAAGTCCAGCACCAGCTGGATTCAAACACACAACCTGCCAGTTGTTAGTCACGCACCTAGACCAGTAGGCTACAAGACAACTTGCATGAACAGGGAGGCGAAACAGCCCTACACAGCCCTGTCGCAGTACACGAATATAATCATACCGTTATTAAATTCTTTAGATACACGATTCCATATTATATTCCCTATTAATCAAATTCTAAAAGTATGCTTGTTGACTCCGGTATCACGTTAGTTAAAGACTTCGAAGTTTAGGGAGAAATGGAATACTGGTGTGTATTTTTTTCTTTAAAGTACCAAGACCAGCTATATACTGTATGTTTATGTTCCAAAATTAATATCGTTTATGGCCTTCACACGCGTTGCAGTATGCTCCTATTCTTTTTATGCTCAGCTACTAAGATTTCCCTTCAGTGGTAAAATTCAATATCTACAACGGCCACAGTAAAGACGTTTACAGTAAGTCTTTCTACGACAGACCAACGGACCAGGAGTGCCCCTGTCGGTCAACCAATCACGTACCGCGTCATCTTGCGTCATGATACGCGATACCGCAGCCAATTACCTGCGGTACGTGTCTGTACCGCGCACTTTGAATAGCTGCATCTGTAGCTATTCAGAGGGAAAGGCTGTGATGTCACCGAGCTGGTGAGCAGACACACCCTCTAATTTCAGGCGTATGCATTAAATATATTTAGATCTTTGAATTAATATCACAACGTTGTCTTGTTGTCTCTAATTTTTAGTTAAGCAGGATTTGAGCTACAGACTATAAAAAACAGGATTCACTTTTTTCACATATTAAATGTTCACATATTAAACTTAATATGGTCAGACGGAGCACGTAAAAACATTTCCAAAATAACCACATGTAAGACTTTGATGCTTAAAAGGTTTAGGAAGAAAGTGAGATACTGGTGTGTATTTTTTCTTTAAACTACCAATACCAACCATATACATATCATATATATAACATATCATATGTTTTTGTTCCTAAATTAATATAGTTTATGATCATCAGATGCGTTATGCTCCTCTTCTTTTTATGCTCAGCTATTAAAATTTCCCTTTAGTTGTAAAATTCTATTTGAATATTCAATACTAAGCAGATTAAAACATGCACAACCAAGATATTAAATGATTAAATCTTTTCACTAATGACCAATGCACCACGAGTGTACCATTTTGGCCTGCCAATCATGTACCGCGGTATGCCACAGTGGGTTGTTGTGTGCCTTATGGGTTTGTACCGTGCATTTTGAATGGCTGCACATGTATGTTTCTCTTAAGATTCCAGTAATGATTATTATTATTATCATCATCATCATCCTTTAATCCTTTTCTGTGAGTTTTAAGGTATAATGATAATTTTCCTTTGTTGGGCTCGGTAAGGTTGCTGTTTTTATTCCTGCTGCTTTACAAAACAAGAGCTGTATGTGCAAAAATTAGATTAGTTTTACATTACTTCCTTTTTCATCTAACGCTTTTACAAAAATAAAATTGTTCTAGGCAATTAAATATTTTCCCGACTCCCAGTTGTAGGATTAGTTTTATAAGTAACCACAAATCAGAATTAAAAAAAAAATATTACAATCTCTCAAACCTGTTTTTACTTTTTTGCTTAAGTACATTCATGGTATAATTATGCTGAATAGCATCTGTACAATTATTATTAATCCCACTGCTTTTAAAAACAAACTTAAAAAGAAGTAGGCAATTAATTTACAGCAACACCAAACAATCTCTTAAGTAATGTCAGATAAATTACCACAAAGCTGTATTTAAAATAAAATAGTAACGTCTCTCAACCATGGTTCATTTTTGCTAAATATTGTGCACCTTTAACATTTATAGATTTACGCTTTAATTACAGTTTTTAGACGGATAAGACAGATAAATATTATTATTATTATTATTATTATTATTATTATTATTATTATTATTATTATTACTGCTTTTGAAACCTAAAATTAACTTACTTAATTAGAAAATGATTATAATGTTGATACACAGCCACTACGCTCAATTAAAGTAAAAAACACTATAATTGTGTACATTACTTTGTGCAAATTTGCCACCTAGACATATATGAATGATGAATCTCTAAGTAATAGGATTCTGATCTTTTAACTAAAATATTTCTAGGTAATTCATTTCCTTATGAACAGATCCAGAAAAAGTCAATAATAAAAACCACACAAAACCAAGGTTAAAAGAAAACAGTCAAATCTCTCACCCTGGGCTTTTCATGTTCCTTTTTACTCTTTTTCATCTACAGATTAATTACAGGTGTAATACTAACTGTATTACACCTGTAATTAATCTGTAGATGAAAAAGAGTAAAAAGGAACATCAAGCCAACTGATGAGTTTCTCAACACCCTGGGCAGGTGCAACATTGACAGTGACCTGTTTCTGGACTGAACGCATCTACACATCTACTGCTACATCTGTTCTCTTTCTTTTCTTTTCCCATTTACAACCGTTTTTGTGCAATATATGCCAGGGACCTGTGCAATACATTTACATCTATATTTATATCTATATCTATATTTACATCTATATTTGTATTCATATGTTTGATACGATTTTTCTGTCTACTGTTCTGTTCTAGTTTGTTCTTTGTGTGTCCGGACTGTGAGTAACTCTTTTAGTGCACCCCTCACTGTACTGATTGTATTGTATGTATTGTACTATTATTATATCATTTGTTACACTGTGGCTGTGTTGTCTGTGTTAAGCTGCTGTTGCACTGCAATTTCCCTCACGGGATCAATAAAGTATCTATCTATCTGATCTAGACTCACAGTCTCTCAGCAGAGTCCGGTTGTTATCACTGCTGTGGTTTTACAAATAGATTTAAATTGTTCTAGGCAATGAAATATTTTCTTTACTAACAGACACAGAAAACAATAAATAATTGATAAATAACCTGTACAATCTCTGCATTTGAATCTGCAATCATTTTTACATTAATTTTTACTCCATCTCATCTACAGATTAATCCTGAGCTCCAGTCTCTCAGCAGAGAGACAGTTATTATTACTGCATTAAAAAAGACTGAAATTGTTCTAAGCAGTTAATTATTTTCTCTACTAACAGACACAGAAAACAATCTGTGATACATAACCAATTACATTTCTGGTTTTGATTTTGGGCTCACTGTAACTGTAAAACTATAAAAAATCTAATTACTCTGTAGATGAAATGGAGTAAAAAGTAATGTTAAAACATCAGATGAATTTTAATCTACATATTACAGTTTCAAAACAGTTAATCAAGCTGACAAATAGGTCTCTAAATTCCCTGGTCTTGAGCTCCAGTCTCTCAGCAGAGATCCAATTATCATCACTTCTGTTTAAGAATAAATGACTAAACAGTGCTTAAAATGAAACCATCAAAATCTCTGCTTTGGAATTATCATCCATGCCATTTTATCCTAAAGACTAAAATTGTTCAAAGCAAATAAATATGTTCTTTACTCAGAAAACAATCAGTGATAAATAACCAGCACAATCTCTGCTTTTGAGCCTGCATGCATTTTCACATAATTTCTACTAATTTTAGTTTATCAAGCCAAATTTCTCTACACCCTGATCCTGACTCCTAGTCTCTCAGCAGAGTGCAGTTATTATCGCTGCCATGCTTTTACAAAAAGTCTGAAATTGCCCTAAGCAATTCATTATTTTATTTTACCACAATCTGTGATAAACAGCCAGTATAAACTCTGCTTTTGAATCTGGGTTCATTTTCACATTACCCCTTACATTGTAAAACTAAAACTGTAGAAAAACTGTACTTGCAGATTAAATAGAGTAAAAAGTAATATGAAATTCTCAGATGAATTTTCATCTGCAATTTTTACACAGTTAATCAAGCTGACTGATAAATCTCTTAATTCCCTAATCTTGAGCCCCAGACTCTCATCAGAGATCCAGTTATCTTCCCTTCTATTTAAAAAAAAATTAGAAACAGTTTAAAATAAAAAAAAAAACATTATAATCTCTGCTTTTTAATTATCATTCCTGCTGCTTTTTTAAGACTAAATTGTTGGAGGCAATTTAATATGTTCTTTACTAACAGACCCAGAAAAAGATCAATGATAAATAACAGTACAATTTCTGCTTTTGAGCCTGGGCTCATTTTCACAGTAGTTTATACTCCTTTTCATCTAAAGGTTAGTTATACTTTCTGTACAGTTTATTAAGCAGACTGATGAGTCTCTGAATTCCCTGATATTGAACCCCAATCTCTCAGTAGAGATGTGATGATCATCAATTCTATTATATATTTTTTAAAAGCAGAACTAATCTATGCTAAATAAACAGTACAATCTCTGCTTTGAAATCTGGTCTCATTTTCACATTATTTTCTTACTTCTTTTCATCTACAGATTAATTACAGATTTCATACAGTTTATTAAGCACACTGATTATCCTAACTCCAGTCTTTCAGCAAAGTGAGGTAATCACTGCTGTTGTTTTACAAAAATACTGAAAGTGTTTTTAGCATTTAACTATTTTCTTTACAAAGAGAAAAATAATCTGTGATAAATGACCACTAAAATCTCTGCTTTTGAATCTTGGCTCATTTTCACATTACTTTGTTCTCCTTTTCATTTACAGATTATTAAAAGATTTTATACCATTTATAAAGCAGACTGATGAGTCTTTACACCCTGATCCTAAGTCCCAGTTGCTTAGCAGAGGTGCTTATTGCTGTTTTTTAATTTAAAAAGCACTAAAATTGATCTAGGCAATGAAATACCTTCTTGACTAATTACTGACCAGAAAATCAGCAATAAATACCGCATAAGGCTCAGTTTAAAATAAAAGTAGTAAACTCTCTCACCCTGAGCTTATTTTCACATTACATTTAACCCTTTTCATCTAAAAATTAATTACAGGTTTTCTGCACATTATGACACTGATTGCTGAATCCCTGACTCTGCCATTTATAAGTGCTGCTTTTGAAAACTAAAATTATTATGGAAAATGAAATATATTCCTGATTTAATCACCAAAAAATAAAGAGCAACTAATCTTACAAAACAAAATCCAGCATTGCAAGTTTTTATTTTAGTTTAAGTTTGTACTCCTTTTCCACCTAGAGATTTATGGTTAAATTATGGTTTCTCTGTTTATTTAGCTGATTGCTGAGTATCTAAAGAGACTGATCCTGACTCCCAGTATCCCATGACTCAGTTAAGCAGCTGGACAAGACTCTGAAGAAGACTGGACACTTACTGGCTGAGGTGTGTAGCACCAGGACAGCGAGAAAGAAGATGGACAGGCAGCTCTCCATTGTTGTCAAGACAGAGCGCAGCTGAGATCCCTGTCTTCACCCCTGAGCAAACAGGGCAAATGAGCTGCTGCTCAACACCCAGGACCCCCAGTAACAACACAGCCCCCCGCCCCGCCAATCACACACAGCACTGCCTTTTCAGACTGAGAGCAGGAACCTCTCGCACAGGTGGGACGCCAATCAGACAGGGCCTTTTCAGTCTTCTCCAAATATATCAGAGCCACATCACTGTTTCCTCTCCCTGAAGACACTCCCAGGAGTGCAGAGGAGAGGAGAGACAGGAGCAGCTCTGTGTCTCACTGAAGGAAACACACACACACACACACACACACACACACACACACACACACACACACACACACAGAAACAGCAGGGCTGCAGGTGCTCCAGGGGAAGGAAGAGAACAGATATTAACACAACATAAAATCTGTTCAGTTCTAGACAAGTAACATAATAGTAGGTCAGTACTAAGTTAACTAATTTATATATAAGACAAAACAAATTTTGAATACATCCTAAAATCATTTTAAATATTACAAGGTTTTAAATTGAAAGACATTTCACTTAACACCAGATTAAATGCTGAAGAAAACAGCTGGTTTTTATTAACTTCATTGATTAAGCCAGAGATTCAGTGTTCTTGATATGGTCCTGTGTCTCTTGCTGTCTGTGTCAGGCGGTGTCCAGTGACTGGTATGCTGCCACGAGTCACAAAGAGGTTGTCTCCCCAGACAGCAGTGTCTTCTTGTCCTGTCAAGGACAGTGTGAGGAGAGCCTGTCCTCAAGGTGGCAGTGAGGTCACTCAGGTCAGCAAAGGAATACAGAGACAAGGTGGACTGAATAAGATCTGGCTGTCCTGTGGCTGTGAACAGATAATTTATAACCAAAAATTTAAATGAAAAGAGAAAAAAAAGCCCAGCAGTGACTGTGTGCCCCTGTGTACTGAGCCTGGTGGACAGCAGCTCTTCCAGTTGAGTCCCCTAGACCCCATGTCTGTCCCTGTGCAGCTCCAGTCCAAATAGATGTTCCAGCCCCTCCAGCTGTGACCCCAGTGTCTTTCTGTGTGGAGCCAACTGTGTGACTGAGATTCTCTAACAGCACAGTGGAGCTGAACTGATACTGATAGACTGATGCACCACCAGTCTGAACAGTGTGAGGGCACATCCTCTTCCTTATTATTATAGGTAGTAGTAGCAGTAGAAGCAGTAGTAGCAGTAGAAGCAGCAGTAAAGTATTAGTAGTAGCAGTAGTAGCAGTGGCAGCAGCAGTTGTGATAGCAGTAGTAGTATTAGCAGTTATGCTGTATTTAAACTTTCCTGTTCAATATAGCAGAGTTCTTGTGTTACAGCTTCACCATAAAAGCTGCAGCAGCAGGAGCTGCAGAGCAGGAGTCCGTTTCAAATTTGAAAAAGCAACAAAATTCTGAAAAAAAAAGATCAGTCCTTGTTAATACAGCGGTGATTTAAGTCAGAGCTTCACTGGAGCTACACGTCAGGCTCTGCAGTGAGTCTGCGGTTTGTGCTCCTCCGAGCTCCTCCAGCACAGGAAGCCAGGCTGTACTGTGAGGCTGTGGGTGTCAGTGTGATGAGGCAGCTGAGAGCTGAGTTGTACAGAGAGACACACGGGGAGCCCAGTATTCAGAGCTCCAGTGCTGCACAGGGAGACACAGGAGAGACCAGTGTTCAGAGCTCTACTGCTCTACAGGGAGACACAGGAGAGCCCAGTGTTCAGAGCTCCAGTGCTGCACAGGGAGACACAGGAGAGACCAGTGTTCAGACCACTACAGGGTGACAGGTCCTCTCCCCACACAGCTCTCTCAGTGTGTCTCTCAGGGATGAACTGGAGGGCTGTTCCTGTCAGAATGGAGGCTGACTCTCAGTGAGGCACACAGGGGAGCCCAGTGCAGAGCTCTACAGGGTGACAGGTCTTCTACCCACACAGCTGTCTCAGGGCTCTAACAGCTCTCTCAGTGTGTCTTTCAGGGCTGAACAGGAGGGGCTATTCCTGTCTGAATGGAGGCTGACTCTTAGAGCTCCAGTGTCAGTATGAGGAGAAGCTCCCAGACCTGACTGCTGCCAGACCCACTGAGCCTGAGATGCCATGAGCCCTGAGCTCCTTAGCAGCTGAGAAAAGCCTCCTGTCTCCTGTGGTCACAGTGTGGTTGAACACCTGCACTGTCTTCCTGCTCTTTCTCCTCTCTGTATCTGTATCTCTCACTGTGTGTGCTCTTATCTGCCCATCTCACTCTCCTCTTCTCTCACTCTGACAGTCTGTGCAGAGTATCTGAAGGGGATGTAACATTGCTTGGCAAAGGAAAAGACTTCTCAGAGGCAGAATAAAAAAAAAAGAAATTCTCCTCTCAGTCAGATTCACAGCTCAGACTCACACACAGAGCTCTGGGACCCTCAGTACTTTACACAAACTCCTACCTCCTGAACAGACAAAAGCTCATCTACATCCTTCTCTTTATCCTGACAATTCAGAACCAGAGGACATTCAGACAATCAGTGCTGCTACATGAATTATATCACACAGAACAGCCTGGACTCAGGTCACATCTCCCCCTTTTCTCCTTCCTCACAGCCTCTTAGAGACAGAGAGGAGCTCCTGGTTCTCCTCTCTGTGAACTGGGCTCAGGGGTCACTGATCTGGCAGCTGTGGGCTCTGTTCCAGGTCAGAAGCGAGAAGTTTCTATTAACCCTTTCCAGGACCTCCAGCCCCTCAGTATTACTGCCCTGATTCATTGTCTTTACTGTAAGTCACTCCTCCAACCCTCTGTCAGAAGTGTTTTACTTTAAAATTGAGCAATATGTGATTATCTCTTCTTATTATTTTTACTGATTTATTGAACATCAGTATTGCTACTCTTATAAGTGTAATATGATTATCAGCAGCAGCAGACTGATGGTCTTGTCTACAATAGTGACCAGTTGATCAGTCTGTACCTCTGAGCAGTGAGAGTCAGATCACACAGAAGACCTGTCTGTGTGTGATTCCACACCAGCCCTGGGATACAGCATCTCTCACACATCTCTCTTATAAATATACAGTTAAACAGGGTCTGATAACAGTTATATAGTTAATTAAATCATCAAACTGGCTGAGGAACTGAGCGCTCGAGTGGAAATAAAACTAGGAGATATTCTTCAACCTTCAGGATCAGGTGTCTGATCCTCCTGGCTTCTGTTCTGTGGAGATTAGTGTAAAACGCTTAAAAACGCTTTTTACAGGGACTTGTGCCCCTTATCTTCTGCTCTACGGGAGTATGCTATACAACGCATTAGTCTGTTAAGTAAACTATTTTTTTGGTTTAATAAATTTTATTCCTCGGTTTGTCGCTCTCCATTTCCAGCTGTGAATCGCCTTTATTTTTGGAGATGTCATATCTGTAAGAAAAGCCCCCCGGGCTCCGGACAGGAGTCTCCTCCAGCGGAGACGCGCTCCGCTCTGTCAGAAAGAGCGCTGTGACGTCACAGACACGAGCCAGAGCCCCGGGATCAGAGAGCGAGACCGCGGGAGGCGCGCAGAGCGCACGGAGGAGAGTTATTGATCACTTATCTATCGACAACCAATTAATTCAACTGAAGAACCGTAGAATAATCGATTAACTTCACTGATTGGTGAGTACTGATTCTTTTCCCGTTTTGATCCTGTTTTAAATATCTAGAAAACAGTCAATACAGCCTGTATCGATCAATTACAATAGCGCCTTTAGTGTTAATAATGTTCAATACGAAATTAAAGAATTATTATTCAAATGATTGTTTAGGAATTGTATGCTAGAGCTAAAAAAAATATATTCCAAGTTGATAAATTATTAAAAACTATATTCCAAGTTGATAAATTTGTGTAAGTATAAGCTTAAATGAATTTTTCCACTGTTTACAAATCATCAGTATGGTAAAACCACGGCAACAGGCCCCACGTCACTGTGCACTGCTACTGTAGGTGTCTTGCCTTCGTCACAAAGAGCGGTGTGACGTCACGGATAGCAACTAATACTCATATTGTCTTTATGTTTCGAGTACAATCGGTAGTTTTAATATTAATGCTAGTGTTCATGTGAGTATTAATGATGATAGTGCTACTGAATGTTTTAATGCTAGTATTCCTGTTAATATTAGTGATAATTACAGAGATAAGGTTAGATTATTTACACTAGTAGTCATGTTAGATTTTAGTGATAGCATTACTGTTATTATTAGTATTATTAGTATAGTAGTATTTTGTGTAAGTGTTAGAGAGGATGATAGTGTAAGTCTTAGTTATAGTGTTACTGTTGCAATATAATTGGTATTTGTATTAGTGTTATTTATAGTGTATTTGTTGTTATGAGCGTATGTGTGTGGTGTTTGTGAGGAGTGTGTGGTGTCTCTCAGTGTGTGAATTTGTGTTTGTGAGTGTGTGGATGTGTGTCTATAAGTATTCATAGTGTCTATGTGTGTGTCTGTGAGTGTGTGTGGTGTCTGTGTGTGAGTGTTTGGATGTTTGTCTGTCAGTGTGTGATAATGTGTGTGAGTGTGTGGGCGTATATCTGTCATTGTGTGTGAGTGTGTGTATAGGTGGGCTTGGGCTCCACTGCTGTGTCTGACAAAGGTGACCCATCAACAGGTGTTGAGGTCCAGAGTCGCTTCTGAAAGAAACCACTTTCTAGAGTCCAGACCCACGTCCAGAGATCTGTGAGTACCCTGTTTTTATCACTATTAGTAGTAATGACAGCAGTTGTAGTATCAGGAGTATTAGTATCAGAATAAGGATAAGAATCTGATGTAATGCTTGTAGTAGTTGTTATAGAAGCAGAAGCAGCAGTAACAACAGTGGCAGTTGGATTATTCAAGCAGTTACTTCCAAAACTACAGAATTACACATTTTTTCTATGCATGTTTTGTAAAGTGCCTTGATGCTCTGGATTAAGTCATTTAAATTAAATTCAATTTATTTTTATATAGTGCCTTTCACAATAACTAGGTTGCCCCAAGGCACTTAACAAAGGAAGTGACCATACAGTGGATATAAAAAGTCTACACACCCTTATCGAAACTGCAGGTTTTTGTAATGTAAAGGCAGAAATCAAGATAAATCATGTCAGACATCATTCCATCCTTTTGCATTTATTACAGCAGTAAGTCTTTGTGAATAAGTCTCCAAGAACTTTGCACACCTGGACTTTGCAATTTACTCTGTAGACAAGCAAATCAGTTCAAGGAAGAAACTCAGTTTAGTGATCTACTGGTGAATTCAGCACACCTTCTGTTTTCGCTTGTCAGGATGGCTGAGTGGTCTAAGGTGTCATGTTGAAGTCCTGGTGTCTTTCATCTTGGTTGGGTGTTCTGGTCTTTTACTTATTTTTTTCAGCTACTTTTTTATTTTTTGTGCATTGTTCCTGTCTTATTCTGCTAACTGACAATGACAATAGGAGGAAAACAGAGAAACCGCTTATCAAGAACATGATGGGCAGGAGAATGCTTCGTCAACACTTAAATGTGATTAGCAGAAAGGAACATTTAGATGGGCTCCGATTTCTACATTAAGAACTTTTTGAGCTTTCTATAAGTGAAGAAAGATTTCCGGTAAGGTATGCATTCAAAAGTCAAAGACCAAAATATAAAAGCAGCAGAAGAAAGCAGCAACACTACAATTTGTGAGTGTTCTGTACTGTTAAAATCCACAGGTTTCCATGCTTCTTGGATTTCTTAGCCCAAGAAGTGATTCCTGTTTCATTTTCTATTCACCATCTCAATTTGCATTATGCCCCTCAAAGCTCAAAACCGAATAACAAACGCTAATCAAAGTTGTACAAGGACTATACTACTTTTCCCCGTCTAAATACCATAATGTGAAATTAACAAAAAGCAGTATTTTGACAAAGTGCGGTCTTCAAGCAGTAAACGCTCATGTGTTTATACTTACTCAGGAGCAGATCACCCTCGATTTAGAAAAGCCTTTGCTCGCCCCTTGCTTTCGCCCCTTGCTTTCACATAACGTTTCTCTATCTAGGTCTTCAAATTACTTGGCAAAACATCGGTTTTTGTTACTCTTTCTCTTATGCGGAAGATTGGTAGTTCAAGCCCCCCTAGGGGCGCACTTCTATGATTCCCATGTAAGCATAATCTCTGCTAAAATTCAATTATTTTTCTCAGTGACACCTAAAACATCTTCATATTTGAAAGAAATGTGAGTGTTTTGCACATTTCAAGCTACAACAAGTAAACATTTGAGGACCTAAGTCAATATCACCTGGAATGATCAATAATGACCAACATCGGCAACTTCCAAGAAAATCATTTTCACTCATTGAATTTGGTCTTCATAGTCGCCTTGCATTCTCAGCTATCATACTTCAAAATTACAGTGCAGATTTGGTGGAAAACTTCACAAACATTATTAAGTTAGGACTGTACAATTGTATTTTAATATCTTGGTATATTTACCTTCATTTTAATATACATGTAACCATAAATGCTGTTCAGTATATTGTAATTTTGTTGTACCTTTTACCTGAGGACGCAAGGGGACTGTTATATCTTGTGATGCATGCAAGACATCTGTAAAAGGTCAAATTTTAATAAAATTGGTGATTGAAAGAAAACCACAATTTGTATGATATTATCCCTCAATATTGACGATCAATTGAATGATTTGAAGAAACAACAGCTATAGCAGACGATTTTGGTTTTGAACCAATGATTACACCTCAATAATCCATTCATCCTTGAAAAAAGAAGAGACAGGCATGTTTTGAGTCTCATAATGATCCTCTTCTGGATCCACAAGAAATGTGTTTTGGATGTACATATAACTTCCATCGAAGAGAGATCTCATCAGTTGCATGCAATTGAAACTTTGACTTTTTGGATGGTATTGAAAATATTTTAAAAAAATAAAATAAACAATTTTCTAACAAAGATCTCGTGAAGTATTGCCAGGATCTATACTTAGCGCTCGGTAGTGATAACACTGCTGATATTGATGGAGTAGAAATGTACAATGCATTTACAGCTTTTCTGACCCGAGAAGTCCTAGAATGCCGCCTATAAAAGAGTTAGGATTCATACCAAGAAATACTTTTTGTTTTCCACCAAGAAGGCTGCTATTGCATTACACATCTTGTGAACATTACCAGTTTTGGTAGCTTCTGGGCACGATTTTTCAAAACTGAAACTAATAACAAAATTATTTAAGATGCACCTTGTCCAAAAATTGAAAATCAGGACTAGTATTACTACAGAAGAAAAGATTTAACCGAAATATTAATAAGACTACGTAAGTATAAAAAGTAGAACTATTCAATTCATATAACGTATTTTTTATTCTTATCAGAAATGGGCTCACACAGCAGAAAACACTAATTTCCCTAAGGGATTAATAAAGTATTATCTATCTAATGTTTATCTTCATTTGAGTATGTGAATAACAGTTTAACCTAAAATGTTTGTAATTGTGATTTTATTAAAATTCAATAAATAACCCATCAACAGTAAGACATTTTTAAGAAAGTAGAACATTATTTTATATTTTATAAGAGAGTTTACAGGTCATATCCTTCGCTTTGTCTTTTAACTTAAGTGTTCAAGATCAAAGCCCGTGTGTGGATGGTTGTGTTTCTTGAATCTCTTGTAATCATCAAAAGTTGTAGTTTAGTCCTGTTGTTTAGTTCAGTTTTTCTCGAGTTGTAGCTTGGATATTTCATACGATTAATGCTTTTCATGCTCTTTTGCATTTTCCTTCACATACGGAAAAAGTTCAAAGTCTCCTTATGGCTGTGATCAACATCTACACTAGAGCACTTGTAACAGTACAGGACACGCAGTGAGGAGCTTGTGCAGCTTTCTGCTGACTGCTGAGTCCAGAGGGAGGACTAGCTCTGAGAATGATGTCTCAAGAAATCCCGGGTGAGATTCAACAGCTGGCTTCTTCAACACCCGCGACATATCTGAAGGATTTCCTGAATATGATTTTAAATTAACTCAAATCATTTGGCAGTTAACATGCTTTGGAGGTACATTTAAAACAGCAGAGCAACACTGTAGCACTTTGAGTGTGCCTGAGTTTAATTGTGTGGACGTGGTTCTCTATGAACACAAGCAAAGAGTTCTCACTCAACAGATGATTGCAATATGAGCACAGAATGTAAATCAGATAGAGATGCCAGGAATTGAACCTAGGACTTCATCCGTGCAAAGCATGCACCCTGCCACTGAACTACATGCCCAACAGAGGCGTTTATGGAACTGACTTAAAGACGTGCTGATGCTCTTTGAACATAATCCGCCACTCACGAATAATTCATGCAGTTTCATGCAGTTTCCCGCTTTCGCATTTCCTCTACTACAGAGCAAATTCATGGGAATGAAGAAATAAGGAAGGAAAAATAATCGCATCGAAGGTTCCAGAGACTGGGCACAAATGAACCAGTTATTTTTATATCCAGTCACACGGGCGACGGTGGTTGATTCCTTGATGGGGGAGAGCTTTTTTTACCTCCTTGCTCGACTGTCTTTCAATTTTGTTTTCTTTGAAAGCTTTTTGCATCTTTTAAGTGCTCTTGGTTAAACTATGCATATAAAAACAGCAGTACTGATGTTTTTCATGGACCGATGCACACTTGTTCTGTACAATTCCAGTGATAAAACCCTGTCTGTAAATATTGTAGAAGAACGTAAAAGGGAGAAACAACACTCCAACCACAGGAATGGTAACAGGAAAGATTGTGTTCTTATTTAATATGTCCTTTTCAGATACCTTGTCAATGCACACAGGCGTTAGAGCTGAATATTTTTTTTAGTGGTGTTTGTAAACAAAGATGGAACATGTTATACCGATACCAGGAAGAAAGAAGCAGACTCTTAAACTTTAAGAGACAGAAACAACACCTAATCACAGCTAACACTGATTAAAATGACATCACAACAAAAGAGTGGAGCCTTGAGTGAATCAAATTAGTTTTCATTGGTCGTCTGTGTCTTCATAACTTTGTAGGTGAGAGAGAGGATTGTGAAAATGTGCAGGGGCTTCTTAGAAGTGCCTTGGTGGTACAGGCGACTTCCAAATTATAGAGCCGGATTTGAATCCCGGTCAGTGCATCCCCAAAGCTTTTCAAGATAATATGTGGTCTGGTAACACATCTTTTGAAACTAGCATTTGAGGTAGGAAGTGTGTTCTTAAACACCAAAACACTCAATAAGGAAGAAGCAGATCTCTGTACACAAGATGGCAGTGCGATATTAGAATTCCTGTGTTCTTGATGGATTCAGACTCCTTCTCAGAGGTCCTTGCTCACCACATAACTTTTCAGTTGAGGAATAGCACCACAGAAAATACCCACTCAACAAGCGAGTGTGCTGGTTGCTCTTGCCCTTTATGCAAGGAGCTGTTTTTCTTTTTTACTCGCAAAAGTCATTATTAACCAGAAACAGCAGCACAACTGGTCACATTTGTGATTATGTCTCCTCTCTGCTTCAGCAAGGTCAATAAAAGACTCTGAAAGTAGTAAGGCAAAACTGAATTCAAAATCATTTTAGGAATTCTGAGCGATATCTGCATACAGGCAATCCAATAAGAACGTTGAAATCTTTGAATATCATCTCTCTACATATTGTGCTGTTTTTTGCTCGGAGTAAAACTATTGAATTGAAGGAATACTTACCGCAGGGTTAAAATGTATCGTTATTTGGAGAAATTTTATATGCTTTAAAAGACAGCCATGCGAACAGGAAAAACGACAGTGCTGATTATTTTCCCGAGACGGAGCACTGATGACCTATCCGAGCCTGATGATAAAGCCCACCCAGAGGATACTCTAGCATAAAACATAAAAGAACGTTTACTTTTGTAACCAAGGCAACCATAGGAACAGCATCAAAACGCGCAATCAATTCCCCAGTTAAGTCTTTCGTGTAAGGTGTGCTTTGTGAAAGCATGAAGTGAATCCCCTGATCAGTTTTGAACATGGACAACGTTTTTATGAATGAGCGCTATGCGCAAAGATTTAATAAACAAACAAAAGCAGCCACCACAGCCAATATTAAATGTACCTGCCGGAACACTACCATGCGCACTGGCTCATAAGTTATCTCGGCAGACGTTGTTCCCTACGTAAAGCTGAAAGTGCCAAAAAGCATTAATGTTGAGAAAACAAAACATTTTTTCTGCCTTGATAGCTGACAGCCTGTCTTTTAGAAAGTTTATCTCTAAACTCCTTGCACAGCCTCTCCAGAGACTAACAAAAAGCACTTTTACTGATCATATTACAAATCAGAGGAAACAACTTCTTAAAACCAGGACATACAGGAGTGCTGGGATTTGAACCCAAGACCCCGGAAAGAGTGGTCCAGCTCCTTACAACACTCAGCCACATTCACCTTGTCACTCTCCTTCACATTTCTGCCTTGGACAATGCCAGGGGGGCTTCAGCTCTTGTCGTCAGTTCTAGTGGTATCATGACGCGTGGAAGTGACCGCACCTATGCAGCACGAACGCTATTTTCAGCAGCATACCCCAGCACTTACGAAGGGGGTGTGTTTCATTCTTTGTGCTCCTTGGGCATAAAAAGTGCCAGATAAAAGCCAAACCATGACTGCGGAACTGACTTAAGGACGTGCAGAAACTCCGTGCACACAAGCTATCCACCACAATCGAAGAATGCCCGCAGTTTCTCACTCTTGCGATTTCTTTACTACAGAGTTAATTCATGGGAATGAAGAAATAAGGATTGTGTTTCTGCACCATTTCATGCACAGTACACCATTTTTATCTAACAATAAAACAACAGCCACAGCAAGGGCTTTACATGCAGTATGGGTAATTTCCCCCTTTTATATTTCTGCCACTTTATATCGAACCTGTTATACTCATAAAAGTGCGCAGTAGCTTGCACTTAACAAAACTGAAAAGTTCACCGCTGGTATAAACATACAGTATGTGTGCCTTGTTTGCCTTTGTAAGCATTTGTTTAAAAAATAAGTTCACAATACGTTAAAACACAAAAAGCACAAACTTAATAATACAACGATACAAAATTAAAACCAAATCCTAAAGCCAATTAAGTACCTGTCCTTTGAAAACAGAGAACACCTTTATATCTACAATAAAAATGTGACATGTGTATCTATGTTTGAATTACTGTACAAAGCAGACAGAGCAGTCCCTGAATTCAAAGATCAGATATTGGCGAAAACAAGACAATCAGATGTGAGCTGAATTCGGAATTTTAAAATTTATATTTGAATCGAAATGTGGGTTTGAGTTAAATATTAGCGAGTTCATCTAATTAGTTTGTGTTTGTCATTACTATATATATATATTGCCATGTTACTAGAATTTGTAACTGAAGTTTACTAGTTGTGGTTTTTATGATGATTACATTTGTTTATTACAATATTGTATATAATGTATAATTTGAACTACATATTTTTCAGGTGTGAATAATTGTTTATTTTCAGAATAAAACAAATCATTGGCTTGATTTACTCGTTTCTACACCTATAACATCTATCTTTGATGTATAATATACAGTATGTATAATAACTCCAACCATATATGTATAATGAACATATAATCATAGATCTAATTGACGTATAACGATATATGCATATTAGAATTTAATTGTAGCCAAATTACGGACCACATTTATAAGTCTAAGATATGAGTTTAATAGACGTATATTCTACATCTTTTGCCCACTGGGATGTCCCAATTTTAATTGAACAAAGCTAGATACACATTTTCTAATGCAGCCTTAATTACAAGACAGTTTATTTCTCGAAAGTGTGCTATGTAAAAAAGAGAAAAACGAAAATATATGAATGACAATCCTTCAAAGCTTAAGATTTTACTTTTGAAAAATTGACATTTTATGTATGCAGTGGCATTCACTGGTTTTAGACCTTTGCTGTGCTTCCTGAATCATTTTCAGTGTTATAAACTGGGTGTAGAGGGAGCGATCTCTTTGTAGAGCAGTTGATCGGCTGGAGCTGTTCAGACTGCTCTTGTTATTTCTCAAATGCTTCCATCATTTTTCTTTCACGCTACGACGCAAGTGTGTACATGGGTTTGGTTTTCGTTTCACTGATTCTCATTGAAGATTTGGGAATTAACGACGAAAGAATCAGTTGCCTCGGAAAGCTTTGGTTCACAATGATCTTGAAGACGCCCAGGTAGAGCAGTGTGTGATATTTGTACTATAAAAGATGAAGTGCTCAAAGTGACGTCTGCGTTTACCGTTTAGACTTTTCATCTCGGGCACTTTTAGAAAGCAAAGATAGAGCAGTTGTGTTGAATCACACTATGCCAGCTGTCAGCAGAGTGGCGCAGCGGAAGTGTGCTGGGCCCATAACCCAGATATCAATGGATCGAAACCGTCCTCTGCTATACACGTTTTACACACGATTGTTCAGCACACCATCAGTTTAATGAAGTGAATTAAAACTGATTTTTTTCTCTCGTGTGTGTGCAAGCTTCACACTTACTGTATTCGTTAATCTTTACCAATAGCAGATGCCAAAATGCATCTTTGGTTGTTCTGAGATCCTTGATAGTTTCCTCAAATCCTTCAAATGAACATCCATAGCAAAGCAATTATGTTTAGATTTATTACAATTAAGGTACATATACAAAATATCAACGCACATTTGTATAATGCTCATTTAATAATGATTGTCAAGTCAAATTCTCCAACAAATCTGTGTTCTAATTATAAAATATTTTTGCTAAGGATACAACGGGTTTATAAATAAATTCTCCCGACAGCCAGTTGAAGATTTAATTCCACACGTGAAAATGGTTTTCTTGGACATTGACTTAGGTACTTAATTGTTTACTTGTAGTTCCACACGAGTAAAATGCAAATTTCAAGAGGGTTTGCAAAGAAATCCCATCAGGTTTTAGCGGAGATTATGGTTACAGTGGAACAATCTGAAGCTCATCCCTGAGTGGGTTTGAACCACCAGCTCTTTGTTTAACAGCTGCACAGAGACACACTCCCATTGCTTTTCGTCATTCACACGTTTGTAGTTAAAGAAAATAAAATACTGACATTTTCCTGCCAGCCGGCAGTATTTCTCCTGCACTGACCATGAATAACCAATAACTTTATTTCATCTTTCGCTGGCTGTAATCTACAGAAAAGGAAGTGAATACTTGTATTAAGCTAAATCAAGCCGATGGAAATGCACTGCCGTTGTTTTTCTCCACTTTTCATTAAAAGGAGAAAAATCACTGGCATTTTCTTGCGGTATTTCTTCTGTCCTGATAAGCAAGATTTGTATTTTATCTTTCAGAATATGAATTTCTTGAATTTCAGAAACAACTTGTTCCAGAAAGGAAATTAACACTTGCTTCAAAGTAAATCAAGACGTATATGTCTCTCTCGCTGCGTGTGCTCTTATCTGTCCATCTCTCTCTCCTCTTCTCTCTGACAGTCTGTGCAGAGTATCTGAAGGGGATGTAACACCACTTGGCAAAGAAGAAAAATTCTGAGGCAGAATAAAAAAACAACAACATTATTTTCTTCTCAGTCAGATTCACAGCTTAGACTCACACTCAGACAGAAGCTCAACTCGGTACTGCTCTCTATCCTCACAATCCAGAACCAGAAGATATTCAGACGATCAGTGCTGCTACATGAACAATATCAGACAGAACAGCCTGGAATCAGGTCACATCTCCCCCTTTTCTCCTTTCTCCACCCCTCTTAGAGACATAAAAGAGCTCCTGGTTCTCCTCTCTGTGAACTGGGCTCAGGGGTCACTGATCTGGCAGCTGTGGGCTCTGTTCCAGGGCAGAAGCAAGAAGCTTCTATTAACCCTTTCCAGGACTTCCAGCCCTTCAGTATTACTTTCTTTACTGTATATCAGCCTCCAAACATGTTATTTAAGTGTTTTATAACACAAGTGAGTGTGGAATTATCTTAGTATTTATGTAATAAACACTAGTATTGACACTCTGATCAGTATATTGATTATTAGTAGCCGATGGTCTGATGGTCATGACTAAAATAGTGACCAGTTGACCAGTCTGTGGCTCTGAGCAGTGCTCTGGTGATTCTACACCAGCCCTGGGATTCAGCTGCTCTCACAAGTGTCTCACAGACAATCTTATAAATGTACAATTAGATGAAGTCTTGTAACAGTTATATAGTTAATTTAAATCATCAGACTACCTATAGAGCTGAGAGCTGGGTGGAAATAAAACCAGGATACACATTTTAACCTCCAGGAACATGAGTCTGATCCTCCTGGCTTCTATACTCTGATGATTTGTGTAAAACCCTTAAAAGCGCTTATTTCAGGGACTCGTGCTCATTCTCTACTGCTCCACATGGGTACGCTTTGTAACGCATTAATCTGTGAAGTAAACTATTTTTTTTTCTGTTTAATGAATTTCATTCCTCGGTTTGTCAATCTCCTCCCCCAACTGTTATAAATCGCCTCTCTTCACAGCCCAGTTTTTTTTTTTTGGAGATGTTATATTTGTATGAAAAGCCCTACAGGCTAAGGACAGGAGTCTCCTCCAGCAGAGATGCGCTTTTTTTTTTTATTAAACGTATAGAATTTACAAATACAACTACAACCAGAGGATCAGAAACAGGTACAAGAGAAAAAAACACAACAGAAAAAAAAACATTTAACCACCAGAGGTAATGAAGTAAATTATGTGATCAAATTGTATTTTTACATATATGTTTTCCTGGCTTTATTATTTCTCAATTATTTATAGAATTTAGTGTTTCAAAATGCATGCGTTTCCTGTATAAAATAAAAATCAGCACTCACTTTTTTACAAAACAAAAAAAAACGCTTTTCTTTTTGCAACATTTCGAGTACCTCTGGCATTTCTGAAAAAGACACACAAAAGCAGCAGAGACGCGCTATGTTCTGTCAGAATAAGCGCTGTGACGTCACAGACACCAGCCAGAGAGCCGGGATCAAAGAGAGAAAGAGCGCGGGAGGCGCACAGAGTGCACGGAGAAGAGTTATAGATCACTTATCTATCGACAACCAATTATTTCAACTGAAGAACCGTAGAAAAATCGATTAACTTCACCGATTGGTGAGTACTGATTCTTTTCTTGATCCTGTTTAAATATCTAGAAAACAGTTAATAAATAATAATAATAATAATAATAATAATAATAATTGCTTACACTTATATAGCGCTTTTCTGGACACTCCACTCAAAGAGCCTTACAGGTAATGGGGACTCCCCTCCACCACCACCAATGTGCAGCATCCACTTGGATGATGCGACGGCAGCCATAGTGTGCCAGAACACTCACCACACATCAGCTATCAGTGGGGAGGAGAGCAGAGTATTGAAGTCAGTTCATATAGGGGGGATTATTAGGAGGCCATGATTGGTAAGGGCCAATGGGAAATTTGGCCAGGATGATAATGACTGTATCAACCAATTACCATAGTGCGTTTAGGGTTAATAATAATAATAATTGCTTACACTTATATAGCGCTTTTCTGGATACTCCACTCAAAGCGCTTTACAGTAATGGGGACTCCCCTCCACCACCACCAATGTGCAGCATCCACCTGGATGATGTGATGGCAGCCATAGTGTGCCAGAACGCTCACCACACATCAGCTATCAGTGGGGAGGAGAGCAGAGTAATGAAGCCAATTTATAGATAGATAGGGTTAATAATGTTCAATCCAAAATTAAACAATGATTATTCATATTATTATTTAGGTAGCTGTATCCTGTTACGGGTTCGGTAATAGGGACCGAACCGGTGAGTGAACCCACTTGCAGGAGCGAACAAAGCCAAGTCGTAATCCGAAAGCAAGCCGTTATCGTAGGAACGAGCCGAGAGACCAGGGGAAGCAAGATATCCGAAAGGGAACGAGTACCGAAGCCGAAGCGTGATCCGAAGTCGTAGTCCGTAGAGCAATCCGAGAATCCAGAGGTAGCCAGTGATCCAAAACAGAGCGAAAGTACCAATCCAAGCCGAGATCCGAAAAGCCGAATTCCAAAGGGAAAAACCGCAAACCGAAAACCAAGACGAACACAGAGTAGAAGTAGCGCAACCAGGAAGCTCGAAAGGAAAACCAATACTGAGCAAAGAGGTAGGGAAGGACAGGTGTTTAAGTAGGATGAGACGGGGGTGTGGTGGTGAATGGGAAAACTGATAGGTGAACTGATGGATAGGGGCTACGCCTCCTCCGTCTGCCTCCTCCGTTGCCGGGAGGCAGGGATCGTAACATATCGTAGAGCTAGAAAATGATATTTCAAGTTTATAAATGTATGTAAGTAACAGTTAAAATGCATTTTTCCAGTGTTTATAAATCATAAGAATGGTAACCACGGCGACAGGCGCTCCATCATCACACGCGTTTAAGTGTCTCGCATTTGTCATAGAGAGCGGTGTGACGTCACGAGCAGCAACTAAAACTAATACCAGTGTCTTCATGTTAATATTAGTGAGAGTACAACTGGTAGTTTTAATGCTAGTGTTCATGTGAGTATTAATGACAGTGGCACTACTGATTGTTTTAGTTTTAATGTTCATATTCATGTTAATATTAATTATAATTATAGTGTTACTGTTAGAGTATTAACACTAGTAGTAATGTTAGTTTTAGTAACAGCATTACTGTTATTATTAGTAGTTTGTGTCAGTGTTAGTGATAGTGTTACTTTTGTAGTATTAGCAGTATTTATATTTGTGTTAGTTATTGTGTATCTGTGGATAAGTGTGTTTGTGGTATCTGTGCGTGTGTGGGTGCATGTCTGTGCATGTGTGGTGTCTGTGCGTGTGTGGGCTGTTAGTGTGTGAGCGTGTGAGGTCTCTGAGTGTTTGGTGTCTATAAGTGTGTGTCTGTGTGTCTGTGAGTATGCGTAGTGTCTGTTTCTGTGAATGCATGCCTGTGAATGTGTGTGTATGGTGTGTGTCTGTGAGTGGGTGGTGTCTGTCAGTGGGTAGTTTTATATTTGTAAGTGTATGTGTTGGTATGTCTGTTAGTGTGTGAAGTGCCTGCGTCTATGTGAGTATTAATGATGATAGCATGTGTGAGTGTATATATGTGAGTGTGTAAGTGTCTGATTGTGTGTATAAATGTGTGATGTGTCTGTGAGTGTAAATGTGTGTGAGAGTGTAGGTGTACAGTATATCTATCAGTGTGTGTGAATGTGTGTGTAGGTGGGCTTGGGTTCCACTGATGTGTCTGACAGAAGTGACCCATCAACAGGTGTTGAGTTCCAGAGCCGCTTGCAAATAAAAACACTTTCTAGAGTCCAGACCAACATCCAGAGAGCTGTGAGTTCTGTTTTTATCAGTATTAGTAATAATGACAGAAGTAATTCCCAAGCAAATGATTATTAACCAAGACAGACATCAGAAAATATCGCCTTTGTAGTGATGTCACACCTCTTCTTCATAAATTTTCTTTAATGACAGGACATTTCTGTGTCTGAGTGTCTGCTGCAAATAGTGCAACAAGCCATTTCTCTCCAATATTTTCTGGTGCGGTTATTTATCGCATACAAAATATTATTCTCATTAAAAATATTTTACCTGCAAAGTCACAGTGAAACTGCTACGGCGAATGAACTTTTTATGAGTGAAAAACATTCAGAAGACTTAATGGCTCCAGGGGAGGCTTGAACTTATAACCTCAGCATGACTCCACTGTACACAGATATATAAGTAACACAGACTGACTGATTGTACCACTAGACCTGTGTAAGGCAGGCTTTTACACAGATTGTAAAACTGGCACAAATGCAGGGTGAAACATGGGGTTTTGGATGTGGATTCATCTCCACATGGGGGAAAGGGATAGTAAAATATCAAGGAAAATATAAGAGAAGAAAATAAAATATATGTGCTCACTGCAAAGTAGGAAGAGGTGGTTAGACAAGCAAGCCATTAACACCTTCATGAAGACTCCTTTATTTGTCAAGGCACCTCCTTTGCATAGAATAGTAGCACCAACACTAAGAGAAAGGATGAGAAGTGTCTTTTATCAAGCTATTGCAGTGTTTGTTTGACTGAGGATCCTTGTGTGCTGAACTGGCTCCTGGAGAAGTGTAGTGCAGTAAAAGAGAAGGATTGTGTCACTCAAGACTGTCACAGAACAATACAATTACAATACTTTTATGAGAGTAAATATTACTGGTGAAACAGTTTTTATAATGGTGAAAACAGGAGCACCTTCTCTACATTTTTGAAATATTTAAACAACAAGAAATACTATCACTATGCAATTCATGAATGCAATTGAGCTCCTCTAAATGTTCTAGTCTGATGAAACAATGTATAGAATTAGGTGACAATATTGGAATTAATTCAAATGCACAAGATAAAGTTTCAGCAACAAAAATGTGCTCGAAAATATTTTACAAAAAAGAAACCTTACATTCACCTTAAACAACATTCACCCTCTACGTTAGCAGAGAACAGTAGGACAGATAGTTAGTGTCACTGGACACTGCGCCACAGAGGCCAATCTCTTCTCCCTCATTATGCAGGCTTACCCACTCATGATGAACTGTCCTCCAGTGATAGTCAGTTGCCATCACCAACTCAGATTTCAGACTCAGTTCATGTACATATTATACCTTAATTGTACCTGCCACTGCATTACAATAATTTGATCAAAACAACTGCTAGACAATTATCAAATATTTCCTTTCTTCTTTTAGCAGATAAAAAATAAGTATTTATTCCTTTCCTCTCCTACCAGTCTTTGCAAGCCACCCAGTTTTCTCTGAGCCAGTGTGAGGTATGAGGCAGTCAGGGCTAATGCAGCCGAGCACTCTTAAGAGCTGGATTAAAGGTCCAGACTCTTTGGGGACGTAAGTTGGAATCCCACTGCTGCCAAATATCTCCAACTATCTCTGTGTTAAGAAGCACTTAATTTTTTGTTGTTACATTCCTTTGATTTAAACCAATTTCATACCAATACATTTAAATAACCACACTGTTCTTACGGCATGGCTTTGTCTGGCAAAAAAATAACATGACATCTCCTTTAAAACACACATTTTCTACAGAGGGAAAAGGAGAACTCGTGCCATTCAACCTTATAGCGTGATGTCATTTTCTCACGCTAATTTTTGGATGCTTGTGATCGAATCTATGATCCTTATGAGTGCGCTCACCCTCCATAAAGGTACCACAGATATAATGTGCCACGTTTTTAGAGAATTGCTTTAAATACAGGTCAGAAGAAGGCGACAAAATGTCCGCTAGGCAGTTCAGCGATGTCAACTGTGTTCTCTGTTGTTTAGGTGTAGAGTGTCAGCCGTTACAACCAGGAACCACACAGTTTCAGGCATCAAAAAGACTTCCCCAAACCCTGATCCTGTCCTTACTCCGATGATGGCATTCAGACATTTCCTGCAACAAAGCGATGATATGGTCTTCAACAACACACATGAAAAGCTTGTTCCCTACCCCTGCAGTCCTTCTCAAAGAAGGACCAAGTGTGCTCAGTGTTAAATGCACTGTTCATTATTAATAATAATAATAATAATAAACTTTACTTTATATAACACCTTTAAAGGTGGCTTCTCAAAGCACTTTGCAGAATGAGAACAATACAATGAAAAAATACATAAGATAAGCAGGATGAGAATACACAGTTAAAGGAGACAGTAGATGGTGGTACTAAATACAGTAGGAGCAAAGGGGTAAAGAATAGTTAATTAAAGGCTCTTCTAAAGAAGGAGGCTCTGAGTCTGGATTTGAAGGAGTTTAGACAAGGTGACTCTCTGATATCCTTGGGGATAGAGATCCAGAGGTTGGGGGAATAACCGGAGAAGGCCCTGTCACCCGTAGAGCGTAGACGGGCTTGGGGGACAGATAGGAGACCAGAATTAGAAGAGCCAAGGTTGCGATTAGGGGAGTAGGGCAATAAGAGCTCAGACAGGTACTGAGGTGCCAAGCCATGGAGAGGCTCATAGGTGAGCATGAGGATTTTAAAGTCGACATGA
Organism: Lepisosteus platostomus; assembly: GCF_059453375.1. Classification (NCBI taxonomy): domain Eukaryota; kingdom Metazoa; phylum Chordata; class Actinopteri; order Semionotiformes; family Lepisosteidae; genus Lepisosteus; species Lepisosteus platostomus. The sequence continues at coordinate 39,277,218 of NC_142615.1, read as the reverse complement.
AACTTGACAGGGAACCAGTGCAAGGACTACAGGATAGGAATAATGCGATCACCGACCAGGTCCAGTGCTAATTTCTCCCTTGTGGCCGCTTGTTCATTTTCGACTGTCGACTCATAAGAAGTCCTCTATTTGACTTGATCAACACCAATCCCTAGAGGATTTCGAAAGTCTGAATCAAAATAACATGTGACTCTGGGTGGACTCCAACCCACAACCTTTGAATGACTTAATTCTATTAACATCTAGAAGTCCAACACGCCCTCCATTGTGCAACAGAGCCAACACTTGTGCTAAAACATAAAACACCTGCAGAAAGCTGTAACACATGCATATCCTTTCATCCTTAAATTGAGCTCCATAAATATTGGCAGTGATTGGCCTGCTGTTTATGAATAGTTACCACTGGGATTCACACCCAGGATCTCTTGTTTTTTAGTCAGGCACACTAATCAGCTAAGCCAATGCACCAACAAGCAAAACTTTATCTACAGCTTCAAACATCTGCGAGAAACAGGCAGCTTTGCAGTGTTACACCTGCTGGCTCAAAAGGTTAACCTTTTCAAAGATGAAGATCGGGAGAGGATTTCTTTGTCAATTCAATCAAACGTTTCAGAAATGCTGAAAGATTGGTGTGATTCATGCCCAGCGTGGGTTCTCGTTTGCTTACATATAGAATTAATTTCTTACTCCAATCTACTCAACTTCAATTTTTGCTAATCTTTTGTTTAATTGCTTCTTAATGTATACTGTGCTGATTACTGCACTGTTCAATTTACCAGTTGATTTTCATTTCTTGTTTTGTAAGACAAAGAGGCTGTTCAAAACGTTACCTCACACTTCAGCCGCAGAGGCGCAGAGAGAGATACTACAACAGGTAACACCCCATGAGAAATATCATGAGCATCTGTAAAACCTCTCTACCTGCCCACTCCCCACACCGACGTGTGTGAGGAGGGTTTTAAAGGGACATTTTGAAGTGTAGAAACATTTTATCGTTCTGTAATTTTCTGTGCAGTTTGTTCCCCTTCAACTCTGCCCAACAACAGAGGTAATGTTTAATACGACAAGAGTAAAGGCACACTGCACATCTGCAAAAGACCACATCTGAGTTTAGTTACAGCAACATCAGAGATTGGAAGGTACAGTAGGTAGTTTCAGATCACTTTTTTATTCAAGTTTTAAGCAACCCTGAATACCTTCTTAAGAAAAATTTGAGAATCCCAGCTAAATCCAGTACGATAGCTGCACTGATCTACAGTATACAGTTAGAACACTGTTTGTGCGTTAAAAGAAGACACACCGCCCAGAGCTTTTCTAAAACAGGAATTACACATTTTGGAATGCGCCCTCCTTTATAAATTAAATAAAAGGTCTGAAATCTGCTCCAAAGAAGAACTATATTCAGAGCTGCCAAAGAAGTTGAGATTTCACCAAGTGACAGTCGTTTCCATGTTGGACAAGAGCTAAAGCCCAGTGTTCTTTAATTGAGTAATGTGAGGAAGGAATGTGCTGCAGAAGGTAGTGTGGCTGAGCGGTCTAAGGTGTTGGGTTTTAGGCTACAGTCTTTTTGGGGTTCAAATTCCGCTGCTGCCAGTTTCTTCTATGTTAAGACCTTGCTTCCGATGAGAATTTGATCAGTTAAGAATTTATTCGACAGTCTGTCGAGAGATTGTGATATCTTTCAAGATAGTCTTTGTCAGCTCAACATCAAGGGAGAAAAAAGCTTTAATTTGTCTTCTCAACAGAAATGCTCATTGACCCTTTCAGCTTCATGCGGGGAACAACAGCTGCCGAGATAACTTTTCAGTCAGTGCGAATCGTAGTGTGCTGTCAATACCATTTAATTTTGCTTTTGGCTTGCATTCAGCTTTTGTCAGTGAAACTCGAATGTTCTGCTTTTTCACACCGAATTGTCAGCAGGAGTACAGTTTATGAAATCTTTGCACACAGCGCTCCATCAGGAATACTTTATCAAGTTTAGAAGAAATTGTGGGATTCTCTGCATGCGTTCACAACGCATACCTCAAACAACAGCACCATTCAATGAGAAATTGATTCTGCTTCTTGCTGTTGTTCCTGTGGTTGCGGTAGTTATAAAGTTGAACGCTCTTCCACCTTCTGCCATAGTATTCACTGGGTCGGCTTCATCAATTGGCTCAAAAAGGTCAACTGTGATTCGGCTCCAGAAAAAATCAGCAGCAGTGTCGTTATTTTGTCAGTGGGTATGGCTGTCTTTTAAAACACAAGAAAAACACGAGTTTGTGGATTTCTCCAAATAGCAACAGCAAGTTTTAAACCTGCGATAAACATTCTTCCAGTTGAATAGTTTTCCTTCAAGGAAAAGGCAGCACAACAGGGAGAGTCAATATTTAAAGACTTCAGCATCTGTATTGGATTGCTTGTATGCAGACATCGCTCAGAATCCCTAATATTATTCTCCCGAATTCAGTTGTGCAGTGCTTTAGTGGTTTCAGAGTTTCTTTTATCGACACTGCTGTAGTAGAGAAGTGACATAATCACAAACGCAACCATTTGTGCTGGCTGTTTCACTATTTAGCTTTGTTAACTATCACATGATTTTAACTAATTTTACGTCATCTTCAGGAAGGCAAGAGAGCGCTGCACACTGAGCTGAAAGCTGTGTGAGCTCCTAACTGGGTGTCCTGTGCTGTTACATGCGCTCTCATATAGATTGCCACCTTTAAAGGTGCAATATAAAATAAAGTTATTTATTATAATTATTATATAACAAGCTCAACCCCTGCCAACGATTCGGTGTGAAGAAGCAGAACATTCAAGTTTCACAGACAGAAGCAGCACGCAAGCACAACCAACATTAAAATGGAAAGCATTAAAACTGAGTTTCTCGAGAGACTGAGAAAAAGCAATTCATTCCTTTTCATATGAAGTCAGCTGAAAACAACAAAACTACATACAATACAAACAAGAACACATATAAAATATCAATAACATCGGCAGGGGCACATGCTATAATACAATTACACTTTTTGGAAAACGATTACACAAGGTAAATAAAGATAAGGTCCGCACAGCTTGTTCTTACATTTCGAAAGAGTCCGTAAATACCCCTTTACGTCTATTTTGAACTGTTCAAATGAAGGACTCTTCCCAGACCATTTCACTTTATACCACGTTCCTAAACGAGGATGCATCTCCTGTTTTAGAACTCTTTTGGGCGGTATGGCTTATACAACACACCCACAGTATTCTAATGGTGGACTGCAGATCTGTGCTATAGTTCAGTCGAATTCGAAGGATCCAGCAATCGTACTGGATTTGACTGGGATACTGAAATGTCTCTTGCAAAACTATTTGGGTTTGCTTGAACCTTTGATAAAAAAGTGATCTGATCTGAAACTACCCAGCTTCCAATCTCTGAGGTAGTTGTCACTAAACTCGGACGTGATGTGGCACACATCTGCCGTGGGCCTTTACTTTTGTAAAAAACTGGTATGGGGAAAAGTTTCTTAATATTTCTTTTGATTAGCATGCAAGAAAATGTGATCATTACCTATGGAATTTCCCGTCAGCGTGGAGCTTGAATTCACAATCTTGAGATTCAGTGTTCAAGAGTCACAGAAGAGGTCGGCCTGGTCTTCAGTTTGCCAACCATAAGCTCCGGCAGTGCTCCTCTGTAAAGCAGATTGTTCGGATCGGTTATGTGGGACGGCACTTCGATACTAAGATCGTTTGCAGCACACGCATGGGTCCCCCCTCCACGCAAAAAACATAGACGAAGGAAGCTCTCTTGTCTTGGGCTGCTGACTCCCGGATTTAAAGCGCTCTGGGTGCCAGCTAAGTCTCTAACAAGCACATTATAAAGACAGGAATTACACTTTGCTCACATCACGCATGGAATGGCGAGGCTACTTGTTCCAATATTATCTAGTCTCACCTCATATGGTGCCGATTCCTGGTTTTCATTTAAGAAAGAGCACTGCAAACACCGTAAACAGTGCAAAACGTGTGATGAAAGAAGTCTATTCCCCCCTTTTGTCTAAAGCAGAACACAGCGGAGTCATGCCGAGGGTTGTGAGATCAAGATTTCAGTGGAGCACTGTCGTCTACATCTTTAGCTACATGAGTTGGACATCCTCTTGTACACGGAAAGCAGATTGAGATCCTCTGACATGAAAAGTGCCAGATAAAAGCCATTTCTCATCCTTTCTCTTAGTGGTGGAGCTATCGCATGTAAATGAGGTAACTTGCAAGGCGAGCAGGCTCGGTGCACACCGAACGCAGATGTCTCAGAGCAGTTGAGACGTGTCCAAGTGGCTGTCAAAGGACAGCACTTTGCTGGCGCCGTGGCTTAGTTGGCTAAAGCGCCTGCCTAGTAAACAGGAGATCCTGGGTCCGATTCCCAGCGGTGCCTTTCTTCCTGTCTTACTGTACAGAATGTATCCTTATGGGCAAATCCCATGCCTTTTAATCCAGGTGAATGCAAGTGTTCGTTTCCTTTCTGGAACAACTTGTATTGAAAGAAATCTATACAGCTTGCGAAAGATGAAACACAAATCTTGCTTATCAGTGAAGAAGAGGTGCTCCCAGCAGGCCAGCTAATACCAGCAAAGTTTTTTTTTCAACCTGACCCAGAGAATGGAGAAAAGCGAGGCGCCTGTGGCTCTGCAGTGTAATCAGTTTGCGAGTTCGGCGGTTAGCTGAAAGAGTGGTAAATGGAGCTTGCCCAAGCCCGTCCTTATTCTTTTAAAGCGGATAAAAAATTAACTTCGCCGCCATTACTACCAGCTTTAAAAGACTGCCATGGGCACGGAAAAAAACACACTACTGATGAGTTTTCTGGAACCGAAGCAGAGATTCCTTTTCGAACCAACTGATGAAGCTCAGCCAGTGAATACAGAATTTAACAGAATGTGAAAGCACGATCAACTTTGTAACTGCAACCACAGGAAAAACAGCAAGAAGCAGACTCCATTCCCCATTTAAATCTGTCGTGCGAGGCATGCTTTTTGAACGCATGAAGTAAATCCCACGATCGCTTTTGAACTTGGACAAAGTACTTCCAAGGAGCGCTATGCGCAAAGATTTAACAAGCTCAACCCCCGCCAACGATTTGGTGTGAAGAAGCAGAACATTCAAGTTTCACAGACAGAAGTAGCACGCCAGTACAACCAACATTAAAGCGGAGGGGACACTACGATTTGCATTGACACAAAAGTGATCTCGGCAGACGTCGTTCCCTGCATAACGCAAAAAGTGGCAAAACGCATTTAGGTTGAGAGGACGCAAGAAGGATTTTGGTTTGTGCCTTGATGTCAAACTGAGAAAGTATCTTTAAACACTTTACTTAGTTTCTCGAGAGACTGCCAAAAAGCAGCTCCCTCCCTTTCGTCTGAAGTCAGCTGAAAGGAGGTCTCGACAGAAGCACCTGGCAGCGGTGGGATTCGAACCCACACCCCTGCAGAGACTGGAGCCTTAATCCAGCGCCTTAGACTGCTCGGCCACGCTACCCGCTGTGCCCTCTCTCTTTGTCTCACTACTTGCCTGGAGGAAGCCAGTTGGGTTTTGCTCTTGTTGCCCAACTTAGTGGCGTTATGACCGTGGAATCGACTGCACCTGCTTTTTCTGAGATGCTTCCCCTCTCATGGCGAGATCTCGACTTCTTTAACACCTCTGGATAAAGATCTTCTGCGAAGCAGGTTTCAGACCTCTGTGTACAGCACCCTTGATGTCATTTTATTTTTACAGCAGCCGCATCCGGAAAGTTGTGTCTTTTATTTTTTATTTGAACAACAAAACTACATACAATACAAACAAGAGCACATATAAGGTATCAAGAAAATCATCAGGGGCACATGCTATAATACAATTACACTTTTTGGAAAACGATTACACAAGGTAAATAAAGATAAGGTCCGCACAGCTTGTTCTTACATTTCGAAAGAGTCCGTAAATACCCCTTTACGTCTATTTTGAACTGTTCAAACGGAGGACTCTTCCCAAACCTTTTTACTTTATACCACGTTCCTAAACGAGGATGCATCTCCTGTTTTAGAACTCTTTTGGGCGGTATGGCTTATACAACACACCCACAGTATTCTAATGGTGGACTGCAGATCTGTGCTATACTGTAGGTACTGTAAGTGTCGTGTGGATAGTTTCACAAGAATCAGACAAAGGTTTAAGCATCGCTTGTTCTAGATAAAACTGCAAAAAAAAAACAACAACCCATAATGTACTTCTTTGCGGCTCTGTTTGCCCAAATCATATATTCACAACGTGAAATCTAGAAAATAATATTACGTAACCAAAATCCGCAATATGGAAACAGAACTTGTGTAATTGTTGATAGATGATGTACTCGTAACATTTTTACAAGACGAACTACAACATTTAAAAAATGACTTGTATGTACTTGATATCTCTAATCAATCCACGGGTCCCAGCACAAAACGATACTAAAACGCATACCGTTTCGCACTTCTTATTAGTTCCTCAAAAGTAATTTGACTGTATGAAATGTATAATATAAACCTAGAAACATATACGTGAGCAGTATTTACGCACTGTAGTATCGGTGTTAAGACTGTAGCGGCGAGGCTTATTAATAAGAAAGAATTAAGTGTTTCTGAGCTTTCCCAAATTAGGCCTCATCTCTTTGTTCATCTCTGTGGTGCAGCCACAGAGAAACTATTCATGCAGGTTGATTTAAGGTTTCCTTTGATTTAAGGTTTCCTAAACAGCTCCCAAATGGGGATGCACTTAGCTAAGCTTGGCTATCATGGTCAATGGTCATCCATTGGTGCCTATCTGTCTAGGGAGTGCCAGTTGGACATCTGGACTGCATTCCTAAGTGTCAGGAGTAAGTGACTCATATCTCACCTTGATCAACCAATCAGGGACTGGTAGGGCCGAGTAACCCACGTGGGACTCTGATGCCCATGGAACTTTCAGCCAATGAATGAGCTGAAGTTCCTCCAGGTAAAAACAGGCAACACAGAGAGCCTGTGAGATTCAGTAAGATTCAGTAGGATTCAGTGGAGAATTCTGTGGACAATTCTAAAGGGAATTCAAAGGAGAATTCCAGGGCAGGACGGCCCAGGAGCAGAAGGCTCCCAAGGGCAGGACATTCTCGCAGAGCGCCTCCTGACCATCCTGAGACTCAGCCCGGACAACCACGGAACGGTCAGTGTGTCCGAGTGCCAGAACTTTCCTTTGTTCTAAGAGTCGAGAGCAGAGGTCGCCACGAGTAACCAAAGGATCCACCCAAGGTTAGCATCAGCAGCAAGCCTCGTGAACAGATCGGAACTATGGACAGCTTAATCATTATTCAGAACTAGCACTTCATCAGGAATGAACCGGTCCTCTTCCTGACTTGCTGGGCCCCACAGTCATCTTTTCTCCTGTGCACAACTGTGCTAGTTAAAGCCAACACTAACTAGCCGGTCTTCAGAGAGCATGAGCAGCGCACCGTCGCAAGCCGCACAGCACAGCCTGGCACGGAGCCAGAGAGTGCTGATTGGACAGCAACAGCCTGCAACTGTTTCTTTGTGCCCGCAGGAGATCTGAATCCCCAGAAATTGGATGAGTATTCAACTTCAATGCATTACAGCTCGATAATTCAATTGTTATCCCAACCAGTTGATATCAATTTAATTCCTTAGAGTTATGTACTTGTTTTGAGTATCTAATGTAGAAGTTATAACAAAGTTCATTTACGAAACGGTCTAAATGAATGATATACTGAACGTATGTCCTCTTGATATGTGTAACACTTTGTAACTGATTGAATATATATCTTTTGTATTCTGATAACCCTCTCGATAAGATCTGTTAGTTTTACATGCATATTCTATGTATTAATAAATGTATCCTCGTGTATTAGTACCTGTGTGTGTGCGTTGTTTAAGTTATGTCGCATGGTTGGATTCTAAAGCCATCAAAATAATTAATTTTGTGATTTACTGCTACATTTAATAATTGTTCCAGTAAATGCCCAAACCCTACAGAACTGGTGCCTTCAGAGAGCTACATTACATTTAATTTGGCTATGGCAACATTACATATGCTCCTATTCTTTTTATGCTCAGCTACTAAGATTTCCCTTCAGTGGTAAAATTAGATATGAATATTCAATACTTAAACGGGCACAGTTAAGACATTAAATATACATATACATACTGTATACAGTACAGTTTTCATACGGTAATATGTTTATGTTCCTAAATCAATCTCTTTTATGAGCATGTGAAAGGCATGGTGAATCGATTCTCAAAAATTACTGTACTTTGCATGATTGGAAACAAATGCGTGATTGCGAAAAGCTGTGGTGTTACTTTTACAAAGACGGTCAATGAAAAAAAGAATGTTGACCAGGGCAATACTTTGAGTTTACACTTACAGCTTGTCCAAGGTCATTCATTATTAATACTATTAGTAATATCTTCGTTAAAGACTTTGATGGCCACAGCTCAAACATGAGAGGTTGAGCTTTATTAGCTCCACCTTGCGGAAATTCCGGATACTATTATTTTGCTTGTCGTATTATAGGAGAATTTACGGTAACTAGCGGTATTTACCGGTAACTCGCGGTATTTACTGGTAGCTTGCAGTAGACTGCGTACAGCTTACCGCAAAATAATGCGGTATCGCCCGCACATTTTGAATGGCTGCATCTGTACAAGCACTTGGAATCTGTCCAAGCCATACTTTAAATTTTTATAGAGAAATGGAGGCTGGACAGTATGCGTTACAATATAAACATTTATATTGATTTAAATCGTCAGGCATTTTGTTTTACTTCAACGGGCATAAAAACTCCCTTGCTTTTAACAGGGCGTTTCATAATTTCTAACTACGAAAATGATTTAAAATGCGACACTTATCATTCAACTAGAGCTCAAAATATCACAAGGATACTCAAGAGCACAGCAAAGACTGTATTAAAAGATACTTGTATGAGATACATGAGAATCCAGGCTTTTTTATCAATGCTTTCTTTTCCGTATACCAGATTTTATGGAACCACTTCAGAAGGGTGTCAGCGAGTCATTCCAGGAATCGGTACTTTAAAGGAAAAATACACACCGGTATTCCATTTCTACCTAACGATTTTAAGCATCGAAGTACTTAACTAGTGTGTGAAATAGCGTGTGAAAAAGTGGTAGTTTTAAGCTTTTCTGCTAATATAATATGGAATCGCGTATCTAAAGAATTTAATAATGATATGATTATATTCGTGTACTGCGACAGGGCTGTGTAGGGCTGTTTCGCCTTTCTCTTCATGCGACTTCCCTTGTAGCCTACTGGTCTACGTGCTTGATTACCAACTCATGGGTTGTGTGTTCAAATCCAGCTGGTGCTGGACTGTTCTTTTAACAAACATTTCTTCGAAAAAATAGAATAGCGATGTTATGGACAATCAATTGACTTTTATATTTCAAAATATCACAACATGATCGATTCTAAGTCATTTTTGATAACAATGAATAGTCACCTTCTTCCCTTCTGACAATGGTCCCTGCTTCTGCTTCCTGCTTCTGTTGTGTGTGTGTAATAGAGTAATTTTTTATAGAGAAATGGAGGCTGGACAGTATGCGTTACAATATAAACATTTATATTGATTTAAATCGTGTTTTGATTTAAATCGCAAACGTGTGTTTAATTATATGTGTTTTTTATCATAATCAGGCTAATGCAACATAAATTGATACAGTATCTTTGTCTTCTAAGTATCTTAATAAACTTTCAGCATAGCTTTCTACCCGTTTAGATTTATATTTCTTGGGATTTTGGGATCAAACGTGGAAGGATTAGATTGTAATCGTTTTTATTTTTCAAATACGTTTTAGAAAAGTGTAATCTATACCTGCCCAGACTGTATGCCTTCCTAAACCTCGCCTTTCAATACTGTCCTGCTCTTCCCCACGCACCCCAGCTGGGTGCTCTTCGGCCTCTGCCCAGGACGAATGTATATTTTGATATTTACACCCGGCGCGGCACCGAGGGAGCGTCTGCATTTATAACTTAGTTTTTAAAATTAGTCAAGCAATATGAAGCATCTCCTTTTACTTTTAAGTCCCTTAAATACGTTGAGCACAGCTTTCTCACCACTTAAGATTGCTTTTTGATACCATCCTTACACAAAGCAGAAACGTTCACATGACATACAGTACAAGTGGAAAGATTACAGATTTTAATCGTCTTTAATTTTGTTACGTTATATGTTTTAGGAACATTTCATCTAAACAAACACCACAAAACTATTCTCGATTGTATTTCTGAATGTTATGTTACACCTACAGTAGTTCACTGCTTTAAATACATCGAATTAAGAAAGTTAGGTTTAGCACTTTAGATCTTTTTTTCTGAACCAGGGAAAATCTGATCATGTTTCTCTATAACAATAATAAAAAAACTTTAATTCACATATCACCTTTAAAAGTGGTTGTACTATATTTTTGTATTATATTCCCTATTAATCAAACTCTAAGAGTATGTATCGGCTTGTCCCCTCCTCCCGCCCCTCTCTGTGTACAGTAGAGCCTCCTGTCCAGCCAGCACATGTCCAAAGACATTCACAACAGTGACATATCATAAAACGTTTGCACGTATAGTTAAATTATTAGTTGTTTTTCAGGAAGTTAAAAAAAACACTTGAATTACTTATCCAGTCTCTCGAAATAAAGTTATTTTTCAAGCAATGCAACAAACGTCGGGTAATGTGTTTTTTTTAATCCAACATTGACAGCCACATCTTAAATCTTGTCAGTCAGGTCTTTTTTCTCTATTTGAATTGTGGCTTACACATCGCACGACTTTAAAAGCTAGAAAGACAGGTTATGATTCACATTAGCTGGCGAGCCTGTTAACAACAAAACAGACAATACCCATGGAGGGGGAGGTCAAGCCAGAGAGAGAGTTTTTTACCCTCTGTCTAAAAACCCAAATAACCCGGGGCAGAGACTCCGGGGGGATCATTGCGTGGTACAGAGCGGAGCTCAGTCAATTCTTATGGAATGTGTTTTCTTTCTTCTTTTTTCAGCATGGAATAAACCTATTACTTGATTCATGGATGCCCGGTTCCGCCAGGGATTCAAAACATTTTTTTTTAATTGGGTATCAAAGGGAATAGGCAGTAAAACCCTGTTCATGCACAAACTCTGGCATGTTACATTGATTTGGGTGTCTCCTCTTGCCAGAAAGCTCTAAATTGCATTTTGAGTGCGGTTTTTGACTTTTTTTAAATTGCATTTTGGGCGCGGACAGCACATACAAGGGTTAATGAACTGCGCCAAGAAATTTAAAATATTATTCTTTAGGTGTGAGGGTAGGAGTGGACCGCAGCAGGCATAATCAGCAAACCAGGAAAACAAAGAACAGGACAGGTGAGACGTGTATCCAGAAAGCGAGTGATCAGAAAAAGGAAATGGTGTTACGCACAGGTTTTCGACCCAATTGTTTTAACTTGCTAATGCATCAGACACATTTCCTGGCGTATTGTGTTTTAAATAAAATAGGAGTGTCTTTCCCTTGTATTAGCTCATCGGTATGGTGTAAGTTTTATCTGTACCATACCATACAGTATATAGGTACAGAATTCAAGCTGCACCACTGTATCGCTTTGGTAAGGAGACAGACAATGACCAAAATCACGAAGACTCTCTCACACCACATAAAGAAGATGAAAAGAAACGGGAAGTCGACACGGGACATTGTACAGCAGTTGGCTTCGATGGACATCTTCGTTTCTGAAAGCACAGTGAGACAGCATTATAAAGGGGAGAGGAGGCAAAGAGAATCTAAACCAAGGACGATTCAAAGGTAAATAAATTTCTAAAAATACCTTTCTTGCATGTAAATACAACTACGCACATTATTTTTAAAACTAACTGTTGATCTCTTTTTTTTCAAGTCCTATTGTGCGAGCTATCGACAAACTAAATGATGAAAATGATGAGCTACCGGTGATGCAAGTCCAAAGACGGCTATGGGCTGACCTCGGTGCGACCATTAGCCCGACATCGATAAGAAGAGTACGCAGGAGGCTTGGATGGAGATACAGAAAAACCAACACATGCCCCATGATAAGGCTAAAAAACAAAGAGGAAAGACTCAAGCAAGCGTTCCAATGGACTGAACAGCGGGAGGCATTTCAGGATGTACTTTTCACCGACGAAACAACAGTGGCTCTGGAACAGTTTTCAACAATGGCATTTTGCAAAAAGGGGAGATATGTGGACAAGCCAAAGCCCAAACATCCACTGAAGGTTCACGTCTGGGGGGGTATATCTAGAAGAGGCCCGGGACCACTTCTTATTTTCAAAGGAATTATGGACCGTGTATTCTTCGAGGAAGTCGTGGTCACACACCATGCTGCCCCATATATCAGGGAGCAGTCTGGATCAAGGCACCGTCTGTTTCAAGACAACGATCCGAAACACACAGCAGCAAGGGCGAGGCTTGTAGCAGAAGGAGTGAACTGGGTGAAAACTCCAGCCGAATCCCCAGATCTAAATCCGATAGAGATGGTTTGAAAGACTACGTTCGGAAAACTGCTAAGCCCGTCACAAAGCAGGAACTGATCGATGCGATCTATAAATTCTGGGAGGAAGAACTGACCGAACAAAATTGTAACAATTTTATTAACAGGCTGTTTCGTGTTCTTCCTAGGATTGTTGACCGGGGCGGGGGACATTCGGGAATGTAAGTCTGAGAAAGACAGTCTCACGTTTGTGGACAGTCTGTCCACAAACAAAACATGTAAACAAAATGTTAAAAAAAAAATACTTTTTGACAATGAAAACCGGTGTGTGTGTCTCTCTCTGCTGAATGTCCCTCTCACTCTCTGCTGAATGAATAAAAGCATTTTATTAAAAACGCGTTTGCGTTTGTCTGGTATTTACTTTGGTCACTTTTAACTGTTTTTCAGTCTACTGTATTGCTTTGAGATGCCACTTTTAAAGGTGATATGTAAAATAAAGTTTTTTATTATTGTTATAGAGAAACATGATCAGATTTTCCCTGGTTCAGAAAAAAGACGATTTAAATCTGTAATCTTTGCACTTGTATGTCATCGGAAAATACAATCAGTTTCTGTTTTGTGTAAGGATGGTGTGGTGAGAAAGTGGTGAGAAAGCTGTGCTCCTCAAAGCACTTTACAGGATAAAAACAATAACAACAATAGTGGCTGGGCAAACAATTTTTTAAATCGAAATACAAAATGAGATACTGTATAATGATGTGCATGAACAAAGTTATACTGCAATTTTCCTTAGATACACGATTACAAAAAAATAATTTTTTTGAATCCCCGGCGGAACGCGTTCCATAAGAATCAGCGCTTTACTTCGCGCTTTACAACCCTTACTTCGTGCGACTGGAAAAGAATTCATGATCGGATCTACGAAATGCTTTGTAGAAGGAGGCGCTCTTTTCCTCTAGTCTAACAGTCTGTCCACAAACAAAACATTCCAATTTTGTCAATGGAAACCGGTGTGTGTGTCTCTCTCTGCTGGATGTCCCTCTCACTCTCTGCTGAATGAATAAAAGCATTTTTATGAAAAACGCATTTGCGTTTGTCTGGTATTTACTTTGGTCCCTTTTAACTGTTTTTCGATCTACTGTATTGCTTTGAGATGCCACTTTTAAAGGTGATATGTGAATTAAAGTTTTTTATTATTGTTATAGAGAAACATGATCAGATTTTCCCTGGTTCAGAAAAAAAGATCTAAAGTGCTAAACCTAACTTTCTTAATTCGATGTATTTAAAGCAGTGAACTACTGTAGGTGTAACATAACATTCAGAAATACAATCGAGAATAGTTTTGTGGTGTTTGTTTAGATGAAACGTTCCTAAAACATATAACGTAACAAAATTAAAGACGATTAAAATCTGTAATCTTTCCACTTGTACTGTATGTCATCGGAAAGTTTCTGCTTTGTGTAAGGATGGTATTGAAAAGTAATCTTAAGTGGTGAGAAAGCTGTGCTCAATGTATTTAAGGGACTTAAAAGTAAAAGGAGATGCTTCATATTGCTTGACTAATTTTAAAAACTAAGTTATAAATGCAGGCTCTCCCTCGGTGCCGCGCCGGGTGTAAATATCAAAATATACATTCGTCCCAGGCAGAGGCCGAAGAGCGCCCGGCTGGGGTGCGCGGGGAAGAGCAGGACAGGAATGAAAGGCGGTGTATAGGAAGGCATACAGTCTGGGCAGGTATAGATTACACTTGTCTAAAACGTATTTAAAAAATAAAAACGATTACAATCTAATCCTTCCACGTTTGATCCCAAAATCCCAAGAAATATAAATTTAAACGGGTAGAAAGCTATGCTGAAAGTTTATTAAGATACTTAGAAGACAAAGATACTGTATCAATTTATGTTGCATTAGCCTGATTATGATAAAAAAACACATATAATTAAACACGCGTTTGCGATTTAAATCAAAACACGATTTAAATCAATATAAATGTTTATATTGTAACACATACTGTCCAGCCTCCATTTCTCTATAAAAATTTACTCACACATACACACAATAGAAGCAGGAAGCAGAAGCAGGGACCGTTGTCAGAAGGGAAGAAGGTGACTATTCATTGTTATCAAAAATGACTTAGAATTGATCATGTTGTGATATTTTGAAATATAAAAGTCAATTGATTGTCCATAACATCGCTATTCTATTTTTTCGAAGAAATGTTTGTTAAAAGAAAAGTCCAGCACCAACTGGACTTGAACATACAACCCATGAGTTGGTAATCAGGCACATAGACCAGTAGGCTACAAGGGAAGTCACATGAAGAGGGAGGCGAAACAGCCCTACACAGCCCTGTCGCAGTACACGAATATAATCATATCGTTATTAAATTCTTTTGATATGCGATTTCCATATTATATTCCCTATTAATCAAATTCTAAAAGTATGCTTGTTGACTCCGGTATCTCTTTAGTTAAAGACTTCGATGCTCAAAATGACATTTACTGTACTGTAAGTCTTTCTACGACAGACCAACGGACCACGAGTGCCCCTGTCGGTCAACCAATCACGTACCGCTGTACCCCGCGTCATCTTGCGCCACGATGCGCGACTCCGTAGCCAATTACCTCCGGTACGTGTCTGTACCACTCACTTTGAATGGCTGCATCTGTAGCGGTTTCTGGCCTCGGCCCAAAACGTCCACCCCCACCCGCTCCATAGGAGCCCCTACCTGGTGTTGTTGGAGAGGGGACCTTTCTGCGCCATGCACACGTTCGGCAGTACCGCTCCACGTCCCAGTGGCAAAGACCCCAATAAAAATGGCCTCGGACACGCTGCAGGTTTTTTTACAGCCGAAATGCCCCACGCCCGGCTGGCCATGCACCACTCTGAGCACAGCCGCGCGGAGCGACTGTGGCACCACCAGCTGTTACTGTATCTTGCCACTTGGGGGTGCCTGCCACCCCCGGCGCAGCACCCCATCCTTTACCTCCAAGGCCTCCCACAGGGTGCAGAGGGCCTTGACGGACTTTGGGTGAGGGGCGAGCTCCTTTTGCATAGGCCGCGCCCCTGCTGCCTTCCAGCGGAGCACCGGCCCCACATCTGGATCAGCTGCACCACGTCTGACAGACCCACCCCCAGCGGCCCCTCCAGGGCCGTGGCCACAGCGCTCGACTCCACCACGGTGCGGACGGCCCCCTCACACTGCTCCCGCTGGGCGCAGTAGCAGCAGTCCGCGGCCTCACAGGGGCGCTGCGAGAGAACGTCGGCATTGAGATGGCGAGATCCGGCACAGTGTACGACAGTGAAGTCATACTCCTGCAAGACCTCTATCCATCTCACCATCTGCACCTCCGGCTCCTTAAAGTGGAGCAGCCAGGTGAGGGACGCATGGACGCATGGTCGGTCCTCAACCGGAACCGGGTCCCGAACAGGTACGGCCTGAAGTGGCGGACCGCCGCCATCGCCGCCAGCAGCTCTCGACGGGTTCCGCTCAGCCTTATTCAAAGCCCGATTCTAGTAGGCAACTACCCGCTCCCCATCTGGCCCCTCCTGTGCCAACACCGCGCCCACCTCCGAGACACTCACGTCGGTAACTAGGATATACTGTAACCACGGATCGGGGTAGTCTAGCACGGGGGCCCCCACCAGAGCTTCACATAACCGACCGAAAGCCATCTCGCAGTCCGAGTCAAAACAGCGGCCCTTGTCTGTGAGGCAGTGCAGCGGGGGAGAGATGCTGGCAAAATCCCGGACGAACCTCAGATAATACAAAGCCAACCCCAGAAACCTGCACAGCTCTGCGACGGTGCGGGGAGTCGGCCATCCCCTCACTGCAGCAACCTTACCTGGGTCTGTAGCCACCCCTTGCGGTCCAACAACATGTCCCAGGAAGGTTCCTTCCCGCCGCAGGAGCTTTCACTTGTGGTGGTTGAGCCTCAGGCCAGCACGGCGGATGCAGGCCAGCACTGCCTGGAGGTTCGCCAAGGCCTGGTCGAAACCCTGGGCATGAACCAGCAGGTCGTCCAGATACAGCACGGTTTCCACGGGACCGATGCCAGCACCCTCTCCATCAGCCTCTTGAAAATCGCCGGGGCATTGCACAGGCCAACGGGAATGACAGTAAAGTGCATGAGGCCATGGCAGATGGAAAAGGCCATCTTCGAGTGAGCAGTACCTGCCAGTAGCCGGTGGTCCAGGGAGCTGAACCAGGTCGACCCGGTGATCCAAGGCGTCGTCTATCCTCGGCATTGGGTAGGAATCCTTCCGGGTGACCTCGTTCAGTTTGCGGTAGTTAACAAAGAACCTCCACGAGTCGTCTTTTTTTTGGACCAGTACAGCCGGCGTCGTGGGCTCGTGGAGGGCTCAATCACCCCTGCTGCGGCCATCTCCCAGATCTTTTCCTTGGTGGTGGTCCGCTTGATGTGAGCCATGCGTCCAGGTGGGATGCGGATGGCTCGAGCGTCGCCAGTCTCGATGTCGTGTTGAGCCAGGGCAGTGCGGGTGCAGTCCTCATCTCTCGCCACAAAGAGGTCCTCGTTTTGGGCGAGTAGCACCTGGAGCTGCTGCCACTTGTCCGGATCAAGGCCCTTGCAGCTTCGCTGGTAGAGGTCCTCAACGGAGCATCTCGCTTCCACGCAACGCTTGGCCCCCGCCGCCTTGTCTGGCCCCCCGGGTGACTCAGGGGCAGGAACCGGCACGCCTGCGCTCCGGCTCGCAGGCCCAGTCTGCCCCCGCGACTGCTGCTGCTGCTCTCTACCTGCTCCGCGGTACTATGAGTGCCTAGGTGCTCTTCCTCCTCACCATTGGGCGAGGGCATTACAATACTTACGAGGAAGACATTGCTCTCTCCGACCCCCGACATCGTGTCCCGAAACACCATGCTGGAAGCCGACGTGTGCTGTGATTCCTTTACGGAGCAGAAATGACCACCGAGGAGCCAAGAGATCATTTCAGCATTTCTCGTCTGAACAGAAAACACAAACAACCAATCCGGAATGACTTGCTTTTGACACTTTTCAAAGCGTTCTTTGTGCACGACGACTGCGCCGCCTAGCAGATACAAATGGGTTGTACAACTTTGAACTAGCAAATGTAAGAGGGCTAAGCCCTGTAGTGTGCTCTCACGAGGCACCAGTTCTGTAGGGTTTGGGCATTTACTGGGACAATTATTAATTGTAGCAGTAAATCACGAAATTGATTCTTTTAATGGCCTTAGAGTCCAACCATGCGATATAACTCAAACAATGCACACACACAGGTACTAATACACGAGGATACATTTATTAATACATAGAATATGCATGTAAACCTAACAGATCTTATCGAGAGGGTATCAGAATACAAAAGGTATATATTCAATCAGTAACGAAGAGTTACACATATTAAGAGACCATACGTTGAGTATATCATTCATTTAGACCGTTTCGGAAATGAACTTGGTTATAACTTCTACATTGGATACTCAAAACAAGTACATAACTCTTAAGAACTAAATTGATATCAACTGGTTGGGATAACAATTGAATTCTCGAGCTGTAATATATTGAAGTTGAATACTCATCCAATCTCTGGGGATTCAGATCTCCTGCGGGCTTTCTGGCTCCGTGCCAGGCTGTGCTGTGCGGCTTGCGATGGTGCGCTGCTGATGCTCACTGACCAACTAGTTAGTGTTGGCTTTCACTAGCAAAGTTTGTGCACAGGAGAAAGATGACTGTGGGTCCCAGCAAGTCAGGAAGAGGACCGGTTCGTTCCTGATGAAGCGCTAGGTATGAATAGTGATTCAGCTGTCCAAAGTTCTGACCTGTTCACGAGGCTTGCTGCTGATGCTAACCTCGGGTGGATCCTCTGGTTACACTCTGGCAACCTCCACTCTAGACTCTTAGAACAGAGGAAAGTTCTGGCACTCGGACACACTGGCCGTTCCATGGTTGTCTGGGCTGAGTCTCAGGATGGTCAGAAGGCGCGCTGCGAGAATGTCCTGCCCTTGGGAGCCTTTCTGCTCCTGGGCCATCCTGCCCTGGAATTGTCTCACACCCCTGGAATTCTCCTTTGAATTCTCTTTAGAAAAGTCCTTTGAATAGTCTTGGAGCTCTGTGTTGCCTGTTTTTACCTGGAGGAACTCATTCATTGGTTGAAAGTTTCATGGGCATCAGAGACCCACGTGGGTTACTCGGCCCTACCACTCCCTGATTGGTTGATCAAGGTGAGATATGAGTCACTTACTCCTGACACCTAGGAATGCAGTCCAGATGTCCATCTGGCACTCCCTAGACAGATAGGTGCCAATGGATGACCATTGATCATGATAGCCAGGCTTAGCTAAGTGCCATGAGAGAGATGGGACCTCATTTGGGAAAGAACAGCAACACTTTATTCTGACTTATTAACAAGCATTGCCACTACAACGCGACTCCCAGAACGCCAGCTGAACAAGTCTCCACAACCGAAGCGCTGTGTCTCTTTTCAGCTGGCAATAAACCTTTCCTCGATCCTTTGCAGACTTGTAAAACTGTTCATGATCAGAATAAAAAACGCTCACGCTAATACACAAGCACTCGTGTCTCGCAAAAACTGACAAATAAACAGACGGAAAAGCCGCACTGCACGTGTGAACAGGGGAATAAGCAAGCGAGCGGGGATAGGGCGCCTCCTGCGCTTAAAAGCTTAAAAGCTTGGTATTCCCAGGCAGTCTTCTGACCATCCTAAAACTCAGCCCGGACAACCACGTAACAGCCAGTGCGTTCGAGTGCCTGAACTTTGCTTTGTTCTAAGAGTCGAGAGCAGAGGTCGCCACGAGTAACCAAAGGATCCACCCAAGGTTAGCATCAGCCGCAAGCCTCGTGAACAGATCGGAACTATGTACAGCTTAATCATTATTCAGAACTAGCACTTCATCAGGAATGAACCGGTCCTCTTCCTGACTTGCTGGGTCCCACAGTCATCTTTTCTCCTGTGCACAACTGTGCTAGTTAAAGCCAACACTAACTAGCTGGTCTTCAGAGAGCATCAGCAGAGCACCGTTGCAAGCCGCACAGCACAGCCTGGCACGGAGCCAGAGAGCGCGGATTGGACAGCAACAGCCTGCAACTGTTTCTTTGTGCCCGCAGGAGATCTGAATCCCCAGAAATTGTTTAGTATTAAACTTCACTGCATTACTGCTCGAGAATTCAATTGTTATCCCAACCAGTTGATATCAATTTAATTCCTAAGTGTTATGTACTTGTTTTGAATATCTAATGTAGAAGTTGTAACCAAGTTCAATTACGAAACGGTCTAAATGAATGATATACCGAACATATGTCCTCTTGATATGTGTAACTCTTCGTAACTGACTGAATATACACCTTTTGTATTCTGATAACCCTCACGATAAGATCTGTTAGGTTTACATGCATTTTATGTATTAATAAATGTATCCTCATGTTCTAGTACCTGAAAAGAATCATTTTGTGATTTACTGCTACAATTAATAATTGTCCCAGTAAATGCCCAAACCCTACAGAACTGGTGCCTTCAGAGAGCACATTACAGAGGTTAGAATTTGACCTCCACCTAAACTTATCTGAATAACATTATATACAGATGCAGCCACTCAGAACACACAGTATTTCCTCCAGTAAAAGTTGTGCGGTGCCTTATGCAATTCAATGGCCAAAGACGATCTATAGGTTGCACTTAGATGTTAGTGAAACAATTACTTCTTTATTCCGTTTCTCTACTGTGCATGTTTGAATCCACTTAATATTGAATATTAATATGGAATTTTACAACTAAGACTAAATTTTGGTACCTGAAAATAAAAACAGAAGTACTGTATATCACAATTTTGTTTTGATTTGAACCAATGTTTGCATCTCAATAATCCATTCATCCTTGAAAGAAGCAAAGATAGATGTGTTTTGAATCTCACCATGATCCTGTTCTCAATCCAAAAGAAAGGTTTAATGTGATCCCTCTAGAACAAAAGTCAATTTCCATCTGAAATGATGTCCCTTCAAACAATTTGTAATATCTCTAGAAGTTTATACAGTAGAAGCCTGGTTAATTGCTTAAATTTAAACTAATCAGGACTATGGCAATGAGATTTGATTTTGAACTGGGATTTAAATAAATAGGAACACTTCACTACATTGTGCTTTTTGTATTATGAATCTGGCTGAAAGAAAGGTGTTTTTTATTTTCTTTAATCAAAAAGTGAAAATTTGTCATTCACTTAGACGTCCAACAAAAGCCGGTGAAAGGTGAAGAGCCTCCTGTTCTGAATTCTCCTCACATTTTCTGGACTTGTAGACTCCTCACTCTTCCTAAAAGTGCTGCAGATAAAGGTAGTTGTCGGGAGTTCAGTTCAGTGGTAGAGCACATGCCACTCATGTATGAGGCTGTTTCCATTCACCGAGGTCATCACCCTGGATTTCTTCCTAAACGCGATATCTTTCCTTACTCGTGTGCCTTCCCTCATGTGTGAATTTCAGCGCGACACATACACATTTATCTGTTTTATAGAGATTCTATTTTAAATCAGTTAAAAGGAAAGAATCACTAATTAACATGTAGTAAAACACATCTATCTAATTGACAAAAAGGGCTATGTATTACTAGTAGTGGAGCTGAGCTCTCAGTAGTGCAGTTGAGGTTGTTAAATAAATTATTATGTTTTTAAACTACTATACTAAGCACTGGCATGGTGGTGTGTGCAATCCTACCCAACCTTTCTATCGACTGTATGAGTCTCCTGTTCCATCTCCAAATCTTTCCACACATTCGCCTGTTTCACCACCATTATCATTAGACTATAGCCACTAACATGAGAATACTGTTCTGAAAGACTGTCTTAAACAATAACGTTGAAAAGGGTAATGATAACAGTTTCTTCATTAAGGTAACCATACATTTGCCTGTATAGTACAACTTATTATCTGTATCTGCAAATCCCCAATATTATCTCATAAGAAACACAAGTGTAGAGTCAAATCAAATTAAATAATACAACAAATCTATTCAATTAACACCCAGATGTGACAGAACACATTTAAGACTTACACCCCTTTAAATATGTATTTCCTTAATTTCAGTTCTCTCCACCAGGATACCTGGAAATTCCCAAAAGCATAATACAGCTACTAAAGTACTAATGTTAAAGATAACATTAAACTTTATTATTAAGATATCACGCTTTTATTAATAAAATATGTATTGATAAAATTCCTTGTGAATAATTGTAGTGTCTGGAAAGCAATTTTAGTTAAATATAAAAATAATTTTCAAACAAGTGGTGCATCAGTTCATTACTTAATGACGATATTATTTCCACTACATTCAGGACAGTTCCAATGTAATCTATTGTTTCGCTTAGTCTGCTACTTCAGTAACATCTAATGGGCAGCAGCTGTTATTTTAGGTTTGTTGCAATTGAGAACAGGTTCAGTAAAGAGCTGCTGAAAAATTTCAGAGGCCAAGTTTGTTGCAACTGACCCGTTGTAGCTACCAATCAGCAACAGGGAGAAACAAAACATCAGTTTTGCCTTTTTTTTAAAAAAAGGGAAACAGAGTAGTAGTTATTGAGGTCATTTCAGGTACAATGTAAGAACTAAAATTAACTAGTCCCACAGTAATGCGTGGGGTCCTATTAACAGAAAAAAAATAGTTGTAACCCGAAAACACAACAAACACAAAACGAGAAGTCTTCCGGGAACCTCGGTAAATCCCTGTAGTTGTCTAACAACTATAAAAAAACAACCAAATGCAACAACTTCAAAAGAAAAAGAACATTTAAAAACAAATCTGGGGAACAACAAAAACATAATCTAATGCAAGAGCTTTATCAAGCCCAGTGCTCCTCTCGTCTCAGTAGACCTCTCTCATATATTTGTGTACAGGTCAGCTGGAGATACACAGCTGATGGTAATTTAAGTAGGGAGCTGCGTCAGCATGGGTGGGCTTCAAAGGAAAAAGTATAGGTTTATTCCATGCTGAAAAGAGAAGGAAACACAATGTTTCAGCTGAGGAGCCTTCTTTGATTGTGACTCGAAGTAAACCTTTAAAAGTAAGGTTTTACCTTTACTTGTTCGTTTGATGTTAATTTATCTCCATCAGATACCTAAGAGTATCTAAACTCGACAGTTGCTTTCAGTAGCTAAAGACACTGCTTTACTTGTTCGTTTGATGTTAATTTATCTCCATCAGATACCTAAGAGTATCTAAACTCGACAGTTGCTTTCAGTAGCTAAAGACACTGCTCCAGGTGAGGCTTGAACTCACAACCTCGGCATGACTCCGCTGTGCACTGCTGTATAAGTACCGCGCGCTGACCGATTGCGCCACTGGAGCTGTGCGAAATATGCTCCTCATACAGACTGACGTTACACAAACAGGGTGAAAACAGTTTCGGTTGTGGATCCATCTCCTCATGGGGAAAAGCAACAGTAAAATAGCAAGGAAAATACAAGAAAAGAAACTGAAAGAATTGTGCTAACAGCAAAGGGGGACGGAGGGAGGTGGTCGGACAAGTAAATTAACCCGGCGGATTTTTTGTAGCGACATTTTCAAGTCGCCTCCTTTACACGCAATTGCAGCCCCGACACTGAGAGAAGCATGAGAAATGGCTTCAATTTCAATGTGAAAGCGCAGTACAGGCTCGATGGCTTCACATCTCCCATCAATCAAATAAAATTGCAGTAAAGCGATCTAAATATGACTCTTAAGTACTGGGAAAGATGATTATTTTGAGCGTGCCTCCCAGGGTCTGCTACGAGGCTGAAGTTGGCTTCTTATTCGCGTTTTTCGTTCCACCTTAAATGGTGCTGCTGTGATGTTATATCTCTTCTTGTGCCGAAGAGCAGTCATACCTGACCCGTCTGAAATGACCACTGACAGACTTTATCCAGAAGCGACGGCACCACTCCCAGTAGAATGAGTGAGAACTACAGCATGACATGGGTAGTTAAGGGGCTCCCATAATCCATCTTTCCTCACATTACTGATTTTTTTCAATAGCATTTTGACCTTTTTTCACATTCAGATTTTTTTCACATTTAATAAAATCTTTTAATCAACAACATTAAGAAAACAAATGGAACATTTTTTGGAACAATAATTAAAAAAAAACTTTCAATGCCTTGGTTGTATACGTGTGCACACCCTTTATAAAGGGAGTTGCAGCAGTGATGAAATTTAAAGAGCATTTCTGTAGAGAAAACAGCATTTTTTCTGCCTTGATGTTAAGCTTAGGGAGCCTGTCTTTTAGAAATTCTATTTCTAAAGACCTTGCACAGCCTCCCGACAGACTAACAAATATTTTTTGGAGAAATTGGCTCACACACTGGAAGACACTAACGTTTATCTACGTTAGAATATGTGAATAACAGTTTAACAGAAAAAGTTTGTAATTGTGATTTTGTTAAAATTCAATAAATCGTCTATCAACAGTAAGAAATTATTAAGAAATTGTTTTATTTAATAAACTATAAGACAATTAAGAGAGTTTATAGGTCATATCCATCACTTATGTTCTTTTAACTCTAGCGTTCAGGATCCAAACCCAGGTGCGGACTGTTGTGTTTCTTGAATCTCTTGTAATCATCAAGAGTCGATGTGTAGTCCTTCAGTACTTTCTCGAGTTGTGCCATGGATATTTTATACGATCAATACTTGTCATGCTCTTTTGCATTTACCTTAACAAACGGAAAAAGTTCAAAGTGTGTTTATGGCTGTGCTTCACATTTACACGAGAGCAGTACAGGACACGGAGTGAGGAGTTCGTGAAGCTTTCAGTTTAGTGCGGTTCAGAAGGAGGATTCGCTCGCTGAATGATCTCTCAAAAAATCCCGGGTGAGATTCAACAGGTGTTTTCTGCAACAGCCACGACAAGTGTGAAGCAATCTCTGGATTTCCTGAATTTGAACTAAATTATTAGTTCAAATAATTTAAGATTAAACAGAACTAAATGAGGTACATTTAAAACAGCAGCGCAACTCTGCAGCACGTCGAGTGTGCCTGCATTTAGTTGTGTAAACCTGGCTCTCTCTGAACACGAGCAAAGAGTTCTCACTCAACAGAAGATTGCGATGTGAGTACTATAACATAAAGTACCTGGAGATGCCAGGGATTGAACCCGGGACCTCATACATGCGAAGCATGTGCTCTACTACTGAGCTACATCCCCGATGAAAATTTATGGAACAGACTTAGAGATGTGCAAATGCTCACTGATCACAATCCACCACTCACGAAGAATGCCTGCAGTTTCCCACTTTCGCGTTTCTTCTACTACAGAGTAAATTCATAGGAATGAAGAAATAAGGAAGGAAAAATAATCGCATCGAAGCTTCAAGAGACTGGGCACAAATTAATCTGTTATTTTTGTATCCAGTTACATGGGCGACGGTGGTTGATTCCCAGACGGGGGAGTGCTTTTTTTCTACGTCCTTACTCGACTGTCTTTCAATTCTATTTTATTTGAAAGCTTTTTGCATCTTTTAAGTGCTCTTGATTAAACTATGCATAGAAAAACAGCAGTACTGATGATTTAACGTAAAAGGGTGAAACAACGCCCCGGCACAGGAATGGTAACAGGAAGGATCGTGTTCTTATTCAATATGTCCTTTTGAGATGTCTTGTCAATGCACACAGGCGGTAGAGCTGAATAATTTACTTTTAGTGGTGTTTTTAAACAAAGATGGAACACGTTATTTCTATACCAGGAAGAAAGGAGCAGACTTTACCTTTAAGAGGCAAAAATGACACCTTATCAAAGCTAATATTAATTAAAATGACATCACAACAAAAGAGTGGAGCCTTGAGTGAATAAAGCCTTGAGTGGAGCCTTGAGTTTTCATTGGACGTCTGTGTCTCCATAACTTTGTAGGTGAGAGAGAGGATTGTGATAATTTGCAGGTGCTTCTCGGAAGTGCGTTGGTGGTACAGGCGCCTTCCAAATAATTGAGACGTGTTTGAATCCCAGCCAGTACAAACACAAATCTATTCAAGATAATCTGTGGTCCGCTAACACATCTTTGGAAACACTACAACAGGTAACACCCCGTGTGAAATACCATGAACATCTGTTAAAGCCTGAGTTTTACATACTCTCACATAAATAAACGTTAGTGTTTTCCGGTGTGTGAGCCAATTTCTCCAAAAAATATTTGTTAGTCTGTCGGGAGGCTGTGCAAGGTGTTAAGAAATATAATTTCTAAAAGACAGACTCTCTAAGCTTAACATCAAGGCAGAAAAAATGCTGTTTTCTCTACAGAAATGCTCTTTACATTTCAGCAATGTTGCAACTCCCTTTATAAACGTATACAACCAAGGCATTGAAAGTTTTTTTTTAATTATTGTTCCAAAAAATGTTCCATTTGTTTTCTTTTTAATGTTGTTGATTAAAAGATTTTATTAAATGTGAAAAAAATCTGAATGTGAAAAAAGGTCAAAATGCTATTGAAAAAAATCAGTAATGTGAGGAAAGATGGATTGTGGGAGCCCCTTAACTACCCATGTCATGCTGTATTTCTCACTCATTCTACTGGGAGTGGTGCCGGCGCTTCTGGATAAAGTCTGTCAGTGGTCATTCCAGACGGGTCAGGTAATGACTGCTCTTCCGCACAAGAGACACGTGACTTGCGAGGATCCCGACAGTGTCAACATTCTTTCAGAACCTGGATAACTCAGTCGGTAGAGCATCAAACTTTTAATCTGAGGGCCCAGGGTTCAAGTCCCTATTCGGGCGGTTGAACTGTTCTTAAGTCTATTGCGAATGTCATTCTAAATAGTCTTTTATCTTTCACTCTTCTAGCTGTACTGTGGTTATTTTAAATGTCCATTACCTGTATTTACAGTAGTGTATTTAGTGTTTCATTTCACAAACCAAAAATGTTCAAGTAGATCTTGTCACTCTACTCCACGTAATCATCTAAATTAAATCACAGTAGAGTACAGAACACGCAGTGAGGAGCTCACACAGTGAGTACTCTTGAATATGACAAGAGGAAAGGCACACTGCACATCAGTAGTATAAAGCGACACCTTTCGTCAAACTTTTGACAGGTACCACGCCCCCCTTTTCCAGCCAATGGTCGTCCGCGGTGTTTGGTTGTCCCGCCCCTTGCCATCCAATGGCGTGTTGTTATTTGTGCATGTACCACCCCCTCAGGAGCCAATGGTGTGGGTCGGAACCCCCGCCTCCCCCCGGCCGGTCGGTCCGGCGCCTCAGGGTCCCAAAGCCCCAAGGCGGCGCATCCCTCGCTTTAGGTGTGTGCAAGTGTGTATTGGTTTGGAAGGGGACCATGTCTGCCGCGGGGTTGAGTGCGCTCTATTATAACCCTAGGAAATCGGGTAGTTACGGCGGCGTGGGGAGTCTGTTGCAGGCCGCGAGATCCCGGGGTGTGAGCGGCGCCAGCCGCGGCCGGGTGGCCGAGTGGTTGTCCGGCTGCACAAGCCGTGTCTCCAAAGCAGCAGGGGTGCAAGCACACACACACACTGACTGCGTAAAGTCTCACGGAAAGAATTCACAGGACAAACACCATGTGAAATGTGAACCGCTTTATTTCAACAGTGGGTTTTCAAACACCGAAACAGCGCAGCAGCACTTTTTACACATGTTACAGACTCCAGTTTGCAAGTATGTGAAATATGAACCGCTTTATTTCAACAGGGGGTTTTCAAACAGTGAAACAACACAGCACACATGCGTTACCGGCTCCTGTTTGCATTCAACAATTAAATGTTGGTGCGGAAAAATTTGCCTGCGTAATCAGCGGGATGGTGTTACCACAGGTTCTGTGCAAAACACGCTGTATTTTGGAATACACACTGTAGAACCCCCCAGGCTTCCTTTTCTGATCTGAAAACATCAGATCCGCAATAATTTCACTCAAGTTCTTGACATACACATCTATCTCTTTAACAAATTTAAGGACATTAGCATTCGACTCTTTGTTTTGCATATCAAGCTTTGTAGAGAGAAGTGTGTAAAGCACTCTTAGTAAGAATTCAGACATTCGAAATTCTTCATTCTTCGGACTATGGCACACCCGGGTCTGTAAAACAGAGTGAAATCTGTATTCACATTTTACATAGATCTTTTTTTTTGCGTCTGTAAAAATAAGAATAGTGTTTCTTTTGCAACTCAGTCACGTCTACTAATTTTCCATCCAGCTGTTCAACTGTGGTGTGTACATGCTCGTATGGGGAGCGGTCCTCAATTATATTTTTTAGCAACTGTTTTATGCGCCGCTCAGTGTCATTTGTAATGGTGTACGAACCCAGACACCGGGCGGTGTACAGAACAGCCGATAAAATTCGGGCTAAACTGAGAGACTTATACATTTCTAAAGCGGCAAACGTCACGTCTTCAGACCCATCTGTGTAGCCGCCAGACAGGCATGTGTGACCCCGCTGCCCGGGATGGTCAATCAGACAGGCCGGGCAGTCATCAACCAGGACCCCCTTTAAACAGTGTTTGAAGATGCAATAAACTACTGCTTTCACAATCTGGGGCATAACATCGGGCTCATTAGGGACATAGGCATCAGCTTTATTAACATTTGGGCGAACACACTAGCATAGACACGAGACAGTCACATGTGCCGGTAGGCTGAAGATTGACCCGTCCACATCCTCTTTATTCTATTAAAGGAAAAAGAAAAGGAAGGCTTAACAAAATAGACATGCTTTGTACCTAAAATATCGAGCATTTAACGCGCTTGTGAGCTAAGGTTTTTCGTTAATATTTACCATTTGTAGCGTGGCATCATCGCTAGCACCCGGCAGTTCTTCAACATCTGGTACCCCAGCTGAACTCACACCCCTGCCGCTGTCACAGGGTGCAGAGGGTGGGGTCGGGTTTTGCTAAAAAGAAGATCAAGTATTAAAATGACATAGGCTAAGCACCGATACAAGCACGATCAGAAAAATATTTTAGCCGCCTACCTCTTCACTTTGCAGAGTAGCGGACCCCGTTGTTTCTTCACACAAAGAAGCCATCTCAGCACCTCTGCGGTGTCTGACAGCTCCAAGCACGCACTGCGACCCTGTCAGGCCTGAGCGTTTAAGAATATGCGCCAATGGTGTAACACGCCTACATAACACAAGACATTTTTCAATTGGTTGTGATGACCCCCCCCGATTTATCGAGCGCGAAAAGTATTCACACATCTGTTTATAAGTTTTAAAGTATTAACACGCAACGCAAACACAAATGTTGTGTTTCCCCAGAAAATAAATTTTAAGTTTTCTCATTTACAAGCACACCATGTATTTCACACAAAAATGTTCTTAACATTATTAAAAAATAAAACCTCAAAACGTCAAGCTTGTTTTGTGAACACGTCCCTATAAAGAACAGATACGTTTTCTTATAGCGTTAATAAAAAACATTTTGTTTGATAATATTCTTAGCGGTCTGTTGGTGAATCAAACACAGACACCGCGGCACATTTACACCACGTTTAACAGCTATGAAATTTAGAAATCGTTGTATGTCTTAAAATAATATAGATTTTAACATTATAACGGTCTATATTCACTTATCAGTTTATAAGTTTTAAAGTATTAACACGCAACGCAAACACAAATGATGTGTTTCCCCAGAAAATAAATTTTAAACATGCAGGGGTTGGTCTTTAAGTTTTTAAAATAACGTAATAAGACACAGTTTATTTTTAATAACACATTCGCGCCACAGCTTTTTTGAACGTTTGAGATAAATTTCCACACAGCGCAAGCGTAAAAGTCTTTAAGGTATTAACAGACAAAAAATGATGGGGTGTTGTTTTTCATACTTTAACGGATTGGTCCTAATGTTCTAAAATTGTTTCCCAGTAGAGATAATTTGTGATGTTGTTGGAGACGGTCGGTGTGTAGGGGTTACTTAAAGGCTCTGGAATGCAGAGTAGTGGGAGAAACCCCCAGGGAAAAGTTTACAAACATTTTAAATTCATGTAAAGTTTTCTAATTTACAAGCACACCATGTATTTCACGCAAAAATGTTCTTAACATTATTAAAAAATAAAACCTCAAAACGTCAAGCTTGGTTTGTGAACAAGTGCCTATAAAGAACAGATACATTTTCTTATAGCGTTAATAAAAAACATTTTGTTTGATAATATTCTTAGCGGTCTGTTGGTGAATCAAACACAGACACCGCGACACATTTTCACCACGTTTAACAGCTATGAAATTTAGACACCGTTGTATGTCTTAAAATAATATAGATTTTAACATTATAACGGACTAAAACGTTTTCTAAAATGTTTCTTAATTTCTACAGCCCAGTACGTGCACACCCAACGATACCGAAGATTAATGGTTTATGTGGGGGGGTTTCTTAGAAGAGTTTATCGGTTTGTGTATAAGTACCAGCGGTTTAACAGGCGAAGTTTTGGCTGCATTCCATTTCTTACAGTCTCACGTTATCGCCTAACTTGTCAGAATGGATCACGCCGATCAATTTCAACAGTCTGAAGATATTCTATTTACAGACTTAACACTGCTCGACTTGGTAGACGAAGGCCAGGACTCCACGAATTTCAGCGGTATGTATATCCGGCTTTTTGTGAGACAATTACAACGTCACGGTGCATGTCTCATGTTTGATATAGTTACAAAACGTTGTATAATATTTGTATACTAGACAATATTGAATTATTATAATGGAATTACCAGGGAGTTGCTCCATAATGTGGTCGTGACTGTGTGTATCCATTCATTTCCATTAGCCCCAAAAACCACAGCTGTAAAAAGGCCAGTAACCGCACAGCCCAACACTGGTGAGTATTTACGACAATGTTTTGAATAACGCTTTACAACCATGTGAGTCTTAAAGACACCGGGGTATATACTCCACACCAAAACTCGTATGTGTCTATTCCACAGACGCGGGCGAAGGGACAAGTAGCTACACATTTAAAAAACCTCGTTTGGGGTTTACAATCCCACCGCAAAACCTTGTGGAGACACATGCAGATGTTCACGCCATACCAGAGGGTGCGGGGCATATTATCAGATCGCCTGAGAGAAGAGGTCGGTATTATATAAAACATTCTTTTAGCATGGCCATTTAAACGTGTCTATAATAAAAACCCCCACCGTTTTTTGGTAATTTGCGGTGTTGAGTTCTTTCACTAATGGTATTTTCCCTCTCCGTGCAGACCCCGGACCTTCAAAAAATAAACTGCGACGCGCCAACACGTTAACTGGGTCAACGAGCTCAAAACGTCTGAAATCAACAA
Source organism: Lepisosteus platostomus (assembly GCF_059453375.1). Taxonomy (NCBI): domain Eukaryota; kingdom Metazoa; phylum Chordata; class Actinopteri; order Semionotiformes; family Lepisosteidae; genus Lepisosteus; species Lepisosteus platostomus. Next base: position 39,246,531 of record NC_142615.1, on the reverse strand, counting down.
GCAAAGGTTAATATAATTTAAGCATGGTCAAGATGTGTTATGATCCACTTACGGCAAACGTTACTTCTTTTGTTAGGATGTTAATTCGCTGAAAGATCCTACTTCGCGTAGTTTTCTGTTTGGGAGTGTTAAAAACCTTATTTTAAAACTGCTGATGTACCCCGGTAAAACCAAATTTTTTTTGGAAGCGTTCGATGACGCTACTAAAAAACCTTTCGGTTCGTTGTTGGTGGATTTAAATGACGACACCCCAGATGACTATTGTTTGCGAACAGGTCTTTTCCCCCCAGATGTTCCCACGGCTTATGTATTTAAAAAATCTAAAAGTCGCTGATCTCGCAACCACAGACTCAGTCGAAAAAACATGTTCAGGGCGTTGTCATGTCGTTCGGAGAAACCTGACTCTCTTACATTTTCCGGTGAAAGCCAGCCCCAGTCAGCGGAAAGCTATTCTCTGCGGGGCTACAAATGATCTTGTACAGGCCATAGCTGAAATCGCCTTGAATACCTTGAAAGGGAACATACCGTTATCTGCTAAGCAGTTTGGGACTTTGAAGAGAAAGCGTAAGCTTATAAAGACTGAGTCGAAAGGGTCTTTCTCTTAAAAGAAAGAGACTCTTGGTGAACCAGTCCGGCGGTTTTATCGGGACCCTGTTGAGTATTGCAGTACCATTGATTACGGGGCTTGTACAATGTCAATAATGGAGCACGCTGAAAAATGTACCTGGTACCTCAGAAACAGCTCGATCGACTCCGAGAGCGGTCTGGGCTCGAAAGCGATGTAAGAAAAAGAACAACCCGTCAGTTGGATGATGAAATGAGAGACATTCTTCAGAACTCATATCTGGCCGAATTTGAAAAAGTGAAATTGTACAGTGAGGTGTTACAACCGTATTTGACATTAGTACGCCAGGGGACTTCCGAAAAAGGGGACTTTAACTGTTGTACTACCGGAAAATGCACCCGCCGAGCTATCACGCACATTAGCACAACCACCGTCATCGAGCGACGCTGACTTTGGGTATATTTTGGACAGCGTGTCTCAGCGGTTCCGGAGAAATGCCGAGATATTGTTAAAGACCATGGCCCGCAATGAACCATTAATAGCCTGGAATGAAAAGGGGGAATTTGTGTACAAGGGGTCACCCGTTGAGGGCTCTCACATGATTGGTCTTGTCAGGGCTCTCACGCAGCAGCAAGCAGTTGTGGTCGGTAAGAAGCCAAAAGGTTGGGATGTGTTCATGGAGGCTATGGCAGAAATCAATATGCTGGGCACCTTGCTAGCCAACGCTGATAGCCGAGAGCTACTTGAAAAACTCAAGGCTGCCCCATTGGGGTGTGCAGCATCGGTCAAAACGCCCGACCCGGTCTCTAAGATAACCGCAGAAAGGAGATGATCATTAATACCTAGACCCACATGGTTGACTTTGTAACATTTTTTCTGTGGGTATGTGTGTTTGTGATAAATGACTTGAAATGTATATTAAAAAGCGTGAGCAATGTAGTTAAAAATGTTTGTAATAAAATGGCTTGAATGTAACGTATTAAAAAAAGCTTGAGCAATATAACCGCGAATGTATAATAAAAATATTGTATTGATTTTAAATAATATTTTGCGTTCTTTTTTGAATAATAACCACACAGACAATAAAATGTTTCGATTTCATTTTTATTTTAGACGGTCGATTAACATTTATGATGTAATGTAGTGTGCTCTCTGAGGGCACCAGTTCTGTAGGGTTTGGGCATTTACTGGGACAATTATTAATTGTAGCAGTAAATCACAAAGTTGATTCTTTTGATGGCTTTAGAATCCAACCATGCGATATAACTCAAACAACGCACACACACAGGTACTAATACGCGAGGATACATTTATTAATACATAGAATATGCATATAAACCTAACAGATCTTATCGAGAGGGTTATCAGAATACAAAAGGTGTATATTCAGTCAGTTACAAAGTGTTACACATATCAAGAGGACATACGTTCAGTATATCATTCATTTAGATAGGTTCGTAATTGAACTTGGTTAAAACTTCTACATTAGATACTCAAAACAAGTACATAACTCTTAGGAATTAAATTGATATCAACTGGTTGGGATAACAATTGAATTCTCGAGCAGAAATGTAGTGAAGTTGAATACTCATCCAATCTTTGGGGATTTAGATCTCCTGCGGGCACAAAGAAGCAGTTGCAGGCTTGTTGCTGTCCAATCCGCGGTCTCTGGCTCGGTGCCAGGCTGTGCTGTGCGGTTTGCGACGGTGCGCTGCTGATGCTCACTGACCAGCTAGTTAGTGTTGGCTTTAACTAGCACAGTTTGTGCACAGGAGAAAAGATGACTGTGGGTCCCAGCAAGTCAGGAAGAGGACCAGTTCATTCCTGATGAAGAGCTAGTTCTGAATAGTGATTCAGCTGTCCACAGTTCCGACCTGTTCACGAGGCCTGCTGCTGGTGCTAACCTCGGGTGGATCCTCTGGTTACTCTCTGGCAACCTCCGCTCTAGACTCTTAGAACAAAGGAAAGTTCTGGCACTCAGACACACTGGCCGTTCCGTGGTTGTCCTGGCTGAGTCTCAGGATGGTCAGGAGGCGTGCTGCGAGAATGTCCTGCCCTTGGGAGCCTTCTGCTCCTGGGCCGTCCTGCCCTGGAATTCACTTTGAATTCCCTTTAGAATTGTCCACAGAATTCTCCAGAAATCCCTCAGGCTCTCTGTGTTGCCTGTTTTTACCTGGAGGAACTTCAGCTCGTTCATTGGCTGAAAGTTCCATGGGCATCAGAGTCCCACGTGGGTTACTCGGCCCTACCAGTCCCTGATTGGTTGATCAAGGTGAGATATGAGTCATTTACTCCTGACACTTAGGAATGCAGTCCAGATGTCCATCTGGCACTTCCTAGACAGATAGGCGCCAATGGATGACCATTGATCATGATAGCCAGGCTTAGCTAAGTGCATCCCCCTTTGGGAGCTGTCCTAGGAAACCTTATCAAAGGAACCTTAAATCAGCCTGCATGAATAGTTTCTCTGTGGCTGCACCACAGAGATGAACAGAGATGGGACCATTTGGGAAAGCTCAGAACACTTAATTCTTTCTTATTAATAAGCCTCACCGCTACAATGACATGTTTTAAATTGGCGTAAACACCCGCATAATTGAACATTCCCAGTGGGCAGTGATTCGTCGAATATACGTATATTCTCGTCGCCGCGACGTATAATCAACGTCGAATTGCAACCGTAAAATCGACGACATTAATAAACGCATATATGCACTCTGCACAGTGTACGAAGTAAATTATTTTCGCAGTAATTAATTAATGTATTATATTTATTACTATATTTATTATACATGTGTAAATAAATTAATTACTGCTAAAATAATTTACTTCGTACACTGTGCAGAGTGCCGTATACTCCTAGTTGCGGCACACACGATATATACAGTAAAAAGCCTCAGGCACTGTGTTAGATGTGTTTTCGACGTTATATATGCGTTTATTGATGTCGTCGATTTCACGGTTGCAATTCGACGTTGATTATACGTCGCGGCAATGTATATATACGTATAGCTATATTTTCGACTAGAATATACGTATATTCGACCAATCACTGCCCACAGCTTGGCATACAAGGGTTTTGCGGAGGGGGTCTTGCCACCTGCCTGAAAAAAACAGTAAAATGTTTGAGTGCCTATAGAGTTTCTATTTTTATTTTCTTGAGAAAAGTTGATACCATTTCCTGGACACCCCGCCCCCCATCAGTGCGCGGTGCCCGGGGAAAACTCTGTAGGGGAGTGTCTGAAATTCAGAGGGGGGGGGTGATATTTTGGTTGAAACGGAGCTGTACGGTGCAGCTACCCAAATCAAATCTCGCAGCTATGCCATTGATTAGTGCTTCATGATAGAAGATAACGACTAGCAATCTGGTATTTGCGATGAAGTTCAGTTTCACATTTTTTGTCACTCTCGTGGTTTGTATTGCCTGGAGCGAAAAGTACCATAAGCGTTCATTTTTGCAGCTACATGGAGGTTCTGAATCGTTAAGAAAACATTGTTGTTAAACCAACAGAAAGCACAGACTGCTATAACTAGTCCTAGTTATATAACGATTTTAAGTATAATGATAAACTACTGCAAGGAATCTGTCCACCTGAGCAAACAGGATCGTAATGTTGACGCTCAATAACGACACTGATATGTGCAGTTCCTAGACGGCGAGCCCTCCTGCACATCAAACAATCCGAGTGACTGTTAGTGTCAATTAGTGTTGTCTGACCATTGACAAACTACAACTATTTTTTTAGGGCGCAAGTTAAGTTAAGTAAATCCTTTTGCCCAAAACTGAAGGGGCGACACTCCTCCCTCACCCTGTGACGCCAGGCCTTTCCCCATCCTATTCCATAATGTCATTATACTGTATATAATACAACAGTGACCGATCCTTACTAACTGTATGCGTTAAAATTGCACATCAGCACATAGCAGGGGGCACATAGCCGCGATGTATTATCAATGTTAAATTTCAACCATAATATCGACAACATTAATAAATGCATACGTTGAGAAAATATCTAACCCAGCATATTTTCCAGTTATATACCACAATGCATTGCTAGTATTCGTTGGTCGCCATTTTGGCCACGTTTTTCAATCGTAGAAGAAGTCCACGAATATCTCAGCAATCCTCTTTTGACGAGTAAGTATAAATAATAATAATAATACTATCTGAACACATACAGATCTTACTTAATATTATTTTGATTAAAATAGTATGTTAATAAGCAAAAAATGGCACATAAAAATAGTGTGAAGGGGAAGATTACACAAAATCGTTTTGCTGTTTCTCTAATTTGAGAATCAGAAAAAACAGCACATGTTCAACGGGTCATTGAAAATAAGTATGTAACATGTACCATTAACAACGTCAATGCTAAATAACCCTTAATGTTATAGTACCCCATGGATTTGTAAAGTATGTGATGATAATTTTCTCTGATTCTCCAAAAAATATATGGATATTCTTAGAAATTAGAATTGCCTCAGCAAGATAACGATATGTTTTTATGGGAAAAAAATAATTGCGGTGTTATACTCCTTTCTGTGTGATTTCTGAAGTAATGTTATTGTTCTAAATTTAACTAGGCAATGATACAAGGGAAATACCTGCGTAGTGTGACCTTTCTTACTCACCCTTTTAAAGTTAACAATGTTTTTATCGCAGTCATTTTGTTCTTTTAGTCAAATTAGATTATATAAATGTAAACAGTAGAAAATCTCTGTTAAAATCCCAAAAATAAAACTGATGACAGGAATTGCGGGAAATTACCGAGCGTACGGTACGGTCTAAAACGTGCACAGCTTTGCATACAGGGGTTTCGAGAGGGGGTCTTGCCACCTGCCTGAAAAAAATGTAATTATATGTTGATTTCTTTGAATGACAATATTTCTATTTTTATTTTCTTAAGAAAAGTTGATACCATTTCCTTTTATATTCCATCGTCCTTACAGTACCTTACATACAACAGTCACTGTTTATTTACTGTTTATTTGCATGTGTTACAATTATCTGTGGGTGCACATCAGCACGCAGGGGACACACCAAATCAGACTTTATGTCAAAGGACTATTTATCCTGATGGAGGAAGCGACGTGCAGAGCTAAATGCTCTTGCAGAATCCAGCAGATGATCAAGATGACAGTTTTCACATAGATGACACCAAGGACGAGAATGTGGAACAGTCGTCTGGTGATATGGGTGCTTGTGTCAGTGATGACATTACACATCAGGATTCAAATGACTATGGGTACACTGAAGAAGTTATTACTTCTGAAGAAGAAATCTTGAATGAGGTTGAAAAGTCTGACTCTGATGAATCTGATGTAACTGACCCCAGTTCTGAATCTACTGACCTTGTAGATGAGGCACAGACTGACCCAGCAAGGCCAAATCTATCTACCGAACTTGTAGCTTGGTCTGCAAAGCATGGTTGTAAAAGACAGTGTTTCAATGATTTATTGGAGATATTGAGACGTCCAGGACTCTCCTACAAACACCTAATAAAGTGCAAATCAGTGATAAATGCGGTGTTCAGTACATTTACTTTGGATTAAAGAAAGGAATCCTGAAAAACAACTTCTAAAACATTCCAAGAAGGCATGCATTCTGTAGACCTGTGTATCAATGTTGATGGAGTTCCTCTCTTCAAATCTACATCTGTGCAATTTTGGCCTATTTTGTGCTCTTTTCACCTATTCCAGCCTTTCATAATGGCATTATTTTGTGGAGGGTCCAAGCCTGATCCAGTTGATGATTATGTGAGTGACTTTTTAGAGGAGTTAAAGTTACTCACCAATAATGGCATTCACTTTGAAGATAGAGTATTTAATGTTACTGTGAAGGCTTTTATATGTGATGCCCCTGCACACTCATATCTGAAATGCTGCAAAGGACACAATTCGTACTTTGGCTGCAAAAGATGCAAAATTAAAGGGAGCTGGGAGGGAAGAGTTGTTTTCACAGGGGAAGAGGCATGTAATGATCATACAGATGAACAATTCAAGAACTTTGAGTACAAGGAACAACAAAGACTTTCTCCCTTAGCTGTTGCTGGAATTGGGTGCATAAGCCAATTCTCCCTTGACTACCTGCATCTAGCTTGTCTTGGTTTTGGCAAAATAATTCTTATTTTCTTAAAGGAAGGACCAGCTAAATGTCGACTGTCTGTCAGGCAGAGGAAAGAAATTTCTGATAATTTGGAAATTCTTAGCGGAAAGATGCCTGGGGAATTTACTAGACAGCCAAGATCCCTCTCAGAGCTTGACAGATGGAAGGCTACAGAGTTCCGCCAGTTCCTTTTGTATACAGGCCCCATTGTGCTTTGTAATGTTGTATCAAATGAACTATACACCCATTTTCTGACTCGGACGAAAGAAAGAGAAATGCCTATCTCAACTATGCCCAAAAGCTGCTTGATACCTTTGTTGACAATGCTCAGCATTTGTATGGACCAACATTTGTTGTATATAATGTGCACAGTTTGAGATATCTACATCAGGATGTGGTACAATTTAATTATCTGTATTCCCATTTGAAAACTTTTTACAGTCCTTGAAGAAACTAGTGCGGAACAGTCATAACCCTATAGCTCAAGTAGTAAAGAGAATGAAGGAGAAGGAAAGAGTTCAGAGCAACTGTGATGCATCTGGTTGACGGATGTATATTTCGTCAAGACAAAAAGACTGTTGTTTCCTGTTGGATAATGAGGACTTTGCATTTGTGAAGGAGAAAAGAGCAGACAGAAGTCTTCTATGTGTTGTTGTACGACAGACTCAGACTTGTAACTTCTTCACTGAACCCTGTGAGTCAAAACTGCTCAATATTGTATATGTTAATAGTCTGGAGGCGCATGCAAGGGAGAAATTCCTCTCTGTAAAAGAGCTGCACAGAAAAGTAGTGTGTCTCCCATATGGTGCTGGTTATGTCCTTTTCCCTCTTCTACATGGCATAGAACTTTGATTCACACAGGATGCTTCTGTCTGCTCTTTTTTCATGGTTAAGTTTAAATTTTAAAGTTTGTGAGGAATTGCATGTAGTGAATACCATCTAACTACAAATGTATAAATAAAGCAGAATGTTTATTATTGAATTATGTGTTTCATTGAGTATAATCATTATAAGCAAACACAAGTGTAGTAATCAGCACCGCAATCTGAATTAAGACTCAAAATTAAAATGTGTATGTCTGTTTCAGGTGATGTGGACACGTGCTGTTTGGATAGAGCAGGAGGGGGAGGTTGAGGGAGTCCTGCCCTCAAACTGGGTGGATGCCCGAAGAGAGTTTGTGTGGTGGCCGAATGATCCAAAGCAGGCCACAAAACTATACAAAGAGAAGGCCAACCCTAATAAAGATACTTGGGTTACCTTCAAGCTCGTTCAAGTTAAACATACATCAGGTATAGCTTTCTTTGAAAATAAGAGAAAATTCCTGTTAATTATTATAAATTCCGATTGAATATTTACAGTAACTGTCTATGTACATGCATCAGTGCAACAATACCTTTTTCATATTTGATCATACGTAATGTAAATATAATTATTTGTAGACAAGAAATCAGAGTGTGATCACTTTGATTTAACCACCTCTGTTACGGATGCTGAAGACGAGGAGGAGACACCCAATCCAAAACGCAAAAGTGAGAAGCGGGTGTTCTCCGATTACGTTGATGGTATGTAAAAGTAACAATCTCAATAGCTATATTTTTAACCAGTTATTAATAACAACTGATGCCTCATTTAGCTTGTACCTTGTTATTGATTTTTTTACATCCCTTTTAAATAAGTCATTTTGAAAGGTGCTCTGTATGAAAATGTTAAAAATCTTATCAGATTTGTTGATCATGGAAATTGCTAAGAATTTTGGTTAGCTTATTCTATGTTAAACTAATTTTCAGTATTATATTGAAATATGATAATTTTCTATTATATTACAGACTTTGATTCTGATGCTGCTACTCCAAGTAAGTCCATTTCTCTGCCTTTAAAGTTCCCAAAATAAAGGAAATAAATTTATTGTAAAAAGTTACAGATCAAGTTGATTAAATAATTTAATTTGATATGAAATATTTTACTGCCATATCTTTTCTGTTTAGAAAAGAAGAAGCCATTGAAGCTGCCAGTGCCACCCCCAAAACTGAGGTTCTCTCCTAGGAAGAGTGTCTCCCAGACCTCACTCAGCTGTTCAAGTACGCTTAAAGGTAGGTTATTGCAATCAAAGTTAAAATGTTTTCTTAATGTCCTTAGAAGATAACCATTATCAATCATATTTAAAGACAAGTTAACACCATTCTTTATGTTATTGAAGCCCAACCATCAAAGGTGAGAACTTGCCCAAGGAAAAAAAACGGTGCTGAGTTCTGGCTTCAACATTCCTGAAGTTATTACTACATTTTTTGCCTACATCTAATAACTCTATGAAATTGAGATGAAATTCACAAGTTAATTTTTTTTTTATTACGTCTGAGGTTATGTCACTGTAGTCTGGAGAACAGTCTACCATAAGCGAATTATATTCAAAGATTATTGGACTGGTGAACATTTTACGTCCATACTTAAATATTAAATTAATCTGCAATATTATATTAACATCCCAGGTAGTCCAAACTGGGACCTCACCACGCAAAGTTCGAAGCCCTAAGCAAGTTATAATACCAAAGTCTTCAACCGAACCCCAGAGTCACCATGCCTCCTCAGTACTTAGTACATTACTTGTATCATATTAATTAAATTATTAAATTTAAGAATAGTTTATGATCCCTCTGCAAATGATAGATTTGTTAAGTATGAGATTATTGTTAACTTTTTAATTTCTAGTATCAAACCAGGATTGGCCAGATGGCAGAAATGATCCTGGAAGACTGTCAAAAAGTATGTCTTTTTTATTGTATAAAGTAATAAATAAAACTACCCATATTACAGTTTTACACAGAATGTATTTTAATTATGTGTAGGCTCGTATACAATATAAAAATAAGTTGTCTTTTACCACAATGCTACAAACTACACAAACATATTCAACATATCCTATTTCAGATAGGTCATAATTTTATAGCCTACATCTGATTAATGATCCATATCTGGCATACGTTCATATTTTTAGTTTATAATGTATAATCTTGCTTATCCTTTAATGGCAAAATAAAGTGTTTTCATGTTCTAAAAAGTTACTACAATTTTTTTTACTTTGAAAAATGGTCACTTTGTATTTATAGACTGAGAAAATACTGCAAAAAAGTGCAGTTAATATGTGAAAATGTGTTTGTTCCATTGAATGTGTAAATGGGTATGTCTGATTAGTTGATTAATGAAGATCTAGTAGCTTCTAATATTATTTCTAATATAATATTATTTCCAGATAAACCAACTTCGGAGAGTAGGTGGCAGTGATGTCAGAGTGTGTTCACAGTCTTGTCAAGGTATTGCTTATTGATTTTTTAAACATGTTTTTACATTACATTTTTACTTTGATCAAGTTAAAATATCCACAGAATTGAGCTTATAGATACCTATGTGTTAACCACTGAATGTGCAAGGTGTAAAACTGCAAAATTGTCTTTTAAAATATAAGGGTTACAGTACTACATTTGATCCTAAATATTTGAGTAAATAAATGTTGAGTGAAAACTCACTTGAAAAAATGTCTAAACTCAGTGAAAATTTGGTTTTCAGACTTATGACAAATGAACCGATGACAGAATTCAACTTCGTTGGCACAAACCGAAAAGATAAACAACAAAAGAGGGGCCTGGGAGACACAAATCTTTATAGAGTAATTAAAGGTACTCTTATTCTATGTTGTACTTTCAAACTTTGGGTACTCTTTAATTAGGACAGACTTTATTGCTCAACTGCTATGATGCAAGCCAAATTTTATCCGTTTATTTCAGCTTTGAGCTTAGTAAACCTTAATGGTTCATTTTTGAGATTATACTCAAGAAGATAATAATCATCATTTATTTGAGTAGTAATATTATATAATTTTCTCCTAGCTGCAGTGCTGAAGTCCCACCCTACATCAACAGAAAAAGAAATAAAGGAGCATGCAATGTGTTACTTGAAGAATGCATATGCAAGGCAGGGAGTCAGGAGATCTGGACACTGAAAATAATAGGTTTCTGGTTCTGTTAGGACAATTAGACAGGGTTTGCAAATGGTGGACAAAAATCGTCTTAACTTCCACAGTAATATTTTTTTTTCTTGGAAATATAGAAGTTGTACATTTTAAAATTTATATTTGAATCAAAATGTGGTTTGATTGATTGTATACAATGTATAATTTTAAATACATATTTTTCAGCTGTAAATGTGTATTTTCAGAATACATTTCTAAGCCAAATCATTGGCTTGGTTTACTAGTTTCTACACCTATAAAACCTATCTTTGATGTATAATAGACCTCTACCCATATACGTATAATAGTCCTCTTAAGTTATCTGTATAATAGACCTCTAACCATATATGTATAATAGTCTTCTAACCATATATGTATAACAGTCCTCTAAATTTATCCGTATACTAGAACTCCAACCATTTATGTATAATGAACATATAATCATAGATGTATAATTGACGTATAACGATAGACGTATATTTAATTCTAGACGAATTGCGGACCACATTTAGACGTCTAAAGTATGCGTTTAATAGACGTATATTATACATCTTTTGCCCACTGGGTCACTCGTATTTAATACAGTCTCATTTTAATAAATTCCCCCGTTTCTCTGGTAAGTCCAGGTTTTACTGCTTGTTTCAATGTGTTTTCATTCTTTACATTTCATTAGTGTGAAAGATGTGACCCTGTACTGGATACAGCGCATAGAAACTGGACGGACCTCTGTTCACGACTGAAGACACTCAGGATAAAGAGTTAATTAATTGTAATTAATGTCATGAGCTGTAATGAGTCCCGGTGTCGGAGTAAGTGTAACTGATAACAACACAGACAGTATTATATTAGTGAGAGTAACAGTCAGGAGATCAAATCTCTTTCTAATAAAATGGGACATCACCCGACTAATCAATTTCTGGAAATTTTAAATAGTTTTCTTGAGATTGAAGTAACGGGACACTTTAATCAGAAAGTGTGGTTATAAAAAGTGAAGTTCCGGTTTTTATACTCGTCCAGAGACTCTCCCTGCTCTGACCTCTCCTCCAGGTCGTTTCTAATGTGTCTGTTCTGGCGGGTTTCTGTCTAAAAACATGTTACAGGACTCCCATCTCCTGTGGAGACACATGTAGGGTCGTGTCAGTGCAGAAATCCCACATTGTAAACCAGTTTAAACTGGGATGGGGTACAACTTGGATCAAGACAAGAACTGAGAGATTCATCAATCAGCCTCAGGACTCTCTCCCACTGGTGTCCTTTCCTCTCTCTCTGTGCTGTTTCCTAAAAACCCCTCTAAAACCCCATGTACAAAAGAAGACTCGCTCGTCACTCCTGTTCTGTCCTGGTGTCGCAGTAACTGGGACTGAAGCAGACGGAGAGGAGATGCGCACTTCCAGAACTTTCCTTCCCGCTCGGTTCTTCCAGCTGAGCCCCAGACAGACTTTTCCCCTCCTGAGGAAAGAGCATCTTCCCACACAAACAGCCCGTTTCTCTCGGAAACACCAGCAGCCCACAACACACACAGCACAGGGAGCGTTTTTACCAGCTGCACCGCCACACGGACACCAGGACTCCCCTCGTCTGTGTCAGGGAACCTATAGGTAGAATTGGAGGATCCTTATGCGTGACCGGAATCCTACAGAACACAAAGTAGCAAAGGGACGATCCAAAGACGAAATCCAAAGGCTGGGTCGATAAGGGAGGCAAAGGGTCTGGTAACGAGAGATATCCAAAAACAATCCAAAATAAAAAATCAAGAAGGCGAGGTCAAAAGGCATGACGTGAGAGAAGGAGAAGGAGGCAGAAGATTTGTAACAGGAGATCAGTCAAAAGGCTTGGAAACACGCACTGGAGAATACTACAAGAGGCTTCTCAATAGTGAGTGTGGGGATTTGTGTGTGAGGGGAGTTTAAATACTGAAAGGAAAGGGGTGTGATTGGATAATTGGTTAGGGAGTGAGAATTTGAGGAATCTGATGGGTTCAATCAGGGATGAGATTATGAAACATTGGTTCTGGGAATGCAACGGCGTTTGCGAGGGAGAGTGTGGGGTGTGACTGGGATAGAACAGCGTTTCGGAGGTAGAGTGTGGGGCATGACACCACAGAAATTTAATATATTATTCTGCTTACTTCTCATGCAGTCTTCTCAAGTCTTTGGAAGGACTATGAATTGGCTTTCCCGCAGATTAAATGAAAAACTTCTCCGTCTCCCTTCACAGCTGCTGACCTGGGCATTACAGCTTAGTTTAAGATTAAACATCTGAAAAAACACAAATAAAATGCAAGAAAGGTACATTCCAGATTTTCTCAAAATACTGTAAAACATGGAAGCTATGGAGGTGGAGGTCTGTTGTTCTGTATTGACATGGATTTTAATGGGCTTCTATGAAAATTGGCCATGGTGTGAGTGAGTCCTGTGATGGACTGGTGTCACATTATCTGCGATAGTGCTTTGCACCCACTGCTTGCCAGGATTGTTCCAGTTTCACCACAACCCTGAATCGAGTGGATGGGTATATTAATGTATATTAATCATCTTACATGTTCCTATTCTTCACTCTATAGGCATCCTCTCACGAGGCACCAGTAAATGTAGGGGTTTTGCGCTTAACTGGGACAATTATTAATTGTAGCAGCAAGTCAGAAAAATTATTCTTCTGATGGCTATTAGAAACAACCTTGCAGGATAACTCAAACAACGCACACACGCGGATACTAATACACGACAATACATTTATTAATACAAAAAATGTGCGAAAACATAACAGATCTTATAGTGAGAGTTAGCAGTATACAAAAGGTATATATTCAATCACGAAGAGTTACAAACCAAGAGGGACATACATTTCGTTATATCATTCATTTAGACCATTTTGTAATTGAACTTTGTCACAACTTGTACATTAGATACTCAAAAGCAAGTACATGATTCATAGGAATTAAATTGATATCAACTCAGGTTGAGGTAACAATTTAATTCTTGAGCTGTAATGCAGAATGTTGAATACTCATCCCCTCTGTGGGGATTCAGATCTCCCGCGGATGCAAAGAAGCAGTAGCAGGCTGTTGCCGTGTCCAATCGGCGCTCTCTTGCCCGGTGCCAGGCAGTGCTGGTTCGACATGAGAGAAGGAGAAGGAGGGAGAGATTTCTGCTGCGGTGCGCTGCTGATGCTCTCTGAAGACCTGCTAGTTAGTGTTGGCTGAAACTAGCAGAGTTTGCACGCAGAAAAGTCACAATCTTTAGACAGGAAGAAGACCGGTTCGTTCCCGATGTAGCACGAGTCCTGAATACTGATATTCAGCTGTCCACAGTTCCAACCATAGTTTACTCGTTGATCAGGTGAGCGTTTGCGGTGGGTTCACGAGGCTTGCTGCTGGGCTAACCTCGGGTGGATCCTTTGGTTACACGCTGGCAACCTCCGTTCTCAACTCTTAGAACAAGGGAAAGTCCTGGCACTGGGACACACTGGCCGTTACGTGACTGTCTGAGCCGAGTCTGAGGATGTCCAGGAGGAGCTGGAGTTGTACCTGGAGGAACTACGGTTGCTCATTGGTTGAAAGATCCATGGGCATTCGAGAATCATTTTGTGACTTACTGCTACAATTAACAATTGTCCCAGTAAATGCACAAACCCCAGTTATTGGTGCCTCGTGAGAGGATGCCTACATTTATTGGTGCCCTGTGTGAGGATGAGTAACCATGAACTCTGACCTTGGGGTTGTAAACCACTTGGGAAGAGACTCTCCCTTGGAATCTCCCAGACAGTGAGGCACCAAAGATGACCATTCATTAGGGTGGTTGATGTGTCTCAGCTTAGGGAGTTGTTCCTTATCAGAACACTCTATCAGCTAGAAAAACACCTTAAATGTGAACCAAATGGAATGGCCTCTCTGTATCAAGCACCACTTGAAATGAGGGAGAGAGAGACTGGCAAGGGAGCAGCAAACTTAATTCCTGTATTTTAATAAACCTTGCCACTACAATGGTCTTTCTCCTGTGTGTATGCGCTGGTGGGTTTATAAGTCACTTGACCGACTAAAACTCTTCCCACACTGACTGCAGCTGAATGGTCTCTCTCCTGTGTGAACGCGCTGGTGGGTTATTAAGCTACTTGACTGACTAAAACTTTTCCCACACTGACTGCAGCTGAATGGTCTCTCTCCTGTGTGATTGCGCTGGTGGGATATTAAGTTACCTGAGTGACTAAAACTCTTCCCACACAGACTGCAGCTGAAAGGTCTCTCTCCTGTGTGAATGCGCTGGTGGGTTTTTAAGTGACTTGACCTACTAAAACTCTTCCCACACTGACTGCAGCTGAACGGTCTCTCTCCTGTGTGAATGCGCTGGTGGGTTTTTAAGTGACTTGACTTACTAAAACTCTTCCCACACTGACTGCAGCTTAACGGTCTCTCTCCTGTGTGAATGTGCTGGTGGGTTTTTAAGTCACCTGACCGAATAAAACTCTTCCCACACTGACTACAGCTGAACGGTCTCTCTCCTGTGTGTATGTGCTGATGCCTTTTTAAGTGACTTAACTGACTAAAACTCATCCCACACTGACTGCAGCTGAAAGGTCTCTCTCCTGTGTGAATGCGCTGGTGGGTTTTTAAGTCACTTGACCGACTAAAACTCTTCCCACACTGACTGCAGCTGAATGGTCTCTCTCCTGTGTGATTGCGCTGGTGGGATATTAAGTTACCTGAGTGACTAAAACTCTTCCCACACAGACTGCAGCTGAAAGGTCTCTCTCCTGTGTGAATGCGCTGGTGGGATATTAAGCTACTTGACTGACTAAAACTTTTCCCACACTGACTGCAGCTGAATGGTCTCTCTCCTGTGTGATTGCGCTGGTGGGATATTAAGTTACCTGAGTGACTAAAACTCTTCCCACACAGACTGCAGCTGAAAGGTCTCTCTCCTGTGTGAATGCGCTGGTGGGTTTTTAAGTGACTTGACTTAATAAAACTCTTCCCACACTGACTGCAGCTGAATGGTCTCTCTCCTGTGTGAATGCGCTGGTGGGTTTTTAAGTGACTTGATTTACTAAAACTCTTCCCACACTGACTGCAGCTAAAAGGTCTCTCTCCTGTGTGAATGTGCTGGTGGGTTTTTAAGTCACCTGACCGACTAAAACTCTTCCCACACTGACTACAGCTGTATGGTCTCTCTCCTGTGTGTATGTGCTGATGCCTTTTTAAGTTACTTGACTGACTAAAACTCTTCCCACACTGACTGCAGCTGAATGGTCTCTCTCCTGTGTGAAGGTGCTGGTAGGGTTTTGAAATGCTAGACTGACAGAAACGCTGCTCCTCCCTGTGCCATAATGGCAGTTTGTCCACTCCATCTGAGCAAGGCCTTGAGTGATTCTTCCTCATCCTCTGATCGTGCTGGGGTCTCTTATTCTGCAAGTGCTCCATGGAATGGTCTTGCTCTGTGTGCTGAAACTGAGATTTGTTTTCTCCACCGTGACCTTCAGTGTGCTGCTCAGCAGTGTGAATCATCTGGGGCTCCTTCTCCAGCTCTCTGAGACTTAAACCGTCCAGTTCATTCAGTTGTTCCTTTCTTTGCCCAAGAACAGACATACTCTCCAGTTCATTAAAACTTTCAACAATTTTCTCAGTAACCAGATTATTAAACCTGTTTGTTAAGTCATCAGATGCTAAGGGATTACATGATTGTTTGAGACTGTGCAATGACAGTCTCTCCACTTGAACAGAACAAGGCCTAATTATCAAGCCCTGTAGGAGCTGCTGTTGCTCCTCCCTGTACTGACTCTCCTCTTGGTGCTGTATCTCAACACTGTTCTCTTCACCAGGTACATCAGTCTGCTGCTCTGCACAGTCAATCAACTGGGGCTCCGTGTCCTGCTCTGTAAGATTAAAGACATCCAGTTCTTCACTGTGCTCTTGTACAGAGACACAGCCCAGTTCATTACAACCTTGTGTAATATTGTTCGAGTCCAGATTATTCATCTTCTCTGTAAAATCATCACATACTAAGAGCCCAGGTGTCTCACTCTCAGGGTCTGTCTTCATCGTGGGCACAGAGTCCAGATCCTTGACACTCTGTCTGCTCTCTGTGTGCTGCTCCCCGAGTTTCTCTTTCTCTTGTGCGGCAGTGAGCACTGTCTCCTGCATCAGACTGGAGCCCCACTCCTCCTCACTGTGCTGCTGTTCAAGAGCCCTTTCCCCAGCTTCAGAGAGAGTACTGGCCTCTGAGCCTGTAAACACAGGACAAGAAAACAAGACCTTTATAATAATAATAAAAAAAACTATTTTATATAGCACCTTTAAAGGTGGCTTCTCAAAGCGTTTTATAGAATGACAACAACAAAAAATACACAATATAAGCACGATGAGAATACACAG
This sequence comes from Lepisosteus platostomus, assembly GCF_059453375.1. NCBI lineage: Eukaryota > Metazoa > Chordata > Actinopteri > Semionotiformes > Lepisosteidae > Lepisosteus > Lepisosteus platostomus. The sequence goes on along the minus strand of NC_142615.1, from coordinate 39,229,490 downwards.
TTAGAGGAGACAGTAGATGGTGGTACTAAGTACAGTAGGAACAGAGGGGTAAAGAACAGTTAAATAAAGGCTCTTCTGAAGAAGAAGGTTTTGAGTCTGGATTTGAAGGAGTTTAGAGAAGGTGACTCTCCGATATCCTTAGGGAGAGAGTTCCACAGCTTGGGGGGGATAACAGGTGAAGGCCATGTCACCTATACAATGTAGACGGGCTTGGGGGACAGTAAGGAGACCAGAATTAGAAGAGCGAAGGTTGTGAGGTAGGGAGTAGGGTGATAACTCAGACAGGTACCGAGCCATGGAGAGCCTTATAGGTGAGCAGGAGGACTGTTAAGTCGACAGGAAACTTGACAGGAAGCCAGTGCAAGGACTCCAGGATAGGAGTAATGTGAACACTTGCACTAGACCTGGTCAGGATTCTGGCTGCCGAATTGTGGACATACTGGAGTTTGTTCAATGGGGATTTTGAAACCCCAGAGAGTAGAGCATTACATTAGTCGATTCAAGATTAGACAACACTTTTCAGCCACAGTTAGTGATAACATAGGGTGTAGTCGAGGAATATTTCTGAAGTGAATGAAAGATGTTTTGACAACATTCTGCGCATGTGGGTTGAACGTCAAATATCATCCCCAAGTTTTTCAATTTAGACTGAAGCTCAAGTACAAGACCATCTACAGATAGGGTTTCACACTGATTTTACAAAGTTGATGGGTGGTGCCAATAAGCATGGCTTCAGTCTTGTCACAGTTAAGATGAAGGACATTTTGAGTCATCCAAGTTCTTATGTCAGAGATGCAATTAGAATAGAGACAGCCACATCTGCGTTGGGACTGGTATGGATGTATATACGAGTAACAATAGCATAGTAATGATAGCTGAGGCGATGTGATCTTAAAAGCTTCAAGGTAAAGCTGTAAGCTTTACGCTACACAAACACACGTCTAGTATACTCGCAATCAATTTGGGTTGTTTAAGCATAGAGGAATAAGAGGGTTTAAGGGGGTTTCTGATAATACGTAATTTTAGATATACAAGCTTTGTCAGAAACCTAACTACCATGTAAAAAGTAAGACTACAGAAATAATAATAATACATTACATTTACATAATACAGACACACTGACTGCACACAACAGTACATTTACACTACACTGAGAGTGAGGGATTCATACAGACACACTGACTGGACACTCCAGTACATGAACACTCCAGTACATGAACACTGCACTGAGAGAGAGGGGGGTTCATACAGACACACTGACCAAACGCTACAGTACATTATCACTGCACTGAGAGAGTGGGGTTAATTGGCTCCGTGAAGTTGGCCCCTCTACAAACAGCACAAATGATTAAACTCACCTCATTCGTTAGTGTTACGTTTGTGGCGTTAAAAGTAGCATTTGTGCTGCTTTCAATTCCGAGATATAGAGCCTTGTTTTTTCGGGGTCGTGACATCTCTCAGCCCCCCTACAAGATCGTAGCGGAACCAGACTGGTCTCATTCATTAGTGCTGCTTTTGTGCCGGTTTGTGCCGTTGAAAGTAACTTCCCAGCTACTTTCGTTCCTTAGATATAACATTTTCTTTTTCAGAGGGTGACGTAGCGTTTGTGCTGCTTTCATTCCCGAGATAGAGCGCCTTGTTTTTCCGGTGATCACATGACCATGCACGGTGACTTGGACCTCCAGTAACACCGTCTGCCGAGTTCAAGCACTCTGTTACCAGCACGAGAGTAACAATTCTGCAACTCTGTTCCTCTGTTTGCCCAGGTGAGGGTACGGATTTTGCATTTAATATCATTATCTTCTATGCGTTTGTGTGAACAGGAAAATTAAAATTGTTTCCAATATCATACCCGTATCAGAAGTGTTGCAGGTGTAGCCTTAAAAAGTGAACATTAGCAAAATTGTATATTCTTACAAAGAGGCTTTAACGAACAAGTCTTAATACCTCGTAGCGGTGACCTTTTTTAAAAATCATAAGAAGTACTCAGTTTCGCATTGTCTCCTTCTTAAATAAACAGGCATCAAGGGACGTGTGAACATTCGACCTGTCTGTCGAGCCACGTATTTAAAAAGACTTGAATTTGCAACTTTCTGGACCACTGTTGCTCTTTTTTATGCAAAGCACATTCGCCAACGTGAAAAGGAACCAGGACTTCAGGACTTTTATTTTTAAGGGGCAGTATGTACAAAGTTTACACAAGTTCATAACACATCCTAGAAACAAGAGTCTATCATCTCACACATGAACACCGTGGCAATATTGGAAAATATTTATTTTCATAGAACAGAAGTGAACATATATATAGGTTCTTTGAAAAATTGGCATTATCCACGTGTTTGTATTAACAAGGGTCTTATGCGCAAACATGAAACGATTAGCTCAGTCCTTTTATCTGTATTTCTGGTCAGTCCTTGGTGTAGAAAACAGCATGAGGGCACACCTTGAGCTCTGAAGACACAGATATGACTACAAGGACGTTTACAAGTACCAACACACTCGGTACTTAAATTACTGGATGTGATGAAAACAATGAATGCAATTTGTTTTCCGACTCTGTCTGGTCGGGTGGGGGTGGATGTTTTACATTTTAATATAGTGCCTTCTTTTTCTGGCCGTGACGTCACTCTGTGCCGTCGGCACCATACAAAAACCACAAGTTCAAGACCACCAGATCTTTCAATTGTGATCTCTTGATCAGCTGACCCCAGCCTTTGCAGTTGATGTTTGATTTATTATCTGCATCTCTGGCGAAGACCTCTTCTTCCAAATCGTAAGTTTCTTTACAAACTAGAAATGCTATACTGTAATTATGATGCTACATTGACGTCCCCACAAATTTATTTTAAAGTAAAGATATTTGAGAAACTTATTTTGTTTTATATCATGGGGAATACCACAAAAAAATAGTAAGCTTTATTTGTTGTTATCATGATATTTCTACACATGCAAGTGAAACTTGAAATGACTTGTCACACTTCTGAATTTAAATTATAATGTTTTGTTTCTGTACATGTTACAAGGAGAATTGAACCCCAAAAAATCTCTGACATGTTACAAATTGCGGATGTGAAAGCTGAAATGAAAGAAGTGGTGATGGGCCTTGGTATTGCAGTTAAAGTGAGTAGGTGGGTCTAAAAAATATTAATTTATCAATTTCTATCTACATATACGGAAACATTTTGATGTGCACTTAAACTGTAATCCATAACAATGTAAAAAACTTAGTTATATTTTCATTTACACAGTGGAGGGAAGTCCCCATTATCTGTAGGGCACTTTCACTGGGGTTTCAAGAGAAGCACTTGTAGCGGTGAGGCTTATTAATAAGGCAGAATTAAGTGTTTCTGTGCTTTCCCAAATTAGGCCTCATCAAACTATTCATGCAGGCTGATTTAAAGATGTTTTCTTTTGATAAGGGACAGCTCCCAAATGGGTTGCACTTAGCTAAGCCTGGCTATCATGATCAATGGTCATCCATTGGCGTCTATCTGTCTAGGGAGTGCCAGATGGACATCTGGACTGCATTCCTAAGTGTCAGGAGTAAGTGACTCATATCTCACCTTGATCAACAAATCAGGGACTGGTAGGGCTGAGTAACCCACGTGGGACTCTGATGCCCATGGAACTTTCAGCCAATGAACGAGCTGAAGTTCCTCCAGGTAAAAACAGGCAACACAGAGGGCCAGAGTGGAATTCTGTGGACTTTTCTAAAGGGAATTCAAAGGAGAATTCCAGGGCAGGACGGCCCAGGAGCAGAAGGCTCCCAAGAGCAGGACATTCTCGCAGCGCGCCTCCTGACCATCCTGCGACCCAGCCCGGACAACCACGGAATGGCCAGTGTGTCCGAGTGCCAGAAGTTTCCTTTGTCTAAGAGTCTAGAGCGGAGGTTGCCAGACAGTAACCAGAGGATCCACCTGAGGTTAGCATCAGCAGCAAGCCTCATGAACAGGTCGGAACTGTGGACAGCTGAATCACTATTCAGAACTAGCTCTTCATCAGGAACGAACCGGTCCTCTTCCTGACCTGCTGGGACCCACAGTCATCTTTTCTCCTGTGCGCAAACTTTGCTAGTTAAAGCCAACACTAACTAGCCGGTCAATGAGCATCAGCAGCGCACCGTCACAAGCCGCACAGCACAGCCTGGCACCGAGCCAGAGAGCCCGAATTGGACAGCAACAGCCTGAAACTGTTTCTTTGTGCCCGCAGGAGATCTGAATCCCCAGAGATTGGATGAGTATTCAACTTCACTGCATTACAGCTCGATAATTCAATTGTTATCCCAACCAGTTGATATCAATTTAATTCCTAAGAGTTATGTACTTGTTTTGAGTATCTAATGTAGAAGTTATAACCAAGTTCATTTACAAAACGGTCTAAATGAATGATATACTGAACGTATGTCCTCTTGATAAATGTAACTCTTTGTAACTGACTGAATATATACCTTTTGTATTCTGATAACCCTCTCGATAAGATCTGTTAGGTTTATATGCATATTCTATGTATTAATAAATGTATCCTCATGTATTAGTACCTGTGTGTGTGCGTTGTTTGAGTTATATCGCATGGTTGGATTCTAAAGCCATCAAAAGAATACATTTTGTGATTTACTGCTACAATTAATAATTGTCCCAGTAAATGCCCAAACCCTATAGAACTGGTGCCTTCAGAGAGCACACTACACACTATATAACTGAAAGGATATTATTAATCACGTGAAAATTTGGAAGAAGAACAGTTGAAGCCAGGTTTGGTGAAATTCATTTTTTGTTACATTTTTGAGTGTTAATCAGACTTCTCTATACTTTGCATTAAACATTTCTCATAATACCTGGGCCATGGGTCTAGCTTGGGATTCAGCCATCACATGAACGCTGAGATTAAAGGGTGACATCACGGAGCTAACAAAAGAGTAGTGTAAATTTGTTGTTTGAGACTTCAGTTCTAACCAATATACAGTGTTTTGCATTCATCCTTATTTCTTTCTGGGGATTTAAACTACTCATCAATTGTTTGATTTTTTTTAAACCTTGAGCTTTTCAATTCCATGTACTGCACTACATATTTGTAATTTTTGATTGTTAATTCTTAATTGTGTATGAAAGTAGATATCAGACCTACTGCATGCAATAGCTTATTGAGGAGCTGTTGCCATTCTATTGTTCCATTACCTGTAGAGAGGGGTTTATAATGTACGTTGAAGTACCTGCCTCTTTGAAGTTCTGAGCATCTTTGGGAATGTTTGCATGGTTTACATTGATTGTATCATGTCCCAGAAGCAACAGGCATGAAACTGGTGATTCCACTATTGTAGTAAATGTAGTAGAGTAACCATTTGACAATAGATTATGGTCTGCCTTCACAGAGCATAGAACAGGATAAAATGAGTTTTGTGTGAGCTTTATTAAGTTATACCCTCACACAACAGAGTATATTAAGGAAGAACCGAGTTGGTATAAAATTACATCATCTGGTGTGTTACACTGTTACCACACTTAAGAGACCAAGTAAATGTACTGGATTAAAGCTCTGCATTGTTCATTGTTATTGTTATTCTGACATTGTTAAACATTTTACACATTGTTTGGTTACGAAAGTCGATGTGAGGACAGGATTTGTTTTTTTGTATTTTAAACAATGTATGTTGTTGCACCATAGTACTCATTCTACATATTTGCCCTTCATTCCAGGATTCATCACCTACAGGCACTGTTAGGAGGGTAGGAACTTAACAGTACTAGCATTCAGGCTGTGCTGCCAGACATAACCTGACAAAAGAATATACCCAAGTGCTGCAGGGCTGCAAAGGTAACAAAGAATCAATATGTACATGCATAACAGTGTAACTGCAAACTATAAAATCACACATAAAACATCACACTTAGACCAAAAAAAAAAGAAGGATACAATGCTTTTTCTTCTGAAGAAGTTCTAGAAGAAATAGGTGAAGGAGGGGACCAAGAGCCAAGCTGTACCCTTGATGCATGCCCGACAGCATTGGAAGACTGGGTAACAGAAATCTGTGAAGAATGCAGGTTGCTTGCTGTGGACAGTGGTGATAGACATAACCTGCATTTCCTACCGGAGATTGTTCCTCATCTCACCAGGCTTGCTTGATATCTCCCACTCTGGACTGGCTTAATGGTTCCACTTTTCAAAAGTGTGAACATCACTGCAAGCTCAGCCAGTGTGGAGGTGGATTTCAAAATCCTAAAACGATCAGTGCTGAAGCATGAGTTGACAGGTTCCTTATGAAGCACCTAGCACCCATAGAAGGTATGAGAATATCAATGGGTGTTCATGGTGTTTACCAGCAGTGTGAGAGGGCCATTATCAGTGCTACCACATCCAGCTCTCTAGAACAGCAGAGCGGAACACTTGTTATGAGTTCTGAAAAACAAACAGAGCTCAAAAAGGACAAAGAACTGGTGTATACATAAAATCTGAGTTGTTTGGAAAATTGGAGAGGGCTTGCTGCACCACCTAAAAAACGGAAACCATCTTTTTATCTTGTGCCTCATTCTGAGTGGTTACACATAGATTATTCTGTTCTGTGAAAAAAGCTGTAGTGGCTCTGGTGAGGAACTGAAGCAGCAGAGACCTGCCCCCAGTAAAGGTGAGTGGAGACACTGTGAGTGTACTGAAAACTTGTGCCTTTGATGTCAGTGCCTATGCAGTGCCTATTGTGACAGCAGGACTTCTAGCAGCTATGTTAATCAGGCTGTAGATAGCATCTACAACTGGTGAAACATTTGGCACAGAAAGGTGTGCACAAAGATGTTTATGTTCTAAGAGCTAAAATTTTGAGGGACATTTTTGGTGCAACGAAAATAGTCAGGGCTACAACAAGTGAGGGCTGAATGTAACATTTCAGAAATCATAGCAAAAGTGTTCTTAACAGTGCCTAGTGTGGTAGCACTGAGTCGGCGCTCATCGCCAAGTTGCCCCCTCCATTGTGGAGTCACGCAATATCCCATTTGTTTCTGTAGATTTGAATACGCTGAGAGCAAGAGGAGTAAAAGGGCTATAGGAGGCTGTACAGAAACAAATTAAATTAAGCCAATCCAAATGTCTCTCTCAAATTGGTGACATGGGAGATTGGCTGAGTCATGAAGAAAACACTGTGCAGTCTCAAAATATCTTTGAGAGTCAACTTTCAGATTTTCCACATAACCTGGAATTAAACTGGAAGACCTTCAAATTAAGAGGTGTCACTGCGGTCTGCCCACCTGCCAGCAAACATATCCTAGGTCATTACATTGCATACTGCAAAAGACACGACTTCATCTGGGATAAATTTGATGATCTAACAAAGACAATCAAATCTGTGTCTTCAGTGGTCAAGGTGTGCCCTCACGCTGTATTCTATACCAAGGTCTGACCAGAAACACAGAAAAAAATCTTCACACATCCCTTGATGCCTATGTTTATTTAAGAAGGAGACAATACGAAACTGAATACTTCTTCAGATTTTTAAAAAAGGTCAATGCTATGAGGTATTAAGACTTGTTCGTTAAAGCCTCTTTGTAAGAACATACAATTGTTTGCTAATGTCGCTTTTTAAGGCTACACCTGAAACTCTTCTGATACGGGTATGATATTGGAGACAAATGTAATTTTCCTATTCACACAAACACATAGAAGATAATGATATTAAATGCAAAATCCACCGCCGCCCCCTACCTGGGCAAACAGAGGAAAAGAGTTGCGGAACTGTTACTCTCGTGCCGGTAACAGAGCGCTTGAACTTGGCAGACAGGGTTACTGGAGGTCAAAGTCACTGTGCATGGTCACGTGATCACCGGAAAAACAAGGCGCTATATATCGGGAACGAAAGCAGCAAAAACGCTATTTTCAACGGCACAAACCGGCACAATCCCAGTACTAAAGAATGAGGTGAGTTTCATTGTTTGTGCTGTCTGTAGGGGGGGCAAATTCACGGAGCTTACTATTCAAATGAAGAATCTCTTTCTGCTTGTTTGTTTATGTGTTTAGAGAAAATTCCCACTACACTACTCAAAACTCTGCCCCTCTACTGAGCATATACTTTATTTTCCCAATATAGGAAACAGAGGAAATAAAAGAATTACCATTTAACTACATGCAATACCAGATGCAATCTCTTACCATCTTAAGAGCAAGAGTTCACATGATAGTAAATCAAAACCTGATATTTTCCACAAAAAAGTGTCTCTTGCGAGATAAATATTCAAGAAGCCGCTACAAATTATCATCTGGTACCTATTTTCCTATGTATATCACCATTCTCTCTTGTGTGTTAGACTTTCAGCAAGGAAAAGTATTTTTTGTACGATCCAGAACCTTGAATTGCAACAGAAAATGGTTTTATATATTTACACTATGTAGCAAGATCTCCCAGTAACAAAAACAAAACCACAATAATTATTATAAGAAGGAGACATATTCTCCTGGTTCTGTGGCTGAACTATATATAAACATACAACAAAGAATATGCAAAATCTTTGTTTTAATCTGAATTTTTTTATACAAATGTATAATGCAATCACTTTTTCACACAGGGCCATGTAGGTTTGGATTTGTTTTCCCTTAATAATAAAAACCTTCATTTAAAAACTGAATTTTGTGTTTACTTGTGCTATCTTTGTCTAATATTTCAATTTGTTTGATGATCTGAAACATTTCAGTGTGACAAACATGCAAAAAAATAAGAAATCAGGAAGGGGGCAAACACTTTTTCACACCACTGTACATATCACAACCTGTTAAATATTCACTTTAAATTCATGAGCTCTTAAGCCCTATCTGGTAGTGAGGATGATTCAGATGTTAAATTGAGGAACAGTAGCTTGAGCCCCACCCCCCAGACAGACTGAGAAAGGGTTCACTGTCACACAGATGAGCACATTTGAAAATGCAAGGCTCCGAACCGCAGAAGCCACAAATCCTGCTCTTGTGTCAATGTTAGAGGGTTTAAAAGACATTCAACACACATTTTTTTATTGATCCATGGCATAACTTGTCCTCCCTATTCACTAACATTATAAGACCATGTCCCAGTTTTCAAACTGTACCCTAAGCCCTTCCTCCAGGTCCACACCTCCACGACACAGCATAAGAAGTGTGGACTTCAAGTACATAAGGATTTGAGAGGCACCGTTACAAAAAGGGGGGCATGGGACACCCCCCAAGTGACGTCACCGGTTTGTTACGCGGGTCAAAACGCTTCCTGTGGTTGCTGCTGCTTTTGCAGTGACTGAGTGCATGTGGACAGAATTTCTTAAATATGTTTTTTATCCTTTTTCCATTGGCAGGCTGATGAACTTGAATCTCACCGCGTCTATCCCTGAACCAAAAGGGAGTGACGCGTTCTGTTCATTCGTGTTGAGCAGACTCGACTCCAAACAGGCAAAGTAAACAAGGGAAAACTTGGTGATACCGCCCTGTTTATCCGCGGCTTTGTGTTACTAAAGACATTTCAACTCGACTATCCCAGTACACAAATGACAGTAGGAGGAAAATCATTCATTCGCTTTCTTTCAATGCAAACTAGGCTGAACCTCAAAGCTTTGTACTATTGAATACGTCTACTATTAAATATTCCATCTACAAAATATACTGCAGGTTAACCAATATTATATTCACCAAAATGGGGTGGCGAAATCAAATCTGTACGTCAAAACATTGTACCTAGAACACAAACAGGATGAATCTGAAAGTATTACATAATCTACAGATATAAATAATACATACAGCATGAATACTTAAAGTAGTTCAAGTAGGGAGCTGCATCAGTATGCGTAGGCTGCAAAGGAACAAGTAGAGGTATATTCATGTGCTGAAAAGAGAAGAAAAGAAACAACATTTCGGCTGTGGAGCCTTCTTCAGGCGTCAAAACCTTCTTCCACAGCTGAAATGTTGTATCTTCTCTTTCCGGCAGGGAATAAACCTTTACTTGTTCCCGAACCGAAGGTAGTCGAATTTATGTAATTTTGTTTTACATAAAATATGCCAGTTTTAAAACCGTAAAAAATAATATTTTACTTTTACTAGTGGTTCTATAATAATTAAGCCTGCTTTACTACACCAGCTACAGATGCAGCCATTCAAAATGCGCGGTAAAAACCCGCGGTACGGTAACCTACCCACTAGCCACCGCGGGGCACCGGAGCATACCGCAGGGCAAGTGATTGGCTGGCCAAAATGACCGACAGGGGCACTCGTGGTGCATTGGTTGGTAGTGCAAAGATTTAATCATTTAATGTCTTTACTGTGCACATTTTAATCCGCTTAGTTTTGAATATTTATATGGATTTTACCACTAAAGGGAAATTTTAGTAGCTGAGCATAAAAAGAAGAGGAGCATAACGCATCTGAAGGTCATAAACGATATTAATTTAAAACATTACTGTATGTATGTAAACTGTACTGTGTATGGCTGGTCTTGGTAGTTTAAAGAAAAAATACACACCAGTCTTCCATTTCTCCCTAAACATTTTAAGCATGAAAGTTTTATGAAACGGTACCCAAATATGCGATTGCTGTATAGAATGAATTTTAATTAAAAAAAAATATTTAACACGAACATTAAGCTGTTTACATGTTCCGCCTGAGAACAGTCACCCGTTGCTACCCAACGCAGAATGGTGATTGGCTAACACCATCTGACACCCCTCTGATTGGAGAAAAAAGACGTGCTGGTTTGCTATACCAGGAAGAGGATTTCTTTCAATTCTAAACGTGTATTTTAAAAGTTTAAGAAGTAAAAACCTTACAGCGTACACAGATTTCTAAACTGATCAGGATCGTTATCTTTGTCTTATGCATAATAATGTTCACCGCTCTGTCCAGCAAATTAATAATAAACTTTATTTTATATAGCTTTTTAAACGAATAAGTAATTAGATTGCTCATAAACCTAATCACTTGCTTTTTCTTTTTGTTTAGGCTCAGATTTCAACTATAGATCGTATTATTAATAACCATAATAACAACCAACCAACAAAAACAACCATATAAACATAATACCAACCAAAAACATAGATAACAACCACAATACAAAATCAAATAATCAAACCATTTTACACTCGCAAAGTCCTCCAATTATCATAATCCCGCCCCTTATGCAAAACCAAACCTTCCTCCCATCCCAGTTTATCCTGTTTATCATAAACAAAATCCACCTCAATTTTCAACATAAAGCATTACACAAAATCAATACCTCAACACTCCATACTCAACAACGATAATTCACAAACAGCCAGAACATGTAACTACACATTCCCAAACATACCCAAACATAGCCCCGCCCCTTATGCAAAACCAACATCCCTCCCCTGTTCTCTCTCTCCCCTGGCGGTTGTAATTGTTTTTATTTTCAAATAAATTTTAGCAAAGTCATGTATTTTAAAAATCTTAAGATTTTTCTATTTATGTCTTTATTTAGTGGTTTCATTAGTGACAAAGGCTAAACTTTCTTGGAAAAATGTCTTTTATGTAAACCATGTTTGCTATTAATTCATTCAGGGCTAAAATATGTTCATTGTCTTCTAATGAAAGAAGGGTTCCTTTCGCCATAGTCGGGAGCCTAGCCTTTAACTAGTAAGTACTGTATTTACTGAGTTTTTGAGGGGGGGGTCTTTTGCTGGAAATCTCGCCTCCTACTTTGAAAATATCCGTGAAACCGGTTCAATTCGTCACAGCCAGCACTCCTGCAGAGAGTTGGGTTGTACTTGCAGTGTATACAGTACACGCGTTATGCTCTTCGTTAATGTCTGTGAAGTTTTATTTAATCTCTGAGCCATACTGATTCTTCTGGAAGCCAGTTTCCGCCAGGGAGTAAAAAAAAAAACACACTATGGTATTCTCTCCAATGCAGTGCAGTTAAAAACATACCTCTGATGCTGCTCCTAAATGAATATCGTTTATGACCATCAGAAGCTTTATGCTCCTTTTCTTTTTTCCAGTGGATTGAACAGGGAGAGGCATTTCATGATGTACTTTTCACTGATGAAACAACAGTGGCTCTGGAACAGTTTTCAACCAAGTCGTTTTATAAAAAGGGGAGATATGTACACGTTACTGAAGCTAAAAGTTTAGCCTTTGTCACTAATGTAAACACTAAATAAAGACATATAGAAATCCCATTTTTAGGATCAGAGTCTTACATGTGGTTATTTCGAAAACGTTTGTACGTGCTCCTTCTTACCATGTTACTGTTTACCGTTACTGACCATATTAAGTTTAAGTGCCTGTGGGCACTTTTCCTGTCCGTGGGGGGTGGACCGTCTTTCATTAGAAGGTTAGTCTGTTCTACTCTGAGAATGTAGAGGGGGTGGAAAGTGCCCGCGGTCATTTAATTAGTATTAAAATCTTAGTTATCTTTCTAGTTCACAGGTTTGCATGCATAATTTAATTTTGAAAGCCACTGAGACATCAGGTACTACTGTTGTATTTATGAAAAAGAAACAAAACAAAAAACATACTAACAACTGTGCCATCCTACTCCTTAGTTAATACATTTTATTCATAAACAGTTAACATTGTGGCAAAATATTTTGAATTATATTTAACCCTATTTTTTCTTTAGTTTTGTATTTAACTTATTATATGATAGTCAGACTTAATGTATATTAATGTATATTTGAACAATGAAAATATATTAGAATATACACAAACATTTTAGCGTTTCATTCTGAGCAGAAGACCCTCACACCTGAAGAGTGCTGGCTGTGACGAATTAAACCGGTTTTACAGGTTTCAATCACAGATTGGGACTCAGTAAAGTAACACACAGCGCCACTGGATTTGATAATACTGTACCTAACCAAAATCCGCAATATGGAAACAGAACCTAATTGTTGATAGATGATGTACTCGTAACATTTTTTCAAGACGAACTACAACATTTAAAAAATGACTTGTATGTACTTGATATCTCTAATCAATCCACGGGTTCCAGCACAAAACAAAACTAAAACGCATACCGTTTCGCGCTTCTTATTAGTTGCTCAAAAGTAATTTGACCGTATGAAATGCATAATATAAACCTAGAAACATATACGTGAGCAGTACTTAAGCACTGTAGTATCGGTGTTAAGACATACCTCTCAAATACTGTAAATCAAGTTAAAAATATCTCAAGACCGATTCTGGTCGTAATGAAACCATGTTTCGTGTATGTTTTCTTTTTCATCTTGAAATAACTCATTTCTAAATACCTTTTTCACTGTTAACATCTTGTAGCAACTTTGCGACAAAATATATACTCTGACAGTTCATCCTGCTACCAACATTAAATAAAACAAATCTTAAGATTTCTATATTTATGTCTTTATTTAGTGGTTTCATTCGAAGCTTACAATGTTTAGGGAGAAATGGAATACTGGTGTGTATTTTTTTCTTTAAAGTACCGAGACCAGCCATATACTGTATGTTTATGTTAAGATTTCCCTTCAGTGGTAAAATTAGATATGAATATTCAATACTTAAACGGGCACAGTTAAGACATTAAATAAACATATACATATTGTATACAGTACAGTTTGCATACGGTAATATGTTTATGTTACGCGATTAAAAAATAAATAAATAAAACTGAAAGGTCCAGCACTAGCTGGATTCGAACAAACAACCTGCCAGTTGGTAGTCACACACATAGACCAGTAGGCTACAAGACAGCTCGCATAAGCAGGCAGGCGAAACAGCCCTGCCGCAGTACACGGATATAATCATACCGTTATTAAATTCTTGAGATACGCGATTCCATATTATATTCCCTTTTAATCAAATTCTAAAAGTATGCTTGTTGACTCCGGTATCACGTTAGTTAAAGACTTCAAAGCTTACAATGTTTAGGGAGAAATGGAATACTGGTGTGTATTTTTTTCTTTTCATGATAGGTGTCGCATTTTAAATCATTTTCGTAGTTAGAAATTATGAAACGCCCTGTCAAAAGCAAGGAAGTTTTTATGCCCGTTGAAGTAAAACAAAATGCCTGACAAAGTATGGCTTGGACAGATTCCAAGTGCTTGCACAAATGTGCTAAAGAAATTATACTTTGAGTATACAGCTTGTCCAAAGTCATCCATTATTAATACTATTAGTAATATCTTCAGTAAAGGCTTTGATGCATAAATATTTCTGATAAAGGTAGGTTGTGTACTTTTGTCCAACTGAGCAATCTTGCTTTCATAAAATATACCAACATTTGAATGACTGATGATTAACATGCTGTAATACACAGTTCAAAATTAAAGGCTCGAATGCTGTACATGAGAGGTTAAGCTCCCCCTGGCGGTTTTACAAGGCGACGCCGGATAGCTAGTCACGTGACACACGTGATACCGCGTGATACCCCGGTGGGCGTGTCGCGGTATGCCGTGAAATACCTCACCCATTTTGAATGGCTGCATCTGTACATCACTTCTTCGTTGGGTATTCCTCAGGCTATATTCAGAAGACGGCAAAACAGAGCACAAAGCAACTCATCGTAGCAATTAACAGGGTCTAGGAGGAGAAGCTGACCGAACAAAGTTGTAATAATTTTCGTAAGACTCTTTTGTGCTCTCCAGAAGATTGAAAAGGGCAGCGGAGGACAGTCGGGGATGTAATTTCGCGAAAACTTTTGTTCTGTCTAAATTGCCAGTATTTAACACTGCACTGGAGGGGGGTTAATACAGACACACTGACTGACTGGACACTCTAGTACATTAGCAATGCACTGAGAGAGAGAGGGGTTCATACAGACACACTGACTGGACACTTCAGTACATGAACACTGCACTGAGAGAGAGGGGTTCATACAGACACACTGACTGGACACTTCAGTACATTAACACTGCACTGAGAGAGAGGGGTTCATACAGACAGACTGACTGGACACTCCAGTACATTAACACTGCACTGAGAGAGAGGGGTTCATACAGACACACTGGCTGACTGGACACTGCTGTACAATGCAGTACATTAACACTGCACAGAAGATATAGTTACCGCCACGTCGATAAATAATCTGCCCACAAACATATTTCCAAGACTCCAAAGTCTCCTAAATTGGCTTTCACATGGAGAAAGTGTATCAATTGACGACATATTTCTGTCCACATTTAAAGAACAGCAATAACATTAATGAGAATATAACACGACCACAACTAGTTTAGTTCGCAGAAAAGAATCCCTCGGCAACATCACAAACCTTTCCTACTTCGCTCTGCATCTCTCCAACAGTGAGGAAGTTAAAAAAACCGTTTTTAAACACAAACGTTACTAATTAAAAGTCACTGCACTTACCCGACGGCTCCGTTTCTTCATTTGTTTCTGCAGTGATTTCACAGGGAGGCATGAGTCCAACATGATCTGTCCCTCCCTGATCTCCTGCTCCCGACTCCTTCTTCCACAGCTGCAGTCGCACTTTAAAGGTCTCGTTTTCCTTCATTCGCGTTTTTTCTGTCCCGAAACTGTCCTCCACACACTGTGTGATATTAATCACGGCCCGACTCACCAGGATCTGGGAGACGCTGCGGAGTTTGTCTTGAAACTCGTTCTCAGAGTCAGACATCCTGTTTCGGAAAACTTCTGAAACTTCATACACGAACGATTTGAGCAAAACCTCCACGAAACAGTGAAGCTCGTTTTCCTGCTTCATTTGCGCAATTTCGGTCCCGAAAACATTGTCGACAGACATGATTTTAATCAAGACCCGTCTCGCCAGAACCTGGGAGATCCAGCGGAGTTTTTCTTCAATCGACTTCTCGGAATCATCTGTCAGGTTTCGGAAAACTTCCGAAACTTCGTGCACGATCGATTTAAGCACAATCTCCATGAAAGAGTGCGCCTCAGTTTCCAGATTAAGCAACAGATTCTCCATTTTTTTCAGAGTCGATCTGGAAGACACAGACAAGTCCTGCAGCTGCCGCGGCTGCAAACACATGGGCTTGAACACAGAAAGCGAAATGTGGTCAAAGAGAGGACTTCCGGGTTATCAGATGAACTTCCTTAGTGACCGTTGCTATAAACCACAATAATATTATTCGAATAATAAAAATCTGAAAAAAATAGTCCAGAATAGATGTTTGCGTTATATTATAGTATATTTTTATATTATATTTATTTTTATTAAATGTGTAAATAATTTACAAATACAACTAGAGGAGCAGAAACAGATACAAGAGAAAAAAAAACACGAACAGAAAAAAAAATTAACTGGCAGAGGTAACGAAGTAAATTATATTTTTTACATGTATCAAATGTTTTCCTTGCTTAAGCATTTTTTTTCATTTTTATAGAATTTAAATAATATTTCAACTCCATCTGAAAAGTACTAAAAAGGGGAGTATTATTGGACCATTTTGATTTATGAATGTGAAATTTACTCAGAATTACTAATAAATTTGCTATAAATAAATTCTTTTTAAAAAAAGTTCTCTTACACAGTACAATATCAAAGTCCTTAAACCTAAAAAAAACACCTTTAAATGCCTACAAAAAAACTCTGCAAGTCCGTCCAACTTCACAAACACACACCTTACAAGTAAATGTACCAAAGATTCCCTTTCAACCTGACAAAAAACGCACAAATCATCCTGCTCATGCTTAAATTTAGACAGTACTTATTTAACTGGATAAAACCTATGAACAATTTTAAATTATATCTTTTTAGCTTTATTTGTAATACAATATCCATCAGGAGTTATCCAAACTAACTTCCAATTTATATTTTCAAATGGTGCACTCCGAAAAGATCAACTTGACACGCACACCTTTCCTGTATAAAATAAAAATTATCTCTCATTTTTTTTTACAAAACAAATTGCTTTTCTTTTTACAACATTTCGAATACCGTTAATTTAATAGAAACATCTACCTTAATTTCTTATTTATTCCGCACGTCTGCAGTCACTGTTTACATGTCTGCATTGTTTACTTGTACGTTGTCTACTGTTTGTACAGTATATTGTCTTGATGTACTGTCTGTACTTTGTGTAAAGTATCTATATCTATGTTCTCGCAGTCTCCTTCCTCACAGCTCCTGCTCGCTCGACACTCAGTCTCTATGCCTGGGCTCGTTGAATCTCTGCCCAAGTCTTTTGGATCTTAATGACTATATGAACAAAAAATAATTTCAGGTTTACAAATTTGACAACATTTCACCTATAAGGCTCTGCATGGCTTGGCACCTCAGTACCTGTCTGAACTATTATCACCCTACTCCCCACCTCACAACCTTCTCTCTTCTAATTCTGCTCTCCTAACTGTTCCCCAAGCCCATCTACATTGTGTGGGTGACAGGGCCTTCTCCTGTTATGCCCCCAAGCCCTGGAACTCTCTCCCCAAGGATATCACAGAGTCACCTTCTCTAAACTACTTCAAATCCAGACTCAAAACCCTCTTCTTTAGAAAAGCCTTTACTGAACTGGTTCCATTCTTCACCCCTCTGCTTTTCTTAGTACCACCATCCACGGTCTCCTCTATATATTGTAATTGTGTTTCATCTTGTGTATTTTTATTTATTGTTGTTGTCATTCTGTAAAGAGCTTTGAGAAGCCACCTTTTAAGGCGCTATCCCCGTGTACCCCATGTATTAAGAAGACCCCCCTATTCCAGTATATTACCTGTAGTGTTATATTAAAAAAAATCATTAGAAAAGAAAGAACACTTAAGGTGAGGGGAGCTGTATGGTGTGTAAAACACTTGGTTGTAGCATTGTGAATGTTGTGCTTCAAATGCTATTGAATCATGAAGAGGACCTCCCTATCCCAGTGTATTGCGTGTCTTATAGGTGCCGTATTGAAAAAATCATAACAAAAACTGAAAGAAGTTTCACAACCCAAAGCAAGGCTGGGAAAGGTCGGAGGACCTGCTTAGTGTGTAAAACACTTACTTGCAGCATTGTGGGTGCTGTGGTTTAAATGCTATTGGCTTGTGAACAGCATCCCCCTATCATAGTGCACAGTGCCACATTCAATAAAACCATGAGAAAAAGAGATTCACAACCCAAAGCTCTGCCAGTCTTCTGTGTAAACAATCATGGACATCATGATTTGAACATCATGGGTGCTGTTTTTAAAAAGCTGTTGAGTAAAGAATAGGAATTTTCCCGCAGAATGAAAACAGGAAATAAAGAAAGGGTTTCAGAAATAAAACAAAGCTTTATTCCCATGCTGACAGTCTGGGTAATTGGAAACTGCTGTTCTGCTTCCTATGGTCATATATGGGTTTTTCGCATGAAACTCTATTGAGCAGTATTTCTGCGTTGTGAACGTATGTATACAGCGGTCCCCCAGTGTTCCAGATGGTGCGTAATTGTGCATCAATCAAAACCCCGAATGCCAGAAAAGGATAGTTAGCTCACTTATATGTTTATGGAGGGGTTGTGAAAATTTTCAAAGTCGTGGTCTTTAAAATGCATTTGATTTGAAGGCATTCTGTGTTATATGATATGTGATATGGCACAAGAATATCCGTGCGTGGGATAAAAAGACAAACTGAAGGCTGTGAGAACATTCACAATGTACTTTATACACAGAGCAATTGTATATACAAAGCTATTGTTTCATAAAAACGCTACAGGCATGCCAAAATCGTTTTCGAACTTCAAGCTAACTTTACCCCGGTCAAAGTGATGAAGACACAGACATTTAATGAAAACGAATTTGATTCACTCAAGGCTCTGCTCTTTTGTTGTGATGTCATTTTAATTAATAGCTGTGATTAGGTGTCGTTTTTGTCTCTTTTAACTTAAGAGTTAAAGAGTTTAAGAGTCTGATCCTTTCTTCCTGGTATAGAAATAACGTTCCATGTTTACAACCACCACTATAAATTATTTGTTCAGCTCTAACACCTGTCTGCGTTGACAAGGCATCTCAAAATGACATATTAAATAAGAACACGATCCTTCCGGTTACCATTCCTGTGGTTGGAGCGTTGTTTCACCCTTTTTCGTTCTTCTACAATATTTACAGACAGGGCTTTATCACTGGAGTTGTACAGAAGTGTGCATCGGTCCATGAAAATCATCAGTACTGCTGTTGTTCTATGCGTAGTTTAACCGAGAGCACTTAAAAGATGCAAAAAGCTTTCAAAGAAAACAGAATTAAAAGACAGCAGAGTAAGGAGGTAAAAAAGCACTCCCCCGTCGAGGAATTAACCACTGTCGCCCGTGTGACTGGATATAAAAATAACTGATTCGTTTTTGCCCAGTCTCTGGAAGCTTCAATGCGATTATTTTTCCTTCCTTATTTCTTCATTCTCATGAATTTATTCTGTAGTAGAGGAAACGCGAAAGTGGGAAATTGCAGGCATTCTCCATTACCACACACTACTGGGGATGTAGCTCAGTGGTAGAGCGCATGCTTCGCATGTATGAGGTCCCGGGTTCAATCCCTGGCATCTCCACGTGCTTTATATTATTGTGCTCACATCGCAATCTTCTGTTGAGTGAGAACTCTTTGTCGGTGTTCATAGAGAGCCAGGTTTACACAATTAAGTTCAGTCACACACGAAGTGCTACAGTGTTGCTCTGCTGTTTTAGATGTACCTCCAAAGCATTTAGTTCGGTTTAACACCGGGGTAAAGTTAGCTCGAAGTTCGAAAATGATTTTGGCACGCCTGTAGCGCTTTCACGAAACCTCTTATAGTTGCGAGAATGCTTGTTTTGTGTATAAAATACATTGTGGATGCTTTCTCAGCCTTTACTTTGTCGTTTTTATGACATTTTTTTGACCAAGCACGAATATTCTTTTGTCCATATCTTCGCAATGGAAGCACAGAACGCCGTCAAACCAAATGCATTTTAAAGACCACGACTTGTGGATATTTCCACACCCTTTACATCAAACTATCAGTGAGCTAATTATCTTTTTTAAAACCTCCGGTTTTTCATCGATGCGTAATTACGCACGAACTGGAACCCGGGGGAACGCTGTGTGCACACGTTCACAAAGCGAGAAATACTGTTCAATACGGCTTCATGCGAAAAACCCGTATATGACCATAGGAAGCAGAACAGCGCAGTCTCCCATTACCCAGACTGTAAGCACGGGAATAAAGCTTTGTTTGATTTCTGAAACCCTTCCTTTACGCCCTGTTTTCATTCAGGTAAGGGTCAACTATATTGAAAATACTACTGACAGCAGGAAGATTAAAATATTCTTTACTCAGCAGCTTATTAAAAACAGCTCCCATGATGTTCAAACCGATTTTTTACACAGAACACTGACACAGCTTTGTGTTCTGAATCTCTTTTTCTCTTGCTTTTATTTAATGTGGCACAATGCACTGGGATAGGGGTATTCTGTTCACAAACCAATAGCATTTGAACCACAGCACCCACAATGCTGCAGGTAAGTGTTTTGCACACTAAGCAGGTCATCTGACTATTCCCAGCTTTGTTTTGGGTTATGGAACCTTTAGTTTTTTATGATTTTCTGAAGATAACACTACAGGTAATACACTGGGATAGGTGGGTCTTTTTCATGGCTCAATAGCAATTCAAATACAACAGCCACACTGCTGAAACCAAGTGTTTTACACACCAGACAGGCCCCCGAACCTCATACAACCTTGCTGTGGCTGTGGCCCCTTTCTTTATTTTTTATGATTTTCTGAAGATAACACTACAGGTAATACACTGGGACAGGTGGGTCTTCTTCATGGCTTCATGATTTTTTTACTGTAATTAAGTGTTGTGCACACAAGGCAGGCCTTCTGACCTTTCACAGTCATGCTTTGTTGTGTGAAACTTTAATTCTCTTTTTAGGATTTTTTGAACATGGCAACTTCCACCGAGATGAATGAGGTGCTCTTCAAAAGCTTTTTCATCTATACACACAAGCGTATATAACCAAGACGCTCAGAACCAACAGAATCAACCTGAAGTCATAGAAAATCAAGAATGCCCCCGAGACACCTGCACCCCCCTCCTGGACCACTCTGGTATCAACACCCCCAAACCCATCCATACCAGCTAACAAGACTCAGAATCAGTGCAACCCTCCAACCTGGACCAAGAGCAGGATGGGACAAGTACCTGCACCACACTACGCCTCAGACCTGTGGTCAAGGGCTGGTGGAGTAGGGAATATGATGAACGAATTTCTGAGGTTTTCTAAACTCTAAAAAAAAATGAGTTGGAATGACAATATGTGGTCAACACTGTCAAACAGAGTCCTTTGAGAGGATTGCCCCAGCAACAAGAAATGGTTATCAGTGATTTGGCATGAAGATAGAAAAAAAGTAAGAACCCAAGTGCTTAGGGTGCAGAAAGAAGAGAGTATTGGTAGGGATTCCAAACCAGATGACAGTACACAATCTATAGTCAGTATTTCAAGTCAAAGTGAGGGACATAGTTTGGAAGGCAACACAGAGCTCAGAAGTTCATCAGAAGATACAAAAGATGCATGGGCAGGACACGGCAGCACAGACAGTGGTGACATGTTAGAGGGAGAAAAAAAATCTGTGTAGAATCAGAAAAAAAGCCTGAAGAGCACAGTGAATATTCCCAGGGGGCAAGCTCGTCTGGGACGTCACCTCAGGATAAAAGGGGATTAAGAAAGATTATGTCTGTGCCTAAAACTTTCAAAGT
This sequence comes from Lepisosteus platostomus, assembly GCF_059453375.1. Lineage (NCBI taxonomy): Eukaryota > Metazoa > Chordata > Actinopteri > Semionotiformes > Lepisosteidae > Lepisosteus > Lepisosteus platostomus. The sequence goes on along the minus strand of NC_142615.1, from coordinate 39,207,925 downwards.
ATGTCTAAAGGCTGAACAATGGAGAAAAATAGCACCTCTAAAAGGTACATCTAAACGAAGACGACCATGGACCCAGATGTTATATAGCGAGTTCAGGAAGATAAATCGTTGCTGCCCAATAGCCTTCAAATACCAATACATCAGGAAAGAGAACAGCAGAAAAAAAACATTTCTGATGATTAAAGCAGTCTGTAATTTCAGTTCCTACCTTCAGTACCTTCAGTTCCTATAATGTAAATAATGATAACAAGACATAAACCAATGGGCAATGATGACATCACAATTGATGTTGTACAAGTAGGGCAAATACAGCACAGTAAAAGGGAAACAATTTCAACAAGCACGTCAGCCTTATCGTCGCAAGATTGCCAGTGCCCTCACAAAAAGAATCAGCAATGTATACTACAGGAACCTGAGCAGAACTCCGCTTGCTGAAATTGCAGCAGGCAATTTATCTAAACCACTAACACAGAATGTCCTGAAAGTCATTTCATCAGAGTTCAGGAACAGTAAACACATTCCCTATGATCCAGTGTTTGAATTACATATGGCACAAAAATATATGAAAGCATGCGACTTCGACACTGTCCATTTTTCAGGATATATACAGATTTTGCAGTTAGACACATTTGCTGTCTATCTTTACACAGAACAGAGTATGTGAATTCTTATTGCCCATCTAAAGATGAAGGAGAAAGTCAGCCTTTACCTGGATGCGACAGGAGGGGTAGTCAGAAAAATTCCATCGGAGAACAAAATAATTTTGTAATACAGTCTTACGTTACCTGGAGGTGGAAAAGAAAGCCTCCATTACCAGTGTCTGAAATGTTGACAACTGACCACACCATTGTCAGTATAGAACGTTGGCTACGTAAATTCATGTTTGACATCTCAACATGTACTACCAAGAGAGTGCAGCATGTAGAAACTGACTACAGCTGGGCCCTGATTCATAGTGGTTTTTTTGCCTTCAATGGGGACACCAGTATACCATGCATACTTAAATCGTGCAATGAAAGTCTGCCAAGGCAAACTTAAGTACACAGAACTTCAGATGTTCACTGTTCTGCACCCTTGCTCTGCCCAGGTCATAAAGGCTGTCTCTCAAGCAATTAGTAAAAAAACAACAGACAAAGCACTGCGAGACTTTGCAACATTTTCCTTTGCCATCCTGCAAAACAGCACATTTCTGGAGAACTTTGAGTGTCTACAGAAATGTTTTCAAACACATGTGTATTGTACTCTCAAGCAGGAGGTTCACAACTGAAGTCTAATCTACTGTCTGCCTCCTTAACGCTTACATTTCTCAAACAACCACACCAGACCAGATGGAAAAGGAAGCAGAAGTCAAAGACACAGATGAGGTACTATACCCAAAAATGAGAGGCAGCCTGGGCCGCTCTCCTTTCGCTGTGGAGTTCAAAGGTATTTATGAAGACAGCATATCAGTTCAAGGACATGATGACTATGGGACACAACACAATGTGAACCCCTATTTCTGTGAAGACATAATTAGATTTCTGTTGCAAAGATACATGGCATTATTTCCACTGTGGAGTGGAATTTTGTTGGGTGACCTGGCAAGATATGCTTCAGACAGCAAAAAAGACATATCGATGTCAGAGGTAGCACAAACAAGCGCCACTAACTGTCATGTTGAGACCTGGTTTGGCATTGTCAAGCAATCAATACTTCAGCACAGGAGGAAACTGAGGCCAGCAGAGTTTATTACGATAATGAGAAAATCCCTCTAGGGTGGTACAGAGAACATATAATCCAAAATGATCTCCCCATAAAGGTTTTGATGGCACCATTGATCACCACTAAGACACGTCATGAACATGCACAGGAACAATGGGCAAAGAGAGCACCAGGTGTAGGCAAAGAAACAAAAAATAAATTCTACAGCGCACCACAGAAAATTCCAATCCCCAAAAAAATGAGAAAACAGGAAAAAAAAAGTTAGCAATAGAAATATCGAAACAAGTGAAAATCGCCAGATGACAGCAACAGCCTGCAAGTACAGCAGGGGAAAGCAGGAACCACAGAATGTAAAGAATGGCAGCACAAAGCAGAAGGGAAAGTGTCACCCAAGCAAGCTGCCGCGGGCATGACTGAAGTGATCACACCACACTGTGATGCACGCCCCATCTCAAAACTTATAAAAGAGAAAACAGATTTCAGAAAGAAGGTAGGGTTTGTATTTCAAATATTTTTCTATGTGGACATTCACTTCTTTTTCAGAGCTTATGAATGTCATCTTCTACTACTGTAGGTGTTCTTTGTCGTTTCTCTCTAACTTGTTATACTTGTTGACAGTGGTGTATAATCTCAATTTTCGTTATGTTAGCTCCAGTGATCTCTTGTGTATGCTTTTGGCTTGGTAAATCTTTTTAAGGTTCACGCCCTTTGGAACATCAATCCGAGTGAATTAGTGGTTGCAGTTTTGCCATCCATGCACAGTGCAGACACATATTCTTAGACACTCGGAGTTTGTGTCTCTGAAACCAGATGAGTGGCTCATAGGCGAGGTAAGATGAAAGTGTTTGATTGCATGCACTTGTTAAGGTTTCTGAGCTTTGTCCAATCAAATGTGTGTGGGTGCGTGAAATCACATCTTCAATTGTGTTTGCTTTTTCCATAAGACCATTGAGTGTAACTTTCAAGTAGTGAAAGAAACCATGGACTTGGGGAAGAAGGCTTTACTAATGAACCACTACACAACTGGGATAATCATGAGTGGGAATAGAGAGCTCATGGCTAGACAACGTTTGTTCAAGGTAAAGACATCAAACACAAATTTTGATGGATTACATTGGTGAGGGGCAAACATGGTTTTTCTACTAACTAATAATTGTTTTATCAATAGAGAAACAAGGAGAGCTACAAGCAATCAGAACAGGACACAACTGTGCCCATGGTGATGCCTAAAAAAACTACCTTTATAGTCAGAAATCAAAATTCAAAGGTAGCACATCATCCATGTGAGGCAACCTGTTGTGCTAATCTTGTCATTCTTTTCATTACGGGTCAACTCTGAACACTACAAAGCCATTATTAGCTTTTTTAACACTGGTGTCCATTGGAAATTGTTGGTAAGTGTGGTGCAGGTAATCCAAAACAGCATAGGTTTATAATTACAATTGGAACCATTACACAGTTCAAGTGATTATCCCTGTTGCATCTAAAACAATTACAGTCACAATGTATGTGTTCCTCTCCTGTTAAAAAAGGTGGACATGGATAGTGAGTGTAAGGCAATGGTGACAGTGCACTTTTCCTAAATTATTATTGTGAATACTGCTGTGCAATGAACAGACAACCAAGCAGGTCAAAGTGTCATGTAGGAAAAAAAGTACTGTTAGGTCATTTTCTGACTGTCTTTGCCGAGGTTTGCAAAATATTAAATGTAAAATAATATATAAATATTATATATATATAAAAAACTTTTGTTTTCACAACATGAAATTCCTGAAACTGCCTGTGTGTCTTGCCCCACATTAAATGCAACTTCATGTCTGATGACGGGCCATTTGTTTCTTGCAGTATCTGTATGCTCCATCCCAGAAAGTCTTTGTGGTCAACCCTATGGGGAGTGACAAGATGGCAGACTCCACTGCAGCGGCAAAAAGGTTCAGGTAAGAAATCAAGCATTGGTTTCGTGGTGAAACTCTGCATGGGCACACACACATTTCAGGTTCAAATTCAGCATGACAAATATTTCCTCATTTATCAATAACCTATTGTTTGGATTCACAGGGACTTTTTCAAGCTGAGAAGGAACGTCTTGGAAAAAGAAGACTGGTTGAATATCAACTTGCACCCAAGCGTGATTGGTCACACCAGGCAAGCAGATGCCTCAAGCTGTGGGGTCTTTGTGCTGCAGGTCAGCATAACCTTTCCACGCTGAAATTTTGGACTGTCTCAAAACTATTGTATGAGAGATTTTTAGGGAAATAATTGTGACAAACTTTTGTCTGTTAGATGGGCACAGACATCATGAACAATTTCCCAGATATTCCAACATACATCGAAATAAACAGCAGCGCCAAAGAAATAAGAAAGTTGCGGAAAGACCTGTCAATCAGAATTCTTGAAGCTTCAGGTATTTTATTATTTGATCCTCATTGCCTACGTTTATTGGAGTATGTTGTTTTCCTGAAGCATGTTCTGTCTCTGTAACAAGTCTGAATGAAAAAGATTCTCAATTTATTTATATGAAGAACTCATTTGGGTGTTCTTTTTGTACTATATAACACAGTGATGAAAAGTTAATTAAATCACATTTCACACAGTTAAAATTCAATGACACTTTGGCCTTCGTCGTGGTTGACACAACCATTGTCTGGGAAAAGTGTGGGTCTAAATTGCCCATAAGGCAGCAAGCTGGTTGAACATAGCTGTGTTATCATGTGCCCCCTTAAAATCATAGCAACACACGCTGACACAAAAAAGGGTAACAGGTGTTGACAGGAGTATTCTGAGACATGACAATGTGCGGTTTAAGAAGCAGTAGAACACCTAATCAGGAAAGTGCATACGAAAAGGTCTCTATCAAACTGTCTTCAATTATGCAACAATGATCTGTAGATAACATTGGAAAAATCAGTCTATTTGGCATGTTTATTATAGCTCCTCTCCAGGACATGTGCCTGATGTATGGAGAAACACCGGTGCGGCAGACAAACTGGGTAAGTGAACATCATCTCTATCTGTATGTGTAATGTACACACATACTAACAAAACATACCATTGAAATGTGATAGCTGAACTGATATAAGGTTTACTGTCCGTGTAGATTCAGTGTGACAGTTGTGAAAACTGGTTCCATGAATTGTGCATCTCAAAAGAAGAGTATGAAAGCGCAAAGAATGAAGTATCATGGATATGTACATTTTGCCAACCCCAGTTTGGTGAGTATGCTCTGCATGCAAACTATCACTATGAAAGGGTTTTTTAAGCAGGACATGTAGTTTTAGATTCAGCAGAAACATAGGATGACATATTTCAGTGGACGTTATAATTGTTTGTTATTGTTAAGAAGTTTGGATTGCAGGCTTGTCTTCTGGCATTAATGGTTCTATAAATTAGAGATAACTTTTAAAAAAACACACCAAAGAAGGCACACATAAAAGATTACTGATAATCTGTGCAATTTATTACATGACACAGGCATCTCAAAGATAGAATTACTGTGTCAGATTAATGATTAGACATGGATGCATCAAATCACTTACTAGGTTTCTTTCCAATAGTATAGAAACAAAGACACGACCATGAACACCTAAAAGAGCTTGCCATTTAGCACAGAAACAATATAATGTCTTGCTGTAAAAACACAAAGTAAGAAAAAAGGAGTTTGATTAGGAGAGATCTGGCAAATTGTGCAAATACCTAGATCTTGATCTGTGACCCATTTATACTCCTTGGATCCTTTGCAGTTCATAACCCTTCTTACGGTTTTATATTTCAGGCACTGTTGATGAGTGAGCATCCACCCCCTACTCCCAAGAATTACATAATAGACATGTTGGAAACTCAACAAGACTGTCAATGTGTTCTCAGCAGAATTCACCTCCAAAAGACACGTAAGTACAAGTTTCAATATCCCCCCAAAATTTATCTTGGGTAAGAGTAAACTTTCGTACACTTTGCCAAAAAATAATGAAAAACACTAGAACACAAAATCACTAGAAACCATTTGTTATCTATTGCCAGAAACCAAACAAAGTCTGTATGAAAACAGTAAAAAAGTTAATCATGTTAACACACTGTTAACATCACTGTAGTAGTGCAAAGAAATGTAAATCGACAGTATGTCAACATGAAATGATTTCCAGATAAAATTGTATCCATCCTAGAAAGATAGATTAATCAAGAAATTCCACTCCGTTGTGAGAAAGATAAAAGAAAACTGGCTTCTATCAAATAGAAGTGTTTCTAGGGTGATTTCTTATTATTAGGTTTCCAAAACAGTACCCTATCTACCTTCAGACGGGGCACAGTGCTTAAAGGATTCTAACCGGAACAACAAAACACAATCGCATCATCAAAGTCCGAACCCCACCGGCTTTCAATATCATACCATGTACATCTCCAGGAGTGGAGACTCATCAAAAAGAACAGCCTAGAACCAAAGTGATACCACAGTGACTTTTCTTACAGTAACGTTAAGGTAGTTGTAGGATGCTGTCTAGATCGATGAACAGATTACGTTAACAATAGCAAGCAGGTAGCAGAGCTAGCTGTTCTGCTTCCTATGGTCATATTGAGCATTTAGGCACACAGCCCCTAAATTGTGGAAATATATGTCAGACCTTTTTAAGGATGCCCCATACCTACAAGTATATTTATCAATGCTGTAGTCTTCTACATCGTCTCTGTAGTCTTCTTTATCCCGAGTGATCTAATTCTTTAGGAGGTGCAGAAACATAGATATCAAGTGGGTAAGTAGACAACCACGTTGCAATTGTTTTTTCTGTGTCTAACCCATTTATTTTTCTCCACACCATTCCTCCCACTGTTCTCTCTTCGGTGCCTTTGGTTGATATTGAGCTCCGTCCCCCATGACAAGGGATCCTCCTGGATTTCTGAAGCAAGGAACCCAGCCTACAAAACTCAAGATCCTGTACTGCTCAACCCAGTGGATGGGACACACTCAACATTAACATCTAGTCTCACATAATATATGAAATAGAATTCACCGTGTCAATCTGCATGGTTGTGCATGTGAACTGTTTCTAGTAACTATTTGTCATACACAACCAGGACCTGGAGGGGAGGTCAACCATCAGGCCTTGGACCCCCAGAGATTTTTTTTCTCCTTTGGAGTTTTTTGTTTTTCTCTCCTTCGTGCCTGATGGTTACACAGTCACATCATCAAGACTGCATACCACACCTTCATTGTGATTACAGATATAGCTTATTTAAAATGTGAAATTAGGAAAAAACTAAACGAAACATGGGAAATAAAAAGAATGTAAAATCTAAAATTTTCAGATGTTGTGATGAAGCTTTTGACTCATGAATAGCACCCACCTGTCCCAGTGTATTACCTGTAGTGTTATCTTCAGAAACTCATTACAAAATAAAGACAGGGGCCACAGCCACAGTAAGGTTGTATGAGGTTCGGGGGCCTGTCTGGTGTGTAAAACACTTGGTTTCAGCAGAGTGGGTGCTGTATTTGAAATGCTATTGAGCCATGAAGACGACCCACCCGTCCCAGTGTATTACCTGTAGTGTTATCTTCAGAAACTCATTACAAAATAAAGACAGGGGCCACAGCTACAGTAAGGTTGTATGAGGTTCGGGGGCCTGTCTGGTGTGTAAAACACTTGGTTTCAGCAGAGTGGGTGCTGTATTTGAAATGCTATTGAGCCATGAAGACGACCCACCCGTCCCAGTGTATTACCTGTAGTGTAATCTTCAGAAAATCATAAAAAATTAAAGAAAGGGGCCACAGCTACAGTAAGGTTGTATGAGGTTTGGGGGCCTGTCTGGTGTGTAAAACACTTGGTTTCAGCAGAGTGGGTGCTGTATTTGAAATGCTATTGAGCCATGAAGACGACCCACCTGTCCCAGTGTATTACCTGTAGTGTTATCTTCAGAAACTCATTACAAAATAAAGACAGGGGCCACAGCCACAGTAAGGTTGTATGAGGTTCGGGGGCCTGTCTGGTGTGTAAAACACTTGGTTTCAGCAGAGTGGGTGCTGTATTTGAAATGCTATTGAGCCATGAAGACAACCCACCCATCCCACCTGTAGTGTTATCTTCAGAAAATCCTAAAAAATATAAAGAAAGGTTCCACAACCCAAAATAAAGCTGGGAAAAGTCAGAGGACCCGCTTAGTGTGCAAAACACTTGCAGCATTGTGGGTGCTGTGGTTTAAATGCTATGGGTTTGTGAACAGAATACCCCTATCCCAGTGCATTGTGCCATATTAAATAAAAGCATGAGAAAAAGAGATTCAGAATGCAAAGCTGTGTCAGTGTTCTGTGTAAAAAATCGGTTTGAACATCATGGGAGCTGTTTTTAATAAGATGCTGAGTAAAGAATATTTTAATCTTCCTGCTGTCAGTAGTATTTTCAATATAGTTGACCCTTACCTGAATGAAAACAGGACGTAAAGGAAGGGTTTCAGAAGTCAAACAAAGCTTTATTCCCGTGCTTACAGTCTGGGTAATGGGAGACTGCGCTGTTCTGCTTCCTATGGTCATATACGGGTTTTTCGCACGAAGCGATTTGAACAGTATTTCTCGCGTTGTGAACGTGTGCACACAGCGGTCCCCCGGGTTCCAGTTCGTGCGTAATTACGCATCGATGAAAAACCGGAGGTTTAAAAAAAGATAATTAGCTCACTGATAGTTTGATGTAAAGAGTGTGGAAATATCCACAAGTCGTGGTCTTTAAAATGCATTTGGTTTGACGGCGTTCTGTGCTTCCATTGCGAAGATATGGACAAAAGAATATTCGTGCTTGGTCAAAAAAATGTCATAAAAACGAAAAAGTAAAGGCTGAGAAAGCATCCACAATGTATTTTATACACAAAACAAGCATTCTCGCAATTCTAAGAGGTTTCGTGAAAGCGCTACAGGCGTGCCAAAATCGTTTTCGAACTTCGAGCTAACTTTACCCCGGTTATTTGTTAGCGGTACAAGACCGGCCGTGGAGAAATGAAGTGAGGAGGGTGTGTACGTTAAAAGGCTCGTAGCGTCCCTGGAAGGGCTCAAACCACCACCCTTTTGGTTAACAACTGAGCCACAAAGACGCATGTACAGCTTAACACTTCTAGGTCTCAGTGAAAGTGATACACTCCGTAAAATTTCCAGAGATTCATTTATTTTAAAAGGAAAATCACCAACACCGGCCGAGATCTACTGGAGTTTTTTCATTCTATACTGCGATTTCTGAAGGGTACCCTGTGAAAATACGAGTTTTGACGAGAAGGGATGGACATATAAGGTCAAAAGGCTTGGGGAATTTAACTTTAAGGTGAAGACTGCGGGTTCAGTAGCAGCAGAACCTGATCAGTATCAGTTGACTCCGATATACTTTGAAAATGAACTTGGGGATTTAGAGTCAGACGTGCTACCGTTGCACCATGGGGCACTTAATTTAAAAAAATAGAAAAAACAATCAGTGTTCCTGGATCTGTAATTGAGAACAACACCTGCACAAGAGCTGCGCAGGAAGAATAAAATGTGGTAAGAAGAGACTCTCTTCGGAAGAGCTGCGCACTTCACATGAGATTTTTTTTTTGTGAAGCTGATTTGTCTCCTTTGGGGAATTCAAAGGCACGGACAGCCGTGACTTCGTGGCGCAACGGTAGCGCGTCTGACTCCAGATCAGGAGGCTGCGTGTTCAAATCACGTCGAGGTCAGCTGTTACTTTTTCAGGTTCTGCTGGTCCTGAACACGGAATTCACACCATGCAGTTGAGTTCTATCTGTACACCACATAGATAATCTAAACAAAATAGAGCAGTACAGGACACGCAGTGTGGAGCTCACAGAGGCTTACAGTCTCCAGCATTGGAGTGAAGAGGGAAAAAAGAACTTGTTTTTTTTTTAAGAGAAAAGGCACAGTTCACATCTGCTTAACATCACGTCCAACTTTAGAGACAGCTACATCAGATAATGGAATCCCGGAAGTTTCAGATAACTTTTTTTAATACAGGTTCAAGCAAACCTGAAAGTTAATGAGTTTCCGGACACTTTTGTTTTATTAAAAAGTGCCTGAAGCCTGAAAATGTAATTTGAAAAAAAAAAAACCCGTTATTGGACATTAGCAGGTGCTTTTTGTAACGATTTGCTATTTCATGCTGGAAAACAAAGGAAACAGACCCAACGTTTGCTTTCAGGTGCGGTTCATTACATAATATACATCTATTACTGAGGAGCTTGAATAAAATGTACACGAGCCAGGTAGAAGTCGAACCTACAATCTTATGATCCGAAATCAGACGCGTTGTTTATTAAACCGCTGGGATTTCACATACCCTGAATTTCCCCATAGTATGCTCAGCGCCGCTACTAGTAATGCACCGCTCCGTCTAAAATTTCAAAGTGAGAAACATGTGTTTTCTGATTTTTTATGAGTTTTAAAATATAATCTCTTTAAATCAGACAAGGGGTTTATGTTTTGCACTGAAATTCCGATTGACTGAGAATTCAAAGAAAGACTGTTTTCTTTCACAACACCGTATAATTATCACATCCACCAGACTCTCCAACCTCTCCAGACCTTGCTGGTTGAGCAATTGCTCCGATAAATTAGGTCACGTATCATGTTAAATCATTTCTTCTCAACACAACATTTCCTGGTGCACGTTTTCTCTATGAAAAAAAAGACATTTTTCCCTTGCACGATTTCTCGTTTTTTTATCAAAGCTACAGAAATAAAAAAGAAGAAGTGTCGCAAAAGAACTCTGTCGCCCTTGGGAGATATCAAACGCATTGGACATGAAAATGCCAGATAAAACCCAGTTCTCTTCGTTTCTCAGTGTCGGGGCTGCTATGTAAAAGAGGCAATTTGCTCTGAGCGCAGGTTCAGCGCTTACTGAACGCAGATGTCTCAGAGCGGTGTGTCCAAGCGGCTGTAAAAGGGGATGGTTGTCCTGTCACCGTAGCCTAGTTGGTTAAAGCGCTTCTCTATTAAACACAAGAACCGGGATTCAAATCCCAGCCGTGTCTTTCTTCCTATCTTGTAGTACAGAACGTATCATTTCGGGCAATCACAAAGGGCTTGATTTCGTTAAATGCATGTGTTCATTTCCTTTCTGGAAAACTTGTTTTTGATTAAATTCACACAGCTTGCGAAAAATGAAATTCAATTCTTGGTTATCAGTGCAGCAGAAATATTACCGTCTGGCAAAATAAACGGTAAGAGAGTTTTGTTTAACCCAAAACTTGGCGCAATCGGTTAGCGCATTTGGCTTTTAACTGAAAGGTTGGTGGTTCGAGTCCACCCAGGCATGGGATTCTTCTACAGTATAAACGGTGTCTTAAGTCAATTGGATTTCTCAGCGAAACCATAACCATTTTAATATATGCAGGAAATGCGAGTGTTTAACACGTGTCAGGGTCACCGGGAAATGTCCAATAATGCCCAACATTGCAACTCCCCAGAAAAAAAAAATATCGTCGAATCTTCATTTATACTCCAGTTGAATCCTCTGCTGAAATATTTTAAAAATACAATGCAGGTTTGTTTGAGAACTTGACAAGCATTGTTACGATAGCACTGTGCAGTTGGATTTTGATATTTTTACATATTTACCTTAATTTTAAACATACACACTATACAGTCTATTGTAATTTTAAAATAAGTTAGCTGAGGATGTAAAGGGGTGAAAGGGAAAGGTCAGAGGGTATAGTAAAAACAAGGATTAGGTTAGGATTGGTGGAGGTGGTAGGGGTGTTGATGGTTTTTCTCTGTAGAGGATGATTGAGTTTTTTATCCTTCTCTGAAGTGAGAAATTGGAAGAGTTGGGAGTTGAGGGATCTGATGAGGTTAGTTATAAAAGGAAGTTGATGTGGAGCTGTTAGCCGTAAAACTTCCTAAAGTCTTTAAACTGCAGTAAGCAAAGATAAAGGAAATTATCTTTGCTTACAGCCCTGTCTTTCTCACACCTGAAGAAGGCTCCACGGCCAACACGTTATGTTTCCTTTCTTCTCTTTTCAGCATGGAATAATCCTTTACTTTTTCCTATGCAGCCTACGCATGCTGACACAGCTACCCACCTGATATATAACATTCCTATAATCACAACTATGAATGTCCACTGTGGGTATTTTTTCCATTATTATTTATTTTGGCATTGAAGCATATTTTATGTAATACCGAAGTGTCATAATCACTGAAAAACATATTTTTTTCATTTAGAAAGAATTAAAAAAATATAAATCACTATGAATTACATTTAACCTGTTCTGATCTAGGTTTTCTATATACTTTAACATGCCATGTTCAGAATGTCACAACGCAGAAATGCAACAGTAAAGTTTTGTAAATTACAAATGTTCGTGATGAGTGATTTTGTCTGTCTTACCTTAGTGTCAGAATACTAAGATGTTTTGGTAACGAGGAAGGAGGGAAAAAGTAATTCAGCAGAAGGGGTGCTATTTTGTTGACTATAAATCCTCACATGCCATGTTCAGAGGGTCATATTAAAAAAATGGTACAGTAAATTTTCTTATGCTTCATGATTTTCATAATTTGTTACATTGTGTCTCACACCTTTGTGTCAGAATTCTGAGATGTTTTTTTCTGAACAGGGGCCATCGCAATACAACAGAAAGAGCAATTAGCTTTTCCCTATAAATTCTCTCATGCCACATTCAGAGGGTCATATTTTAAAAATGGTACAGCAACATTTCCTGAAGTTCAGGATTTTGAGAGTCTGTTACATTGTGTCTCACACCTCAGTGGCAGAATTGTGAGACGATTTTATAATCAGGAGGGAGGGTCATAGCAATAAGCAGAAAGTGTCATCACCCTTTGCTCATCCTCCGTTAACCATATATTCTCATATGCCATGTTCTAAATGTCCCATTTTAAACTGCTATAATAATATTTCTTGCAAAATACAAGATTTTGAGACTTTGAGAATTCACGTTTTGCCTTTGTCTTATTTACTTGTTGTCTAACATGCCAGTTTGTGTTATTGTGAGTTTTGAAAATTGGTTTTCGATTTTCTGAAATGTGTTTCATACAAAAATGCAATTTGGATAATCATTACTTACATATTCCCCTTTACTGAGGATATGTGCAGTAATCAACTCGGATTAGTATTTTTTAAAATGACTATAGAGAGCCATCTACAGGCGAAAGGCGGCATAACATCACAGCAGCAGCACCTAAGCTGGCGAATAAGCAGCCAACTTCAGCCTCGTTAATGCAATAGGATTGGGTGAGGTAGAAAAATATTTCTTCCTCTGAATCCTAACATTTTTGTAGGTGTTCTAGGACTTCTCGCCTCAGATAAAGCTGCCAATACATCACTTATTTCTACTCCATCAATATCAGCAGTGTTATCAGTACTGAGCCCTAAGTGTAGGTCCTGTCATCATATAAAAACTTGAACGCATCGACTGCATTCACCTGAAAAAATCTGATAAAATTGAAAAATACATCAGAAACAAATTTGCACTGTTTTTTTTTTCAGATCCAGAAGAGAATCATCATGAGACTCAAAACAGACCTGTTTTTAATTCTTTCCAGGAGGAAAGATTATTCAGATGCAAACATGGGTCCAAAATCAATGTACTCACCTATCGCTGTTGCTTCTTCAAATCCTTCAACTGAACGTCGATATTGAGGGATGATTTCATACAAATTTTGGTTTTCTTTTAAAGCAAATTTTATTAAAATATGAGCCTCTATTATAGTTGTCTTGGATGTTTCGCAAGGTATAATAGACCCCCTTGTGCACTCTGCTAAAATATTATAAAATACAACAATCTTTATATATATATAGAACAGCATTTATGGTTACATGTATATTAAAATTAAGATAAATATACAAAAGTATTGAAATACAAATGTACAGTCCTAACATAATCATTCAGGTGGGTAGCTGCGTCAGCATGCGTAGGCTGCAAAGGAACAAGTAATAGGTTTATTCCATGCTGAAAAAAAGAAGAAAGAGAACACAACGTTTCGGCCGTGGAGCCTTCTTCAGGTGTGAGAGAGACAGGGCAGTAGGCAAAGGTAAAGTAGCGGGAGAACAAAGGTTGGGAGGGAGGAGGAGTGAGAGGCGGGAGCAGGGGACAGAAAGAGAGGCCAATCAAGAGGTGTGAAGTCAGAATGGGTGCAGAGAGGTGTGAAATGAAACTTCCAATGAATGGAGAAAATTTAAAAGAACAGTAATCTGTCGTTAAGGGAAGGGAGAGTGTGTGATCCTAACTGCAGAATAATTTTAGTTTCAGTGGTCTTTCTGATGTATGAGTTCGGAAAACAGTCTTTGAGAACACAGACGGAGAGATTAGTGTGGTCGTGGCCGTCAGAGGTGAAATGAGAAACAATGGGCTTGGAGAGATCTTTAATCTTCACAGCCCTGACGTGTTCTCTGAAGCGGTCTCCGAGTCTCCTTCCTGTTTCTCCAATGTAGATGGCTGAAGTAACATAATCATGCTGTCCAACTGTCTTTTTTGCTTTTCAAGTTCTCCAACAAATCTGTGTTGTAATTTTAAATATTTTAACTAAGGGTGCAACGAGAGTATAAATGAATTCTCCCGCCAACCATTTGAAGGTCAAAGTCCGTGACTGAATACGATTCCCTTGAATGTTGGCCATGACTGGTCATTCCCAGTGATAATGACTAATGTACTCACTTGTTTACTTGTTGTAGTTCGTCACACAAAAAAAACTGCATTTCCTGCAAATATCAAGTGGGTTAAGGTTTTACTAAGAAATCCAATTAAGTAGAATAATGAGAAATGGGCTCGAACCACTAACCTTTCAATTAACAGCTCCCAGAGACTCATGTGCATCCCTTTTCTCCATTTGCAAGCTTTTTGTAAAAAAAAAGACTTTATTCTTGCCGGCCTGTGATATTTGTTTTGCACTGATAAGCAAGATCTGTGTTTCATCTTTCGCAAGCTGTATGAATTTCATGAAAAGCAAGTTGTTCTAAAAAGAAAATGAAAACTTGCATTTAACAAAATCAAGCCGCACATGATCATCCATAGTGATACATTCTATAAGACAAGACAGGAAGAGAGGCACCACTGGGATTTGAACTCAAGATCTCCTGTTTAATAGGAAAACGCATTAACCAAATCAGCCAAAGTGCTGTCAGAGTATTAGATAGATAGATAGATAGATACTTTATTGATCCCGTGAGGGAAATTGCAGTGCAACAGCAGCTTAACACACACAACACAGCCACAGTGTAACGAATTATATACTAATAGTACAATACATACAATACAATACAAGAGTTACTCACAGTCCGGACACACAAGAGGAAACTAGAACAGAACAGTACACAGAAAATCGTATCACACGTATGAATATAAATATAGATGTAACCATAGATATAAATATAAATATAAATGTATTGCACAGGTCCCTGGCATATATTGCACAAAAGTGGTTGTAAACGGGAAAAAGAAAAAGAAAAAGAAAAAGAAAAAGAAAGAGAACAGATGTAGCAGTATATGTGTATATGCGTTTAGTCCAGAAACAGGTCACTGTCGCTGTTGCCTCTGCCAAGACGCAAGGTGGATGCGTTGTACAGTCTTATGGCAGACGGCAAGAATGACCTCCTGTAGCGCTCCCTGTCGCACCGTGGGTGAATCAGTCTATTGCTGAACGTGCTCTTCATTCCTGCAAGCCTGTCATAGAGGGGATGGGAGAAGTTGTCCATGATGGCCTCCAGTTTGGACATCATTCTCCTCTCAGCCACTACCTCCAAGGGGTCCAGGTCAGACCCAATGACAGAGCTCGCTCTCCTGATGAGCTTGTTCAGCCTTTTGGAATCTACTGCTCTAATCCCAGAGCCCCAGCACACCACTGCGTAGAAAATGGCACTCGCTACCACCGACTGATAAAACATGTGTAGCATCTTACTACACACATTGAAGGACCTGAGCCTCCTCAAGAAGTAAAGTCGGCTCTGTCCGTTCTTATAGATGGCCTCGATGTTCTTAGACCATTCCAGTCTATCGTCGATGTGCACTCCCAGGTACTTGTACGAGTCCACCATCTCCACGCCACTCCCATGGATGTAGACAGGAGTAGGTTTGACCTTTTTCCTCCTGAAATCTACCACCAGTTCCTTTGTCTTTGTAACATTCAGTTCCAAGTGGTTCACCCCACACCACTCCACAAAGCTGCTGACCAGTCCTCTGTACTCCTCCTCCTGCTCACCCTTGATACATCCAACAATCGCAGAGTCATCTGAGAACTTTTGCAGGTGGCATGACTTTGAGTTGTACTTAAAGTCCGAAGTATAGAGGGTGAAGAGGAATGGAGAAAGAACTGTCCCTTGAGGTGCCCCTGTGTTACTCACTACCAGTTCAGACACGCAGTTCTGAAGTCTCACAGACTGTGGTCTGCCCGTCAGGTAGTCAGTGATCCACGAGGTCATGGAGGCATCGACTTGCATCTCCTCCAGCTTCCTCCTTAGAAGTAAGGGCTGGATGGTATTGAAGGCACTGGAGAAGTCGAAAAACATGATCCTTACAGTGTTGCCAGCCCTGTCCAGGTGTGAGTAGGCCCTTTGCAGCATGTAGATGATCGCATCCTCCACACCAACACTGGGCTGGTAGGCAAACTGTAGGGTGTCCAGTGATGAGCTGACCATGGGTCTCAGGTGGGATAAGACCAGTCTCTCCAGTGTCTTCATGATGTGAGAAGTCAGTGCAACTGGTCTGTAGTCGTTGAGGACAGAGGGGCGCCCTTTCTTTGGTACCGGGACCAGGCATGATGTCTTCCAGAGCACCGGGACTCTCTCCAAGCGCAGGCTCAGGTTGAACAGTCGCTGGAGCACTCCGCTCAGCTGATCAGCACAGGCCCTCAGAACTCTGGGACAGATGTTATCTGGTCCTGTGGCCTTACCCCCGTGCAGCCTCTTCAGCTCCTTCTTCACCTGGTCAGCTGTGATGGTCAGCCTGGCCCGGGGGATGATGCTCATAGTGCTTTCAGTGCCGGAGGTGTTAATGGCGGAGGTGTTGGAGAGTGGCAGCTGTGGGGGATGTGTGGGTGAGCAGCCGTCGGGGGTTGTAGCTGTAGGCGGCCATGTTTGTGGGGGGATGGAGGAGGTGTTGGGCAGTTGCAGCTGTGAAGGGTTAGGGAGCGTGTGGCTGTGGGGGGATGGGTGTTGCGCCACAGAGGACCCAGAATCAAACCTGTTAAAGAACTGGTTCAACTTGTTGGCCATCTCCAGGTTCCCTTCTGTTGCAACCCCAGCCTGTTTGAAGCCAGTGATCTCTCTCATGCTGCTCCATACATCTCTCACCCTATTCCTTTGCAGCTTGTCCTCTACCTTCCTCCTGTAGGCATCCTTGCTCTCTCTTAACTTCTGCTTTAGCTCCCTCTGTACACGCTTGACCTCTTCCTTATCTCCCCTCCTAAAGGCTCTCTTCTTGTCATTCAGAAGAGCCTTCAGGTCGCTGGTGATCCAGGGTTTGTTATTTGAAAAGCAGTGTACGTCTTTGGTGGGGATGGTGTTGTCTACGCAGAAGTTAACAGTGATTAACTGTTAACAGTGATTAACATCATGTCTGATGTCAGTGATTGCAGCTGACTATCGCTGGAGGACAGTTCACTGTGAACAAGTCAGCCTGCATAATGAGGGGAAGAGACTGGCCTCTGTGATGCACTATAGAGTTACACTAACCTTCTGCCCTACTGTTCTCTGCTGCATTCTACCCTAGCAGATAAATATTGGTTTCCATGCGTGTAAGGTTTCTTTTTTTTTTGTCAAATATTTTCAAGCATATTTTTGCTGTTGAAAATAAGTGGTTTGTGGTTTTGAGTGTTGTGTTCCTCTTCCCTTAGTGTCACCTAAAGTGATACATTGTGCTTTGGCAATTCTTCAGGCTATAGTGTTAAGAGGAGCTCAGTTGAATTAGTTTGCATAGATAAAGTATTTATTTTCCTTTTAATCCTTTAAAGCATATTACATTGTCAATACATTGTATCTTTCTTCTTACTAATTGTCATCATTTTTTTTCTGGCTTGATCTCGTAATCAGATATTTCAGAATCTTCCTTAAAAACTAGTAAAAGAAGTGGGACAGATTCATGCACATTAAAAAATATGAAAGGGTAGCAGGACACAGTAACCACCAAACATCTCGTAGATTATGAATGTGCCTAAAATATTTCAGTACTTTAGAGGGTTCTGCCATTTTAGATGTTGTACTGTGCCTGTCTGATTTATCAAATGTGTCATTTAAATCTCCCGTCATTTCTATATCAGTCTTGCAGTAAAGATTGCAATTCATCCCAAAATGCCAAGTTTCCCACTGATGATACGTACAAAGAAATTAATGTACATTTTCCCCTAAAATCAACCAATTTAAAATCAAATGCATCCCTCCTCATCTGCAGTTGGAGAGAAAAATGTCAGAATAAATACAGGTTTAGAAGTCAGGAGCATTGATAGTCCTATTTTAAAATTATGCTAAAATGCTCAATATATTAAAAAAGTTCTATAAAATGCAAAAATAATTAAAACATATTAAAACAAGGTAAAAAGAAATGATACACAGTTATAAAGATCAGGAATTATCAATTTGAAGTTACAATCCACTTACAATATGCCAAAAATGGCAAGGATATGTAAAACAGGTGTATACATTTTTTTAAAAATAAAACAAGTTAAAAATAAATACTAAATACTTTTAAAATTCAGGAATGTGATAGGTCAGATGCTTATGATGAGTGTTGTTGGTGTTTCGTGTGATTTAGCGAAATGAAAAAATATTCAATTTTAAAACGGCAAGAGCTCGTATGAAAAAAATAGTTCGTAAGTATCTTTGTTGTAACAGCTGCGCCAGAACTAGTGTATTCATATACATCAGAAAAGTACCTGAACTTGACTGGTTTATATTCAGTTATGTGCATTGGGAACAAAAGGGAGACTTACATGGATTTTATTAGGTTTTAGGAATCAGAAAATGTATTTTTACACGTTCATGCCTACGAGCAGAAATAACTTCCTGCTTTCAGCGCTTTAATTGTTTCCGCTTGTAATCTCGAACAGAGAAACCCAATGTTCCTGGGATTTAAGAGGGATGTATTAAGACAGTAAAGGGGAGTTTTTTTTCCCGCTGTAGAAGGCGGTGTGACGAGTCTGGAGGGAGGAGACGCGCATTCCGCACGGGGAGCGCAGAGCAATGAGTTTCACCTGCAGCTCGCCGAGTCCTGTCCTATATAACCGCTGAGCCCGGACACACACAGCGTCTCCAGCCAGTGTTGGGGATGCACTATATCAATAGTTTTTTTATGCAGAAGCTGGGATTCTTTTGCTATAATAATAATAATAATAATAATAATAATAATTAATAACTGGAGTTAGTGGTTACTATGCTAAACTGGCGCGAATGGCGCTTCTATTTCTTCTGTCTGCTCAAACACTGCTGGGCAGAGCTTAAATTAAAACCCTTTTTCTGAAACATTTAGTGTGAGGGGTAATAGGTGGAGTTAAAAGCCAAATAAAGGGCTGTATTAGATGAAAGTAGTAGATTGCGTGAGTGACGAGTAACGAGCTCGATCAGACCCAAACTCCATACGTGCGGTAAAGAGAAGAGTACAGATGCAGCCATTCAAAATGGGTGGGGTATTCCGCAGCATACCCCGGTGGGCGTGTTGCGGTGTCACGCATTATCACGTGGTTAATCGCGTCATTTGATGCCATGCCGGAAACTATCCGCGTCACCTTGTAAAAATCATCAGTCATTAAAATGTTGGTAGATTTTATGAAAGCAAGATTGCTCAGTTGGACAAAAGTACACAACCTACCTTTATCAGAAATATTTATGCATCAAAGCCTTTACCGAAGATATTACTAATAGTATTAATAATGAATGACTTTGGACAAGCTGTATACTCAAAGTATAATTTCTTTAGCACATTTGTACAAGCACTTGGAATCTGTCCAAGCCATACTTTGTCAGGCATTTAGTTTTACTTCAACGGGCATAAAAACTCCCTTGCTTTTAACAGGGCGTTTCATAATTTCTAACTACGAAAATGATTTAAAATGCGACACCTATCATTAAACTAGAGCTCAAAATATCACAAGGATCCTCAAGAGCACAGCAAAGACTGTATTAAAAGATACTTGTATGTATCAACGCTTTCTTGAGATTGAGATCTGTGACAGGGCTGTGTAGGGCTGTTTCGCCTCTCTCTTCATGTGACTTCCCTTGTAGCCTACCGGTCTATGTGCCCGATTACCAACTCATGGGTTGTGTGTTCAAATCCAGCTGGTGCTGGACTTTTCTCTTAACAAACATTTCTTTGAAAAAAAAAGAATAGCGATAGTATGGACAGTCAATTGACTTTTTTATTTCAAAATATCACAATATGATCGATTCTAAGTCATTCTTGATAACAATGAATAGTCACCTTCTTGCCTTCTGACAACGGTCCCTGCTTCTGCTTCCTGCTTCTATTGTGTGTGTGTGTGCAACAGTAAATTTTTATAGAGAAATGGAGGCTGGACAGTATGCGTTACAATATAAACATTTATATTGATTTAAATCGCAAACGTGTGTTTAATTATGTGTTTTTTTTATCATAATCAGGCTAATGCAACATAAATTGATATAGTATCTTTGTCTTCTAAGTATCTTAATAAACTTTCAGCATAACTTTCTACCCGTTTAGATTTATATCTCTTGGGATTTTGGGATCAAACGTGGAAGGATTAGATTGTAATCATTTTTATTTTTCAAGTACGTTTTAGAAAAGTGTAATCTATACCTGCCCAGACTGAACGCCTTCCTATACCCCGCCTTTCATTCCTGTAATGCTCTTCCCCACGCACCCCAGCCGGGCGCTCTTCGGCCTCTGCCTGGGGCGAATGTATATTTTGATATTTACACCCGGCGCGGCACCAAGGGAGCGTCTGCATTTATAACTTAGTTTTTAAAATAAGTCAAGCAATATGAAGCGTCTCCTTTTACTTTTAAGTCCCTTAAATACATTGAGCACAGCTTTCTCACCACTTAAGATTGCTTTTTGATACCATCCTTACACAAAGCAGAAACTTTCCGATGACATACAGTACAAGTGGAAAGATTACAGATTTTAATCGTCTTTAATTTTGTTACGTTATAAGTTTCATCTAAACAAACACCACAAAACTATTCTCGATTGTATGTCTGAATGTTATGTTACACCTACAGTAGTTCACTGCTTTAAATACATTGAATTAAGAAAGTTATGTGTAGCACTTTAGATCTTTTTTTCTGAACCAGGGAAAATCTGATCATGTTTCTCTATAACAATAATAAAAAACTTTATTTTACATATCACCTTTAAAAGTGGCATCTCAAAGCAATACAGTAGATCGAAAAACAGTTAAAAGGGACCAAAGTAAATACCAGGCAAACGCGTTTTTAATAAAATGCTTTTATTCATTCAGCAGAGAGAGACACACACACCGGTTTCCATTGACAAAATTGTTTTTTTTCAATTCCTCTTGTCTAACAGGAATGTTTTGTTTGTGGTTAGACTAGAGGAAAAGAGCGCCTCCTTCTACGAAGCATTTCGTTGATACGATCACAAATTCTTTTCCAGTCGCACGCAGTAAGGGTTGTAAAGCGCTGATTCTTATGGAATGTGTTCCGCCGGGGATTCAAAAAAAAATATTTTTTTAATCGCATATCTAAGGAAAATTGCAGTATAACTTTGTTCATGCACATCATTATACAGTATCTCATTTTGTATTTCGATAAAAAAAAATCGTTTGCCCAGCCACTATTGTTGTTATTGTTTTTATCCTGTAAAGCGCTTTGAGGAGCACAGCTTTCTCACCACTTTCTCACCTTCTCACCAAACCATCCTTACACAAAGCAGAAACTGATTGTATTTTCCGATGACATACAAGTGCAAAGATTACAGATTTTAATCGTCTTTTTTCTGAACCAGGGAAAACCTGATCATGTTTCTCTATAACAATAATAAACTTTATTTAACATTTCACCTTTAAAAGTGGCATCTCAAAGCAATAAAGTAGATGGAAAAACAGTTAAAAGGGACCAAAGTAAATATCAGACAAACCCAAATGCATTTTTAATAAAATGCTTTTATTCATTCAGCAGAGAGTGAGAGGGACATCCAGCAGAGAGAGACACACACACACCGGTTTTCATTGACAAAAAGTAATTGTTTTTTTTACTTTTTTTTACATGTTTTGTTTGTGGACAGACTGTCCACAAATGTGAGACTCTTTCTCAGACTTACATTCCCGAATGTCCTCCGCCCTGGTCAACAATCCTAGGAAGAACACGAAACAGCCTGTTAATAAAATTGTTACAATTTTGTTCGGTCAGTTCTTCCTCACAGAATTTATAGATCGCATCGATCAGTTCCTGCTTTGTGACGGGCTTAGCAGTTTTCCGAACGTAGTCTTTCAACGAATGCCAAACCATCTCTATCGGATTTAGATCTGGTGATTCGGCTGGAGTTTTCACCCAGTTCACTCCTTCTGCTATAAGCCTCACCCTTGCTGCTCTGTGTTTCGGATCGTTGTCTTGAAAGAGACGGTGCCTTGATCCAAACTGCTCCCTGATATATGGGGCGGCATGGTGTGTGACCACGACTTCCTCGAAGAATACACGGTCCATAATTCCTTCGAAAATAAGAAGTGGTCCCGGGCCTCTTCTAGATATACCCCCCCAGATGTGAACCTTCAGTGGATGTTTGGGCTTTGGCTTGTCCACATGTCTCCCCTTTTTGCAAAATGCCATTGTTGAAAACTGTTCCAGAGCCACTGTTTCGTCGGTAAAAAGTACATCCTGAAATGCCTCCCCCTGTTCAATCCATTGGAGCGCTTGCTTGAGTCTTTCCTCTTTGTTTTTTAGTCTTATCATGGGGCATGTGTTGGTTTTTCTGTATCTCCATCCAAGCCTCCTGCGTACTCTTCTTATCGATGTCGGGCTAATGGTCGCACCGAGGTCAGCCCAGAGCCGTCCTTGGACTTGCATCGCCGGTAGCTCATCATTTTCATCAGTCAGTTTGTCGATAGCTTGCACAATAGGACTTGGAAAAAAAAAAGAGATCAACAGTTAGTTTTAAAAATAATGTGCGTAGTTGTATTTACATGCAAGAAAGGTATTTTTAGAAATTTATTTACCTTTGAATCGTCCTCGGTTTAGATTCTCTTTGCCTCCTCTCCCCTTTATAATGCTGTCTCACTGTGCTTTCAGAAACGAAGATGTCCATCGAAGCCAACTGCTGTACAATGTCCCGTGTTGACTTCCGGTTTCTTTTCATCTTCATTATTTGGTGTGAGAGAGTCTTCGTGATTTTGGTCATTGTCCGTCTCCTTACCAAAGCGATACAGTGGTGCAGCTTGAATTCTGTACCTATATACTGTATGATATGGTACAGATAAAACTTACACCATACCGATGAGCTAATGCCAGGGAAAGACACTCCTATTTTATTTAAAACACAATACGCCAGGAAATGTGTCTGATGCATTAGCAAGTTAAAACAATTGGGTCGAAAACCTGGGCGTAACACCATTTCCTTTTTCTGATCACTCGCTTTCTGGATACACGTCTCACCTGTCCTGTTCTTTGTTTTCCTGGTTTGCTGATTAAGCCTGCTGCTGTCCACTCCTACCCTCACACCTAAAGAATACTATTTTAAATTTCTTGGCGCAGTTCATTAACCATTGTATGTGCTGTCCGTGCCCAAAATGCAATTTTAAAAAAAGTCAAAAACTGCGCTCAAAATGCAATTTAGAGCTCTCTGGCAAGAGGAGACACCCAAATCAATGTAACATGCCACAGTTTGTGCATGAACAGGGTTATACTGCCTATTCCCTTTGATACCCGATTAAAAAAATAAAATAAAAAATGTTTTGAATCCCCGGCGGAACCAGGCATCCATATGAATCAAGTAACAGGTTTATTCCATGCTGAAAAAAAGAAGAAAGAAAACCCATTCCATAAGAATTGACTGAGCTCCTATTCTTTTTATGCTCAGCTACTAAGATTTCCCTTCAGTGGTAAAATTCAATATCTACAACGGGCACAGTAAAGACGTTTACTGTACTGTAAGTCTTTCTACGACAGACCAACGGACTACGAGTTTCCCTGTCGGTCAACCAATCACATACCGCAGTACCCCGCATCATCATACGGTACGATGCGCGATGCCGTAGCCAATTACTTCCGGTACGTGTCTGTACCGTGCACTTTGAATGGCTGCATCTGTACCTCCTTGTGATGCATCAAGAATACACAAAACTACAGAAGCCCGTTTCCGCCAGGAAGTGGAAAAAAAACGCGCTATGGTATCTCATATTTGCGATTTCGAAATTAACCCCATTTAATTCTGTCCTTTTGTTATTGTAATGGATTCAGGTTCTAGGGCTTGTGCACTTGCCGCTCCCGCCCTAGTTTGTGCCTCACTGTATAGGCTCGAACCCAGGTCTTGCCAACTAAGTTACGGCAGCGTGGGGAGTCTGGTGAGGGCCACAACTTCCCGGGGTGTGAGCGCCAGCCGCGGCTGTGTGTCAGACTGGTTGTCCGGCCAGCTGGCTTATATTCTACACAAGCCAGCACGTGTGAGCTTTAAGAGAAGCAGGACGCTGGTACCTGAAATGGACTGGCAGTGGCAGGCCGACTTGGTGAACATGAGAGACTACAGTGAGTTCAACGATGGTTTCTGTTACATCTCCTCACATATAGACATGTTGTCTAAATATGCCTGGGCCGTGCCACTGAAAAGTCTGGAGGTGTCGTGACAAGTGATTTCCGAAATATATTTCAAGAGGGTCGTACTCCTAAAATGCTACAAACTGATGACAGAAAAGAATTTCTTAACAGGACCTTCCAAAATTTTCTCAAATGTGAGAATATTGAACAATTCATTATGGCCAGTGATGTGAAGGTTAGTGTAATAGAGAGGTTTAACAGAACTTTTTCCACAGCACGTTTCATTTCATGTATGAGCTGATCGATGTTGCAGTAGTACCCTCTAGGTAAGGTACATGTTCATCAGCGATTTAGACTATATGGACAGAAAATCTTCATCCTGATCAAACGTGTTTAGCGTATGCGGATAGTGCAGCTCGACCAGACCCACTTCCCAGCTCCTGTCCAGGTCAATCGCCTTTGCCAGATGCTCTGTGAAGCACACGCTGGTGTTCTTTGGAAACATCTTTGAGGATGAATTACTGGCCAGCGTAACCTAGAAGACATTGGGGTTCATTTTTCAGCACCTCTATATTTCTTTGACCTCGGAAGCCTTTACCCAACTATTGAATTTATCGCTCTATCTGCGCCACTTTACCAAAATCTGTTTGTTTTTTTCATGCCCCCTGGCTGCTTTAATCTTTTGGATGTGATAGACGCTCTCAGAATTGGGGTTTATCTTCTGTAGCTGTTCTGCGTAGAAAGAGCCCTTAATGTCATCGCCTGCGTAGTCCTGCAGTTTGTAATAGAGTCTCAGAGCCGGGGTCCGCTCTTTGACAATGAAAATTTCATCTGTGAAGGTCTGTTCATACCCCTTCTCAAACATTCCCTTTTATTTTGGACACCTGCACATGATCACCTACATTAAATGAAAACTTTGACGGTTTTCGCTTAAAGTGTTCGCCATAGACGGTTCTCCACATCTCAAGGGAGTTATCAGTCGTAACAGAAGCCGTGGGTCGTTTAATAGTCATGTGGTAACTATGATTATAAAAGTAAATAAGATCAGACAGATCTATATATCGAAAGGTGTTTTTGTGTGTCAGGTACCTCCCCATTTTTGTTTTAATAGTTTGGTTAAACCTCTCTATCACACTACTGCTCTGTGGGGGAAGGAGGGACATCCACCCTATAACAACACCATTGGTTGAAAAGGGGGTGGGACATGGGGTTTTAAAGTTTTGACAGACGCTGCACACCACAGTGGGGCAGACTTGAGTTTTAGTAGCTCTCAGTTACCAGCATTGGCTAGCAAGGTGCCCGGTACGTTGATTTCGGCCATTGCCCCTGTGAACACATCCCAATCTTTTAGCTTCTTACTGGCCTCAACTGATTGCTGTTGTGTGAGAGCCCTGACAAGATCAATCATGTGAGAGCCCTCAACGGGTGCCCCCTTGTACACAAATTTTCCTTTTTAATTCCAGGCTATTAACGGTTTATTGCGTGCCATAGTCTTTAACAATATCTCGGCATTTCTCTGGAACCACTGAGACGCGCTGTCTAAAATATACCCAAAGTCAGCGTCGGTCGATGACGGCTGTTGTGGTGATGCGTGCGATAGATCGGCGGGTGCATTTTCGGGTCGTACAATAGTTAAAGTCCCCTCTTCAGAAACTTCCTGGCATACTAATGTCAAATACCGTTGTAACACCTGATTATATAATTTCACGTTTTCATATTCAGGCAGATGCGAGTTCTGAAAAATGTCTCTCATTTCGTCATCCAACCTGCGGGTTGTTATTTTTCTCACATCGGTTTCTTTGCCGGACCAGTCTAGGATCGATCGAGCTGTTTTTGAGGTACAAGGTACATTTTTTTTCAGTGTGGTCCATTATCGGTGTTGTAGAAGCTCCGTAATCAATGGTACTACAATACTCAACAGTGTCCCAATAAAACTGCCAGACTGGTTCACCAAGAGTCTCTTTCTTTTAAGAGAAAGACCCTTTTGACTCAAAGTCTTTAAAAGCTTATGCTTTCTCCAGGGTCCCAAACTGCTTAGCAGGGTTAGCTATTGCCTGTACAAGATCATCTGAAGCCCCACAGAGAATAGCTTTCCGGTGACTGGGGCTGGCTTTTACCAGAAAATGTAAGTGTCAGGTTTCTCCGAACGCGTGAAGACATGACGACGGCCCGGACGTGTTTTTTTGACTGAGTCTGTGGTTGCGAGATCACCGACTTTTAGATTCTTTAAATACATAAGCCACGGGTACATCTGGGGGGAAAAGACCTGTTCACAAGCGATAGTCATCTGGGGTGTCGGCATTTAAATCCACCAACAAGTAACCGAAAGGTTTTTTAGTAGCGTCGTCAAACGCTTCCAAAAAAATCTGGCTTTACCGGGATACATATGCCGTGACAGGGTTGTAATCTGTAGTTTATATCTAGGGTTTTTAAACAGCACCGTGTACTTTGTATTTAACGCTATGGTTCTACTTTTCCGGCCTTGATAAAACACATTTTGGACGATATACATGATGCTGAGGTTTCGGTGGTGTACGTATTTTGTAAAAGCTTTTTCTATCTCATTATTTTCACACGCAGACTCCATCAAATCATCAACTATAATCAAATTTACTCTATCCGGTGGCAGTAGCTGGTCATCGGAAAACGACGTCGGTAGCCCTTCTATAAACTGAATGTATGGAAATTTCACAAGCAACTCAGCGTATAGAGGTTGCCAGCAGCTGTAACACCAGACTATGTTTTCGGGTTTACGAGTCATAACGGTATCACTGTTCTCCAAGAGCTGTTTTATAAAATAACTTTTACCGCAATTTGAGGGTCTGGACAAAATGCATGAAAAAGGGTGTTTTAACCTGACATCCATCGTGTTAATATCCGTAAGGCAACGATGTCAAATTTTCTTGCAGCACCCGCTTGTCGTACACCACCTTCTGGGTTTTCTTTAAGGTCCGGGTCTCACTGCGCCAATCCTTTTTAACACGCACGATCATCGGCTGTTGAATAGAAATGTGTTTAAATTCCCGGCACTCTGCATAAGGGTTAACGCCATAGTCAAAAACCAAGTCCCGCAGACTCTCAAAGTTAACTTTTTCACAATTGTTCACATTGAGCGTAATGCCTTTCACCTTTAAACAGGCTTTCCCATCAGACAGCTTGTACCCGTACGACTTGGGTCCTGTTGATACAAACTCGGTGATGTGTTGTCCAGCATCAATTTCGCTGGTCAGCTCACCCAAATAGTCACCCAGCCCCGGATTCCACTCACCCTCCCGGCTCACAAAGATAACGGAATCTGTGTTGTGGTACAGACAGTGGCCTTGCAAAGCGTTTAGCAGATTGTATAACTCCCAGTGGGCAAAGGCGGTTGTAAAGCTAGCGATGAAAATGTTAGTGTTTGAATGGCCTGTATAGTGGTGTTTAGTGTTTCCACATAACACAGGCTGTGTTTTCATTGATAAACTCGCAGGCTGACACCTCATGATATGGCGTAAATAAGTACCTGAACAATTCATCGGGGTTTCTCACAATGGTGGTCTGTGGTAAATTGTCTCTTTGCCCATACTTCCCCCACAAACTGTTCAAGGCAATTTTTGAAAGCTGTCTTTTGGCCGGATTCTTTTTAATGTTGCCGGGGTCCAGCCGGACACCCTCTTTTTCATAATATTCGCCGATATATCTTTGTTTCGCGACATCTGTACACCCCTCTGAAAACCCCGAAGCTTCCTGTTTCCCTTTCAGATGCAGTTTGATGTAGTCGGTAAAAAGATTGTGTGAGGACTTTTCGAAATGTCAAATTTCATAAATTTTACCCACTCTATACCCCAGATCTAAGGCCATAATTCAGGGGCGCACCAGACACCAGTCAAGGCGCGATCTTCATCATCACAGGGGGTGGTCTGTTTTGTTTCACCACATGTACGACAGTGTTGACAGTTTTTTTGTCAATTTTGGTTGGAAGAACTGGAAAGTACAAACATCTGGGTGGGTAATTTTTCACCTTTGCTAAACCGAAATATTGTTTTAAATCTCCAAAGTTTTTATAAATTATTCGGGGGTGCCCCAGTGGGTATTTTTTAGTTTTGTTCACAAATGGATACAGACTGGTGAAATCATAGTAATGGATTTTTTCACCGGGCTGCACTGTGTAATGCAAACAAATCATTTGTTCTCCCCCCCAAAAAGCGACTCGCGCGGTTGCAGAGGCTCTGGTAACTGCGCAGCTGTTAGAAATTTACCCAAGTCTCCATTTTCAACAAGCATGTCTCTGAACTCGTGCTCCCACAAAACACGCACGTTAAAACCTCTCATTTTGAGAAAATTAATTTTCACCATTGTCTTTCTGTACAACCAACCAAAAGTAGTGTTTGTCAGCGGATTAAAATCGTTTTTACAATAACAAACGCTACAACCGTGAAAAAAGCAACCGTTGAACTCAAAGGCTGTCGGCACTCCGTCAATTACAGCATAACCATCCAGAAAATATGGGCCAACCTTGAACTCACCGGCCGTGGTTAACGCGTGTTGGATTTTAACGGGCTCTGTGTGTTCGATGTACATAAGCCATTGAATGCTGGGTGTAGAAAATCGTTTTTGCTGGCGGTGGTAATTTTCATGGGGTAGCAACGCAATCGTCTCTTCCTGTAAAAACATAAGTCTGAACATGGCCATGCAGACACTAGCGATTGTCACAAACTGAAAGGGGTCGATGCAGACAACGCAGGCGGCCCCTGACTCAGTCACGCGTGTCTGTCTGGTCATATTCATGACCTCGTCCCGAAACCTGATACAGCCTTCTCTTAGAATTGCCACATCCAACTGGCAGTAACTTTTCAACTCTCTCTGTAAGTTAAACACACTTCCCCTGCATTCTTCTTACCAAACCAAAAACTCGGCTTTCTTGCTCGGCAGCATGTAGTTAACGCCGTAAAGTTCTGGCGGCGGCATCGGTCCGACATAATTTTGGTTTTCTGAAGTGTTCATCAAGTGTGGAAAATGACCCTTAGCCCCAGGGAACCCCATGGCGGCCGGCAGTTTGCTTAATTTCATAGGTAGAACGTTTAAAGAATCGATAAATCTGATGTTCAGAGCTTTTACAGTCATACACATTATCTTGCCACCCTGATTAATTAGTTCAACGTCCATCTTTTCAGCTAACAACTGTCTGATCACTAGGTAATTGTCATATCCCTTGCCATTGTGCGATATGAACGTATGGTTTTTAAAACGTCTATCGATAAATTTACACACAAAATCCTTTAGACAAGTTTCACCATAAAATTCCCAGCTTCGTTTATTGTCAATATGAAGGGCGTGGATGTAATTTGGTATGTGTGTCCCTGTTTCTTGCATGCATTCAAAGTCGAAAAAAATGTACTTGTTTGAAATTTTGGGGTTGTCCAAAGGCGGTATGTAGCACAAATGTGTGTCTGGGGTGTCGATCACGTTGTTACAACGCGAGCAGTTTCTCTTCACATTTGTGACTTGCGAGGTTATAAACCCAACATTTCTCACAAAAGACCCTGCGCTCACACTTACTCACACCCGTCGCCGCATTCCGCAAGTGTCTCGCCAACCCCTGAGAGCGACGACAAAAGACCTTACAGGCCGGGCAATTCTGAATTTCGGCATCAATTTTGCAACACTGGGGATCTAAACAGGTTTTACAAGCTTTAACACAGGCGTGTGCGTTCTTGTGGCTATACGCCACATGGCAGTTAGTGTAAAAATACGCCGCCCCCACAAAAGCTTTAATATTTAAAACCCCATAAAAATGCTGTTCATGCAGTAGAACAAAAAGTATTTTAGAAATTTGGTGGTGTGGGTCCCGTTGTAAAATATTTCCAATCACCCTGGTCATGGTACAAAATTTTAATGACCACCTTTAAATGTTTTTCAAAAGCGGTAATGTCTGACTAATTTTCCGATTCTCTGGAAAACCCAACTCTTTGTGCATTCGTTTAGCGCCCTGTAACATTTCCCCATCGGTACAATTCTCATTCAACAAACCGTACACACTCCCGGCGAAACACAGATTACCGCCCGTGTAATGTAAGTCGATAAGGTGCGCTTTTTTCTGAGCAATTACCCGGCTGTACAGAACGGATTTAAATCTTCGGCGGGCACCGCCCTGCATATTCCTAACTATCGTCACCACTAAGCGGTGGCTGTCATTGGTGAGAAACTCTGTGTGGCTCTGTAAGAGGTCCGAGATGTGGCTTAAAAAATCGGCAGCATTTAATTCTCCGGGGTGTCTCCTGCGTGAGAACAAGGGCTTGTTAAAACCACCTGCAGTCAAACGCAGCTGTACAAAATCATTCGCCCCGATGTTTGGAGAAAGTTCATCCAATATTCTCTGGACTGCACCATGCACAGCGTCTATAGCCTGTACATACGAGGTTATTCTGTCAAGATTAACAAAACGAAATTCTTCATGGTGCTCGGTTGCTCTAAAATTATTATAAGACCTGTTATAACTACGTATACGGTCCAGGAAAACTAAGGGGTCTCTATTTGCCCCTGCACCGCCACCAACCTGATTCAGATCGTTCAGTACAACCGGTTCTCGGTTACCGACATCCTGTTCTGCTACAACAACCTCGGGCCTTAAGTTATTTTCTACCACGGCATTCTCATTGCGTGGTTCGGGCGGCCCTTGGGAAATCTGATGCCTCTCTCTGAATCTTTGACGACGCAACAAACATGCTTTTGCCAGTTTAATTCTTTTATTTATGTACAAACGCTTGCTGTTGGCAAGCGCTCGGTCTTTTAAACACTTTTTAGACCGCACGTTTAGTCATTTATCACCGGGGTTTTGCACCAATGAAGCATGAAATATCATCATCATGGTCTGAAATCCTGAGCTTAGAGCTGCATCTTCTGTAGAAATTATATCTAAGAGGTTAGCGGTGAAAACCTGGATCTGTTTTGGAAACAAGGTCTTTACACCGGCTAAAACCACTCTTAGATGCTCTAAAGCTCGTTTTTTGGCCACCTCATTACTGATCGCCGTTGATAGTGACTGTGTAATACCGCGCACTGAATCTAGCACATCACCCAACACCAAGTCTTTAGGCGCGTTATGATTTCTCTCCGCAGGCTTGACACGTCTGGCTTTGCTCAGGGTCTTAACAGCCGTCTCCGATGCAGTCACCACCTTAGGGTCCGACGTTTCCGCCACATTTGTTTCGCCGCTCGTCGATACAGCGGCTGTGTGAAAAAATAAAAGACTTTTTATTACCACGCCAATGCTCCACATCTCAAAATCAGAAAACTACACGGTGTTAAAAATAAAAGACTTTTCAACACAACAATCAATGAAATCTAAACTGTCAAAATCAGAAAACTACAATAACTATGATAAAAACGCCACACATGTGGCGCATCCTTACACACAGGGCTGCAGGTGAATGGAACAAGTTACACGGACATGTTGTTACACCGGTTTCCTTTACGGCTGTGGTGGCGCTACTGGGTCAAGCGACGTGGTTAACGGCCTATAGACCCGCGCACAGACCAGTCGCTTTTAACTTTAAAAGCTAAGCGGTTTTAAAATAAGGTTTTTTAACACTCCCAAACAGAAAAAACACTGGGGGGTTCTACAGTGTGTATTCCAAAATACAGCGTCTTTTGCACAGAACCTGTGGTAACACCATCCCGCTGATTACGCAGGCAAATTTTTTTGCCCTGCTAGATCAGATCGCCCAGTGTGGTTTGCATGGCTTTAGACACGGGGAGCGGAAGGGGTTTATGAATGCTTTTTCAGATGCCGCAAAGTTTCTCAGCAATGTCGGGGTGGTGATTACGTGTACCGAACTAATTTTCCGCACCAACATTTAATTGTTGAATGCAAACAGGAGCCAGTAACGCGTGTGTGCTGCGTTGTTTCAGTGTTTGAAAACCCCCACTTGAAATAAAGCGGTTCACATTTCACATACTTGCAAACTGGAGTCTGTAACTTGTGTAAAAAGTGCTGCTGCGCTGTTTCTGTGTTTGAAAACCCCCTTTTGAAATAAAGCGGTTCACATTTCACATGGTGTTTGTCCTGCGAATTCTTTCCGTGAGACTTTACGCAGTCAGTGTGTGTGTGTGTGCTTGCACCCCTGCTGCTTTTGAGACTCAGCTTGTGCAGCGTATAAGCAGCCTGGCCGGACAACCACTCGGCCACCCGGCCGCGGCTAGCGCCGCTCACACCCCGGGATCTCGCGGCCCGCACCAGACTCCCTGCGCCGCCGTAACTACCCGATTTCCTAGGGTTATAATAGAGCGCACTCAACCCCACGGCAGACATGGTCCCCTTACAAACCAATACACACTTTCACACACCTAAAGCGAGGGATGCACTGCCTTGGGGCTTTGGGACCCTGAGGCTCCGGACCGACTGGCCGGGGGGGGAAGGCGGGAGTTCCGACCCTTAAGAACACACCATTGGCTCCTGAGGGGGTGGGACATGCACAAATAACAACACGCCATTGGCTGGCAAGGGGGCGGGACAGCCAACCACCGCGGACGACCATTGGCTGGAAAAGGAGGCATGGTACCTGTCAAAAGTATGACGAAAGGTGTCGCTTTATACTACTAACAGGTCTGTTTTGAGTCTCATGATGATTCTCTTCTGGATCTGAAAAAAACACGCAAATTTGTTTCCGATGTATTTTTCAATTTTATCAGATTTCTTCAGGTGAATGCAGTCGATATGTTCAAGTTTTTATATGATGACAGGACCTACACTTAGGGCTCAGTACTGATAACACTGCTGATATTGATAGAGTAGAAATAAGTGATGTATTGGCAGCTTTATCTGAGGCAAGAAGTCCTAGAACACCTACAAAAATGTTAGGATTCAGAGGAAGAAATATTTTTCTACCTCACCCAATCCTATTGCATTAACGAGGCTGAAGTTGGCTGCTTATTCGCCAGCTTAGGTGCTGCTGCTGTGATGTTATGCCGCCTTTTGCCTGTAGATGGCTCTCTATAGTCACTTTTAAAAATACTCATCCGAGTTGATTACTGCACATATCTCCAGTAAAGGGGAATATGTAAGTAATGATTATCCAAATTGCATTTTTGTATGAAACACATTTCAGAAAATCGAAAACCAATTTTCAAAACTCACAATAACACAAACTGGCATGTTAGACAACAAGTAAATAAGACAAAGGCAAAACGTGAAGTCTCAAAATCTTGCATTTTGAAAGAAATGTTATTATAGCAGTTTACAATGGGACATTTAGAACATGGCATATGAGAATATATGGTTAACGGAGGATGAGCAAAGGGTGATGACACTTTCTGCTTATTGCTATGACCCTCCCTCCTGATTATAAAATCGTCTCACAATTCTGCCACTGAGGTGTGAGACACAATGTAACAGACTCTCAAAATCCTGAACTTCAGGAAATGTTGCTGTACCATTTTTAAAATATGACCCTCTGAATGTGGCATGAGAGAATTCATAGGGAAAAGCTAATTGCTCTTTCTGTTGTATTGCAATGGCCCCTGTTTAGAAAAAACATCTCAGAATTCTGACACAAAGGTGTGAGACACAATGTAACAAATTATGAAAATCATGAAGTATAAGAAAATTTACTGTACCATTTTTTTAATATGACCCTCTGAACATGGCATGTGAGGATTTATAGTCAACAAAATAGCACCCCTTCTGCTGAATTACTTTTTCCCTCCTTCCTCATTACCAAAACATCTTAGTATTCTGACACTAAGGTAAGAGAACATTTGTAATTACAAAACTTCTCTGTTGCATTTCTGCGTTGTGACATTCTGAACATGGCATGTTAAAGTATATAGAAAACCTAGATCAGAACAGGTTAAATGTAATTCATAGTGATTTATATTTTTTTAATTCTTTCTAAATGAAAAAATGTTTTTTCAGTGATTATGACACTTCGGTATTGTAACGTAGGCTGGGTTGTGATGAAAAGGATCCGATGCAGATGCAGGATTCCTGGGGCAGTGAGTAGGCGGACAGAGCTATCCAGGAGCTGGGTCGTAATCCGAAGTCGAAAGGTAGGTCTAGATCAGTAAACTGCACTGGTGGTGAACAATCCAGAACGAGAGACAGATACGTGGTCGGAACAAGAGCAACAGGGTCGATACCAAAAATAGTCACGGGTAGCAAACAATCCACGGGGCGAGACGAGAAACGTAGTCCGAAGGCAAAACGATGAGGTCAGAAAATCCGGTAAGGCAAAGTGAAAGAAACGCTAGGTAGAGCCACAGGTAGGGAACTCAATACCGAGCATTGATATGCGAGTAAGAGCGGCTTAAATAATGCAGCCTGCCGCACGGTGAAGAGAATTAACTGGGACTGATTAGACCTCTTCGGAGCTGGTCTGGGCCGGTTAGTGATCGTGACAGCACCCACCCCTTCACGGGCTGGGGAAAATTGCGATGAAAGTCGGTGATGAGAGCTGGGTCGAGAATATCCCCCTCCGGAACCCAATATCTGTCCTCCGGTCCATACCCTTCCCAATCCACAAGATACTGCATGGTATTATGGTGCCATCTTGAATCCAGGATCTTATTAACTGTATACGCCGGACGCCCCTGAATAGTACGAGGAGGTGGTGGACGAGCAGGAGGGGCCACCAGGGGAGAACGGTGAAATGGTTTCAAAAGAGAGACGTGGAAGGCGGAATGGATTCTGAAAGTGGGGGGGAGCGCTTGTCGGTAGGTGACTGGTGTAATTCGTGAGAGGATCCGGAAAGGACCTATATACTTTGGGCCTAGCTTCTTGGAGGACAGGCGCAAGGGTGAATTCTTTGTGGCCAGCCAGACGAACTGACCTTTCCTGAACCGAGGGGCAGGTCTACGACGTCTGTTGGCAAAAGCGGCCTGGCGCTGAGTTGACTTGAGAAGAGATGTTCTAGCCACCTTCCAGATCCTCCTTAACTTCGAGATGTATTGTCTCAGAGAAGGAATTGTCGTAACCAGAGGGGCGTCAGAGATGGGGGAAGGTTGGTAACCTAAGGTGCAAAGGAAGGAGGAGGATGTAATGGAGTTATGAGCGTACTCTGCCCAGGGAAGTAAAGATGACCAGTCATCTTGGGAAGATGAAGTGAAGGCTCATGGAAAGGCAAGAGCCTTTGATTAGTTCTCTCCACCTGCCCATTGGCTTCAGGGTGATATCCCGACGTTAAGGACACATGAGTGCCCAGGGCCTGACAAAAAGCTCTCCAAAAGGCCGAGACAAACTGGGGACCTCTGTCTGAGACCACATCCCTGGGCAAACCATGTAGGCGAAATACGTGCTGGACGAACAGCATTGCCATGTCCTGGGCCGTGGGTAAGGCTGGGAGCGGAGCAAAGTGAGCTGATTTGGAAAATCGATCGGAGACCACCATGATAACCGTATTACCTTGACTGCTGGGGAGATGAAATCCACCGCTATGTGAGACCAAGGGCGGTAGGGGACCGGGAGGGGGTGCAAGAGACCCATCTTCCTGGCATGCGGGGTCTTGGTTCTGGCACAGGTAGGACATGCTTGAATATAGTCTACTACATCCGCTCTCATGGTAGGCCACCAGAAGTCCCTACTCAGGAGATCCAAAGTACGTTTGACCCCAGAGTGGCCTGCGAACCATGAGTCATGACTCCACTGTAAAACCGCCGAACGTAAATTATCCACCACAAACAATTTGTCCACCGGGCAACGGAGCGGGATGGTGGTCTTGTCCAGGGCCCGCCTGACTTGATCCTCAATCGAGCACCGAACTGCCTCCATGACACGGTTAATTGAAATTATTGGTTTGGGTGCATAATCCAGATCCGGGGGGTCATGAAGTCGGGAAAGAGCATCCGCCCTACCATTCTTAGATTCAGGGGTATAGGTGATCACGAAGTTGAAGCGCTAGAAGAACAGAGACCAACGAGCTTGACGTGAATTGAGGCGTTTAGCCGATTGGATGTAGGCCAAGTTCTTGTGGTCCATGATTATAACAAAAGGATGCTGAGCCCCCTCCAGCCAGTGCCTCCATTCCTCAAGGGCCAGCTTGATAGCAAGGAGCTCGCGATTACCCACGTCATAATTCACTTCGGCAGGAGAGAGCTTCTTGGAGAAGAAGGCACATGGATGTAGAACCTGTCCTTCTTCCTGACGCTGGGAGAGGACTGCCCCAACCCCATAGGCAGAGGCGTCCACTTCCACTACAAAGGACCGGGAGGGATCCGGGTGACGGAGAAGAGGAGCAGTGCTGAAGAGGTGCTTTAAGCGTAGGAATGCCTTGTCCGCCTCCGGGTTCCACTTACCTCAGCCAGGTCGGTTGCGAGTTAGAGCAGAGATGGGCGCCACAACTGAACTAAAGTTCCTAATGAACTGCCTATAAAACTTAGCAAAACCCAGAAAACGCTGGATCTGCTTTAGATTGCGCGGAACTGGCCAGTCGTTAATGGCTGCTACCTTAGCTACCTTAGATGAGTCCATGGCCACACCCAGAGGAGAGATACTGTAACCGAGGAAATGGATCTTGGAGACATGGAACACACATTTTTCCAGCTTAGCATAGAGCCTATTGTCAATCAATCATAAAGGACTGGAAGACAGCCGGAGCATTGACAAGGCCAAAGGGCATGACCTGGTATTCATAGTGCCCATGCGTAGTCATAAAGGCTGTCTTCCATTCATCCCCCTCCCGTATCCTGATAAGGTTATAAGCCCCACGTAAATCCAGTTTTGAAAAGATGGTGGCTACACGTAAGGACACCAAAGCCACTGGAATTAGAGGCAGAGGGTAGTGATGTTTAATTGTGATGGAGTTCAACCCCCTGTAGTCAATGCATGGGCGCAATGAGCCATCCTTCTTTTCAATAAAAAAGAAACCAGCACAGGCAGGAGAAGAGGAGGGGCAAATAAAACCTGAGTCCAGGGCTTCCTTAATGTAGTCTTGTAAGGCCTGATTCTCCTTTTGGGTTAAAGGGTAAATGCGACCCTTGGGGGGGAGTGATCCTGGCAATAAATCGATGACACAGTCGCAAGTTCGATGAGGGGGAAGCAAGAGAGCCTGTTGTTTATCGAATGCCTGTTTCAGGTGAACGTATTGAGGTGGAATAGAAGGTGGAGCATCTACAGGGAGGATAGCAGCGGAGACCTTAACAGGGAGGCGACAACAATTGGCATGGCACGTGTGACTCCAGGCAATGATCTCATTCTTGACCCAGGAGATGTGGGTGTCGTGTTTCCTGAGCCAGGGAAGGCCCAGGATCAGCGGGTAGGCAGGCGAGTCCAGGAGAAGAAATGAAATATCTTCCATATAAGTGGCCCCAACCCTGAGAAAGAGCGGGATGGTTTGCAGAGAAACCTGAGCAGGGGTGAGTGGAGAACCATCTAGGGCTAGAATGCTGACGGGGGGTGACACAGAAACCACGGGGATATTCCATCGGTGGACGAAGGAAGCGTCTATGAATGATCCTTCTGCACCTGAATCAACAAAAATCGACAGCAGAAGATGAGTATCAGACCACGACAATTCCACCGGAAACAGAGTGCCCAAAGAGGCTGGGGAAAAAACAGCACTGCTGACCTTAGCTGAAGGCTGCGGTAGAGCACGAGGTGCAGATGGTGGTCTTGAAGGACAAGTAGCGACCCAATGGTTATGAGAAGCACAGTACATACATCGTCCCTCTCGGCAGCGCCTTTCCTTTTCTTGAAGGGAAAGAGGAGCATGTGGCAGAGCTGGCAAAGCAGGAAGTGATGCCTCGGGAGGGCCATGTCTGCTTCCAGTGGGTCTGTCTGCTTTCCGGATTCTGATGCGGGTGTCCAATTCCAGGACCTGGGAGATCGCTGCTTCCAGGGAATGAGAGTGGATTGGCATGAATACCAAGTGTTCCTTCAACTTCTCTGACAAACCCTTACAGAAAAGGCAAACAAGCGCCTCTGGGTTCCAGATGGACTCTGTGGCAAGAGACTGAAATTCCTCCACATAATCCTGTAGAGGTCTATCACCCTGTTGAATTGCCGAGTGCCGAAGGTGAACCAGGTCCAGATTGTTCTGCGAAAAACGTGCCTGAAGACGATCCGCTAAGCTATTGAAATCCATGGGTTGCGAATCTGCTCTGGTCAAAAAAACAGAAGCCCAATCCAAAGCCTTGCCTGTCAACAGGGAGATCGCAAAACCAATCTGTTCTTGCGACGTAGGAAAACGCTCTGGATGCAGATGAAAAGAGATGTAGCATTGAGTAATGAATCCTCTGCAACCAGAAGGATTACCGTCATATTTTTCAGGAAGAACAAATGGTAAGGTTGGGGGGGGGTGGGCGGGGCGGCTTGAGCGGAAGAAACTGCAGGAGGAGCAGTAGAAGGTGCTGGGGGCACCAGGGGGACGAAAGCCAGGCAACGTGATTGGTAAGAAGTTGAAGAGACTGCTGTAACTGAGATAGAGCTTGGGAGTGCTGGTGGAGGAGGGAGCGAAGAGCTTGTGCATCCGCGGGATCCATACTGTAAGGCTCGGTATTCTGTAACGAAGCTAGGTTGTGGTGAAAAGGATCCGATGCAGATGCAGGAAACCTTGGGCGGTGAGTAGGCGGAAAGAGCAAATCCAGGAGCTGAGTCGTAGTCCGAAGGCATAAGGTAGGTCAAGATCCGGTAAAGGCACTGGTGGCGAACAATCCAGAACGAGAGACAGGTACGTGGTGGAAACAAGAGCTGCAGGGTCAATACCGAAAAATAGTCACTGGTAGCAAACAATCCAAGGGTCGAGATGAGAAACAAAGTCCAAAGGCAAAAGGCGAAGTCAGAAAATCCAGTAGGCAAAAGGGAAAGCAACGCTATGTAGAGCAACACGTAGTGAACTCAATACCGAGCAGTGATATGCGGGTAAGGGAGGCTTAAATAATGCAGCCTGCCGCACAGTAAGGCGTCTGATGAGAATTAACACGTGCGGCGGCGTTTGTAATTATCACCCTGCTGCTGGGACTGATTAGACCTCTTAGGAGCTGGTCTGGGCCGGTTAGTGGTCGTGACATTTAGAACTAATAATATTAAAGGTCTGGATTGTATAAATAACAATTTGTTAATGGTGGACTGTTTGGATCATTTTGTAGATGATCCTGGTTCCTTGTTGGAAGGTATCCTGTCTGTTTGACATGCTTGGTGTGTAGGCAGTGTGGAGGGTGACCGTACGGTTGCGTGCGCTGTCAACTCTGGATTAATCCATACTTACCATTTAAATGCCTAAAGCTTCGTTGACACCGTTAGGTTTCCACTGTTAGGCAGCTTTACCTCTGTAGAATCTGTGGCTCCATAGGAAGACAATCTTGCCTTTCTGTGTGTCACTATGTTTCTGCCTGGGTCTTCTTTAGGCATTGTTCTGGAACACTGTGTCCATGCTGGCCTGTTTTTATCCTGTTTTGTAAGGGGGCTAGTTTGTATGCTATGGTCTGTGTTCCTTCTGTTCGTTTCTGTATGAGTAGGAGCAGTTTCAGTTGAATTTGTTTCTGCTTTCCCTGGTGGGGATTATGCATGGACCATTAACATCTCAATAAGCAATCAGGGTCTTTTGTTTTCCTCCCTAGTAGGACTGTGCAAGCTGTGCGAGTTTCCATAGCTGATTGGTTTCAATTATTCTTCTGTTTGTTGCGTAAGTGTTAGTATGGTGAAGAGTTCCAGTCCCTGTAGGATCTGGCTAGTTAGGAGAGGGGAACGAAGCTCCTTCTCCCAGACTTTATCCGAGAGGGGACCATCTGGGACAAGGAGAGGACTCTCCTTCCAACGACTAAAACCCTCCCGGTTTTTCTGATGTACAGGTCTTGTGTAAAGATAGTATTAAGTCTTTTGATCCACTCCCTTTCCTTTTTCTTTCTTTCTGTCTCTGTCCAGTTGGGGTTGCTTTCCAGTCCCGTGGTTCCTGATTTACCTGTGTTGTCAGCTGGGTTCGGATGGAGTTACCCGTTCCCCCCACATAGGTCACCCCGCACTTTTTGCACTGGATGCTGTAGATGGCGTTATTGATGTTTTCTGAGAGTGCCCTTTGCAACTGGAAGATTTCTTTAGTTTCTTTGTTTTGGATAGTTGTTTTCTGTTATGAAATGTTTGGCTCTTGGTGTATATGATCTGTTGTGTACAGGTTTTAGCTTGCTTTGGTCTAATTAATGCTAAAGGTTTTTGTTTCTTTCTGTGTGCAGATATGATTTTGTGCTCCCTCAGTATGTTTGTGTTTTCTAATATCATGGTTTTTGGTTGGTTTTTATGCTGAGTTGAAAATATGATGTGTTGAGGGGTATTTTTCTGTCATCTGGAGTTTTTCTATTTAGAAATGTTTGTGCCACATTTTTGAGGAAACTTTGTGTGCATCTTCTCTGGCATAAAGCTTGGAAGAGTGTTTATTTGGCTTCCTCAAAGTCTTGTTGTTGTGTACAGATTTTGTGGAAGTGTAGGAGTTGTGATTTTACCAGTCCTTTGAAAGTATGCTTTGGGTGGAAGCTATCCTTGTGCAGTAAGCCGTGTGAATGTGTCTTTGAAAAATACCTTGATGTCCAGTTTGTCTGTGTTGTTGAAGGAAGAAACTTTGTATGTGGTGGTGTCTAGGAAGTCTATCAGGCTACCATGCTTGGTGTATTTGAGTTTAATGGACCTGTGGTGTGTGTTGAGGGTGTTAATGATTTCTTGTAAGGCTTGATATGTGCTGCCTATATGTTTATTTTTTATATCTTTGCCCTGTGATGGACTGGTGTCCTTTCCAGGGTGTAGCCTGCCATGTGTCTATTTCTTGCCACATTTTAAAGTGGAGTTATAATCTTACTATTTTTACAGTTTTAAATTGACATTTACAAATGTATATTAAAGCAGCTACCCACCTGAACTAAACTATGTCAGCATGTGTAGTCTGCAAAGGAACAAGTAATAGGTTTATTCCATACTGAAAAGAGAAGAGAGAAAACTCAACGTTTCGTCTGTGAAGCCTTCAGGTGTGAGAAAGACAGGGCAGGTTACAAAGATTAAATAGCACAGAAGAACAAAAGCTGGGAGAGGGGAGGAGGCAGGAGCGGCAGAGAGGCCACTCAGGAAGTGCAAAGTGGAGAGAGGTGAAGAAAGGTATGAAGTCAAGACCTGCAAGAGAATAGAGAAGATTACATTAAAATAAGTCAGTCATTGAGAGATCCTGGCCATTTGAGGTGAAAAGAAAAACTATGGGCTTGGAGAAATCTTTAACCTTCCCAGCCCTAATATGTTCTCTGAAGCGTTCTCCTAGACTCCTTTCGGTTTCCCAAATGTAGATAGCTGGGCATTTTTTGCAAGCGATACAGTAAATGAGATACAGGATGTTGTCAGGGTTATCCGGAATTGTCCTGTGATGCCCTGAATGTCGTTAGATATGTATTTGCAAGTGATGCAGCGAGTGCTGTTGCAGGGGAAGGTGCCAAGTGTGAGGGAGCTGTGAACAAGAAGCTTATGTGGTGGTCAGCGATAAGAGATGATTGGGCGGTCGGGGAAAAAAGAGTACCGATGGAGGGATCGTCCTGTACAATGGAGCCATTGTTAATGATGGTCCTGGGGATAGAAATTGGGTTAGGGTGGTAGGAAAGCACCGAGGGAATGCGGTTGTGAGACCAGGAGTTCCAGATTGAGTTGATGAGCCGAGGGCTGTTTTTGGCCTGGGAGTAGAATAAAGTGACACCTTTCGTCAAACTTTTTGACAGGTACCACGCCCCCTTTTTCAGGCAATGGGAGGCCGCCATGGGCACATGTCCTGCCCCCTTTTTGGCTAATGGTGCATCATTACGAGTGGATGTCCCGCCCCCTCCAGAGCCAATGGTGTGTCATTATGAGTGTTGTTGTCCCGCCTTCCACTCCCTGGGCCTCAGGGTCCAAATACCCACCATCGCATCCCCCTCAATTTATAAAGTGTATGAAAGTGTATGCAAGCACGTATTAGCGACGAGGGTTGGAAGGTGATCAAGTCTGCCGTAGGTTTCAGCGCGCTCTATTATAACCCTAAGGAATCGGGGCGTTACGGCGGTGTGTGGGGAGTCTGGTGAGGGCCGCGAGTTCCCGGGGTGTAAGCGGCACCAGCCGCAGCCAGGTGTCAGACTGGTTGACCCTGATAGCATGTCTCAAAAAACATCAAGCACGCACGCACGCACGCACGCACACTGAGTAAAGTGGGCCGCGAGATCCCGGGGTGTGGGCTGTTGCAGCCAGGGTCCGGTGACAGTGTGGTTGACCCTGACAGCAAGTCTCAAAATACAGCAAGGGCGTGTAAACACACACACACACACAAAGTCTCACGGAAAGAACTCGCAGGACAAATAACATGTGAAATGTGAACCACTTTACTTCATCAGTAGGTTTTCAAACACAGAAACATCAAAGGAAACATCCCAGTATACACTTTTGAACTTTTCACACACGTTACAGACTACTGCTTGCAATCACCAATTAAATGTTGGTGCAGAAAATCAGTTGTAGCTATCACCCCAACATTGTTCAGAAACTCAGCAGCATCTGAAAAATTTTCCCTCGCCATTTCTATAGCCATGAACACCAAACTGGGCAACTCTGTCTAACAGATCAAATAAATTTGCCTGAGTGATCAGAGGGACGGTGTAACCACAGGTTCTATATAAAATACGTTGTATTTTGGAATACACATCGCTGAATCCGCCAGGCTTCAGTTTCTAATCTGAAAACATCAGAATCACAGTAATTTCACTCATGTTCTTTACATACACATCTATCTCTTTAACAAATTCAAGGACATGAGCATTCTGTTTATTGATTTTAATTTCAAGCTTTGCAGAAAGAAGGGTGTAAAGAACTCTTTGTAAGAATTCTAACTTATATATTCGGAATTCTTCATTCTTTGGACGATGGCTCACCCGTCTCTAAAACACAGCCATGGTTTTACATAGATCTTTTTTTCTCTTGTGTAAAAATAAGTATAATGTTTCTTTTGCAATGCACCAAAAGTCACGTCTAGTATTTTTCCATCTACCTTTTCAAGTAAGGAGCGTACACACCCATATGGCGATCGGTTGTCAATTATGTTTCTCAGCAAGTGTTTTATACTCCGCTCAGTATGATTTGTAATGGTATAGGCACCCAGGCCCCTGGCGATGTACAGAACAGCCGATAAAATTTGGGCTAAACTGAGAGACGTATAAATTTCTAACGCAGCAAACGACACATCTTCGTACCCATCCGCGCACCCGTCAACCAGGCATGTGTGACCCCGTTGACCTGGATGATTAATCAAACAGGCCTCGCATTCATCAATCAGAACCCCCTTTAAACAATGGCTGAAGATGCAACATTCCACCGACTTTACAATCTGATCCATAGCATCAGGCTCATTAGAGCCATCATTAGCTAAACTAAGTTGAACATCATCATTATTAACATTTTGGCGAATACATATGCACAGACACGAAACATTCAAGCTCGATGGTAGTTAGAAGATTGATGCGTCGACCTCTTCGTTATTCTATTAAAGGAAAAAAGAAAAGGAAGGCTTAACAAAATAAATAGGCATGCTTTTTACCTAAACTATTTACCATTTTAATGCCTCTTTTGTGTTAGAGTTTTTCGTTTCCTCCAAACTGCCGCGGTTTAATATTGACTATTTGTAGCGACTCTTTATC
The DNA here is from genome assembly GCF_059453375.1 of Lepisosteus platostomus. Taxonomy (NCBI): domain Eukaryota; kingdom Metazoa; phylum Chordata; class Actinopteri; order Semionotiformes; family Lepisosteidae; genus Lepisosteus; species Lepisosteus platostomus. The sequence goes on along the minus strand of NC_142615.1, from coordinate 39,163,982 downwards.
ATCAGTCGTTGACGGTTCACCAACACCAGATTCCCCGTACGTGCTCACATGACAGCCACTGTCACACACCACTGAGTGCGGGGTCAGCTTTTGCTAAAAAGAAGACGAAGTGTTGAAAATGATATACGCTAAGCGCAGATTGAAACAACAATTCCATTATCAGAAAAAATATTTTAGCAACTTACCTCTTCAGTTTGCATAGCAGAGGAATCCGATGATTCACTACTCAAAGAAGCCATCTTCGCAGCAGTCAATATCGGGGCCTGACAGCTAAGGTGTCACACTTCAAAACCGGCAAGTCGGCTCATTTAAGCATAAACTCCAAATCCGTAACCATGCCTACATAGCTCAAGACAGTTTTCAAATGGTTGTGATGTTGTAGAATGCCCCACCATATCCCCCTGCCCCAAAATCACACGTGTTTTATCGAGAGCGAAAAGTAATCACGTTGAATTAAAATACGTAAGCTTAATTTTAATGAGAAATTCTCAACAGCTTTACAAAAGTTTGAAATACTTTTCCACATACCGTGAATGTAAAGTCTTTAAACCTTAAAAATATTCACATGCAACCCAAACCTCAAATGATGTGTGTTTGCCTAGAAAAGAAATTACATTGAATCAAAAAATGTAACTTATTTTATTTTTTGAGAAGAGCATTGTGGGGCTGGTCTTTATATTTTAGTGGATAGGTCATAAAAGTGTTAAAATAATTGAATAAGACACATTTAGCAGTGATAACTTTTAAGCACAAGCAAAAAATTGATATTTAGATTTTAACAATATAACGGACTTTACTAAAATGTTTACTTTTAAAATAAATCCTCACCCAGGCATCTGCCGTTAAAGGTTATGGGATGTAGACCCACGGTATCCAAAGAGGAACAGCTCTTTCCAGGGCACCCCGTCAAGAACAGCTCCTCGGACAGCGCGAAACAGGCCATCCAGCAGATCCGTCAAGCACGCCCTCAAATCCTTCAATCCATCACAACTGGAAAAAAAAGAGGTGCAGCAGCCCCTCCTTCCACTTCCTGCACACAGGGCAGAGGGAGTCCTCCTCAGCATGGAAGCGCTGCAGTACCATCTTGGTGAAAACGCAGTTGTGACGGATGAAGTCCAGCTGCTTGCATCTCTAGGGCAGGAAAGGCAGCCTCAGACATAACCAGATCCATGTCAGCTCGAGGTGGCAGAAGATCTTACCACAGAACTCCTCAGAGATTGGCACACTGAACCGTTTCGCCACCATCAGCCTGTAGAATATACTGGTGGTGCACTCCAGGAGGTCCACCCCACGGTCCCCCCACTTCACCCTCAGCTCCGGCCAGGCCGGGCCTGCTGCCCCGTCTTGTGGACGGAGCTTCTCCAGCCAACTGTCCGGGAGACCGAGTTTGAGCTGCTCGTAATCCTGATGGATCTTACTGACAGGCAGCTTGTTGTTGACCTCTCGGACAGCGTCGACAATAGTCTGGGTGGGCAGAAAACTGTCCTTTACTTCATAAAGAAGATCCTTGACCTTGGATATGCCAGCCTCGTAGAGCCGCCTGTTCCATCGAGACCCCAGCAGGGGGTTGAGGAACAGAGGCTGCTCCAGAAGCTGGGCCCGGGTCTCCGGCGTGTAGGAGACATGCTGGGACATGAACTCCCCCCACGCCAGCAGGACCTCCCTGTAAAAGGGGGGCAGATGTTTTACCAGCCCCGGAGTCAGCCTCATCAGGAGGGTCTCCTGCCCCAAGCCCCCACAAGTCATCGAGGTAGCGTACCATTAAAAATCTTCCAAATGTCGACATTATCCAGGTCAAGGAATTTCTTCACTACTTTCAGCCTAAAGCTTTTCAGCTTCAGGCCTACATCACACAGCTTCAGCCCACCCCTGGAGATTTCCCCAATGAGGGTGTCATGAGCAACCCGTGGAGGCTTCCCCTCCCACACGAATCCCACCACAAGTTGCCTAATCTCGTTCTCTACCCATTCAGGAAGAGGCATTACAGACACTGGGTACCACAAGAGGCACAGGCACAGTGTGTTAACGAGCAGGACCCTTCCCTTTAGGGTCAGGGACCTGTGTCTCCACTGATTTAGCCTGGCCCTCATCTTAATGAGCTTCTCCTTCCACAGGAGAAGCCCAGTGGCCTGCTCATCAGCGCTAATGTAGACGCCAAGGACCTTCAGGTGACCCGTCTCCACCCTGAAAGGGTAGCCGAGGAGCGGGGCAGGGTCTGCCCTCCCCACTGGCATGACCTCAGACTTCTCCAAGTTTACCTTGGCGCCCGAGGCAGCGCAGGAGGCCTGCACCACCTCCAAAATGGCCGAGATCTCCGCCACCTCTGCCAACGTCAAGTGTGGTGTCGTCAGCATATTGGTATATCAACGAGGTGGCGGTGCCCCCAGGCAAGGTGACACCACACACCCCCTCCTTACTGGGGATCGCCAGACCCAGGGGCTAAGGAGTAGAGTAGAGCTGACAGAGGGCAGCCCTGCTGCACTGACCTGGTCACTGGAAAGAAGCTCGTGAGGGAACCGTTCACCTTGACACAGCTCATGATCCCCTTGTACACGAGCCTCACCCAGGAGATGAAGGCCTCGCCAAAGCCGAAGCTCTTCAAGACCTCAAACAGGAAGGAATGCTCCACACTGTCGAAGGCCATCTCCTGGTCCAGTTTCAGGACGTATCCGCCCTTCGGCTGCTCCCGCATAAGGTCCACGACATCTCTGATGGAGCACACCGTGTCCGCGATGTCTCTCCCCTTGGCGCAGTAGGTCTGCGAAGGCGACAGGATCCTGGGCAGAACCATTCCTGAAACTGAGGGAGAGAACACGAGTTAGGATCTTATAGTCCGAGTTCAACAGGCTGATCGGGCGAAAGTTTTTCAAAAGGGAGGGATCCCCCTGCTTTTTGTAGACGAGAGATCACCCCCCTTCTCATAGATGGGGTCAGAGCGCCGGTCCTGGCAATCTCCTGGAACACCTCCAGAAGGAGGGGCCCCCGGGACTGCTGAAAGTGTCTGTGGAGCTCGGAGGAGAGCCCGTCCCACCCTGGGCTCTTGTTAGGAGACGAGCCCCGAAGTGCCTCAAGCACTTCCTCCAAGTTCAGCGCACTGTCACAGAGCTCACGATCGCTCTGTGACAGGCAGGTACTCGCCCTGGCCAGCATGGCCTGGGTCTGCTGCTCATCCACCCATTCGGACCGGAACAAGGCGCTATAAAAAGAAAACACCTCATTCCTAACGGACTCAGGGGCAGAGAGCCGCACACTGTCCTCTCCCACCAGCTCCTTGATGAAGGAGCTGTGCTGCCTCTCCTCCTCCAGGACGAAGAAGAACCTCGTGCTCTTCTCGCCCTTGGCAAGATACTGGGCTCTGCTGCGCACCCTGGCTCCTCTCCACTTCACCTCCTCCAGGGCTTGCAGCTCACCCCTCAGCTCCAGCAAGAGCTCGCAGCCCCCGCCGTGATCTGCCAGGAGCCCGAGCTCTGAGGCGATCCGAGCCCGAAGCTCTCTCTCCCGCCTGGCCTTCTCCCGCCCCTGGGACAGGCCATACGAGATGCTGAACTCTTTGATGCCGTACTTGAGATTATCCCACCTGACCAGCTTTTCTGACCTTATTAAAGCACCAGAGGCCGGGGCCCCGGTCCTCCTGTGCCCCTGCTAGAGAGAAGTGAAGCACAGCATGGTCGCTCAGGGTCGTGAACACATAGTGCATCCGGCTCAGGCACGGGAAGAGACTCATGTGCCCCTGCAACAGGTCGATCCGGCTCTGTCTCAAGACACCTTCGACGACCTGCCGCCGAGAAAAGTCCCTCCGCGCACCATAAGCCTGACGCCACGCATCCACGAACCAGTGAGCTTCCGCACTGCGCTCCAGGAAGCTGCGAGCAGCGCTGCTCTTAAAGGTCATCCCAACCGCGACATCGAGCGCACTCAGTGCACAGTTAAAATCTCCGACGACCAGCCCTGGCTGCTGAAAGCAGCTCGCCTCCAGCTGCTTGAAGAAGGCGAGCCGCTCAGCTTCCCCATTGTGGGCGTAGATGTTGCTCAGCAGCACGGACTGTCCAGGAAACCCAAGACAGACCTGCAGGAGCCGGCCCTCCGTGTCGCGGTGCAGGAGCCTTACGCTCTCGTACACTCCCCTCCTCACCAGCACAGCCACCCCCCTCCTGCACAGGCTGGAGGCGTTGCTGTAAAACAGCTCCCAGTCCCACTGTGCTCGCACCTTCCGGACACACTCCTCGTCCCAGAAGGTCTCCTGGAGGCAGACAACATCCGTCTGCCCCAGCAGAGCTAACACTGCCCCCAGCTTTGCTCAGTCCCTCAGCCCGTTGGCGTTTAAAGAGGCGAAAGTTGCCATCACGCATATGGCCATAAGAGTGAAATTAATTCTCCGTCCCGCGCGACAGTTTCCCCGCCCTTTCTGCCACATTCTCATTGCCAACACTTGCCGCTTCCTCCCCACCTCCTGTCTCCGCCACCGCAGAGACATCAGGGATGAGTCTGCGGACAACTCTTGAACTGGGCTTCAGGTTGGGCTGAGGCCTGACGTGGTGCCACTGGATCCCAGCCTTCGAGGGCCCAGGCAGTTGTACCCCGGCTTGCCCACTCCCCTCCCCCTCCTCCCTGTCCTCCCTCTCCACCCCATCCATCTCCACCACCTCCCCTTCCCCCTCCATCTTCATGCCCTGTAATACACCTCCTCCGTCCCTGCCCCATCCATCTCCAGACACCCATCCTCCATTCCTACTTCCACCACTTCCCCTACCTCTCCTCCCACGACCATATCCAACTCCCCTTCCTCAGTCTCTGCCAACGGTGCCTGACCGAGTATTGAAGAGGCTCCCTCACCTGGCAGGCCGGTGTCTTGTGGCCGCTGCAGGGCAACCGGGCGCTTCCCCTCAGGCTCCTCTGGGTCCTCGGGCGTCTTTTCGTCTGGGCCTATGTCCACCTTGCCAGGGTCTTTTCGCCGTTGCCGCTGCCGCTTGGTCACACGCCTCGCAGCAGCGCCTTTGCTGACCCCAGCAGGCTTCTCATGCCTGGACCCAGAAGAGGGCCTTGCTGGCTCACTGGTAAGCTGGGGAACCGCTGACGGTGATGGTGGTGGTGGTGCTGGTGCCGTCGCCTCCTCCCTCTGCCTCTCTCCCTGCACAGGCTGGGGTGTCAAAAGCCCACTGGTATGCTGAGGGGCCGCCTCTGGTGGTGGTGGTGTCCGTAGGATCTCAGCTGCACCACGCTGCACCGCAGCATGTTGTGGAGCAATCTCCCTCTGCTTCTCTTGCGGCACAGAGCGGGACGCAGCAGGATTGTTAGGGCAACGGGGCGCCTCTGCTGGTGGAGATGCTGGCTGGTCCCCGGCTCCTTTCTGCTGCGCTGTACCCAGGATTGGAGGGGCCTCCTCTGCCTCTCCCCCATCACCGGCTGGGGCGTTGCTGGCTCACTGGGGTCCTGGGGCGCCGCTGCTGGCAACTCTCCATGCTCAGCTGCAGCGGCCACTCGTAGTCCATCTTCAACCCCCTCAGCGTTGCGGGCAGCTGCTCCTGCGGCGGCTGGATCTTCCGGCTCCGGTTGCAGTTGCAGCTCATGAGCGCATGGAGTCAGTCCGGGCACTTGGCAGCGGTGCAGCACGGTGGCCTGGCTGTCTGCACTCATAGCAGAGGAACTCAGGGCAGTCCTTGGCGATGTGCCCCGAGTCCAGGCAGACATGACACACCCTTTGTTGCTGGTCGTGGAGGACCCTGAAGTACTGCTCCCCCTCTGCCGTGGCGAAGCGGGTGCTGTATGGCAACGAGGCTACATGCTCGGGAAAGCGAATCCGAACAAAAATCGTGCCATCAGCAATGGTGGTCCCGGGGTAGTGGCGCATCCTGATGTCCGAAATCACTCTCACCCCCCAGCTACTCAGCTTCTCCTTGATAGTCTCGTCTGAGATATATGCCGGGAGGTGGAGGAAGGACACCACTACCTCCTTCGGCTCCAGCCAGCGGCAGTAGCAGGGTGTGCCCTGCACATCCAGCCCCACAGCCACCGCGTCCGCATGTTCTTTTGAGTCCAGAGTCAGTTCAAACTCTTTTGGTGTCCGGGGGTGGCAGGCAAAAAGAGAGCCCTCCCCACAGACGCCGTGCACAGCTGCGATAATAGCACCCGCAGACGGTTTCTCCACGCCACGGTTTCTCCACACCGCTCACATCCACCACAACAGTATGCGCCCTTGCAAAAACCCGCCGGGGGAGTCGGTCCGAATTCCTCATCCTTCTCTTTCCTACACCACTCTCCTCCTCCACTACAATAACATTCTCTGCCTCCATGTTTTTTCCTTCCATTAAAACACAAACAGGACTCAGAAAGCAACAAAAAAGCAACAACAAAAAACCAAAAGCCTCTCCCCTCCCCAAACAGAGCTAGGCTGAAGGGGAGGGCTTCAAAATCAACCAAAAACACCCAAAAAACACAAAAATTCACAAAAAACAAAGTCTTACTTGAGACAAACAAATCCTCTATTCCTCTCCTTCTTCCTGCTCTCACGCTGACCACGCCCCCTGTGACATCAGAGGTCCTGCTCAAGGGGGTGTGGCCGTAAGCGAGAGCAAGGCTCAATGGCACCCTTCTTATAGAGAGGACAGCTCCGTCACCTCTTTTACAACGCTGCTTTTTTTCCCTTGCGTTTTTCTCTTCTTCCCACGTTCTCTTTCTTCACTGCCTTAGTCCCCGCTCTATTTCACTTCAGCCTTTCACTCTTGCTTCCTTCGAATGAGGACAGAGCTGCGGGAGAAAGGGCGCTATAGAGGATCGCTGTGGAGAGCTGCTACTGTGCTTTGACATCTGAGCTCTGTGGAAAACGATCTCAATACAATTCTGAAAAACGCGACTCCCAGAACGCCAGCCGAACAAGTCTCCACAGCCGAAGCGCTGTGTCTCTTTTCAGCTGGCGATAAACCTTTCCTCGTTCCTTTGCGGACTTGTAAAACTGTGCATGATCAGAATAAAAAACGCTCACACTAATACACAAGCACCCGTGTCTCGCCAAAGCTGACAAATAAACAGACAGAAAAGCCGCACTGCACGTGTGAACAGGGGAATGAGCGAGCGAGCGGGGATAGGGCGCCTCCTGCGCTTAAAAGCTTACAGCACCTGGTATTCCCAGGCAGTCTCTCATCCAAGTACTAACCAGGCCCATCCCTGTTTAGCTTCCGAGATCAGAAAAGATCAAGCGTGCTCAAGGGGGTGTGGCCATAAGTGAGAGCAGGTTTCAATGGCACCTTTCTTATAGAGAGGACAGCTCCGTCACCTCTTTTACGACGCTGCTTTTTTTCCCTTGCGTTTTTCTCTTCTTCCCATGTTCTCTCTCTTCACTGCCTTCGTCCCCGCTCTATTTCACTTCAGTCTTTCACTTGTAGCGGCAATGCTTGTTGATAAGACAGAATTAAGTGTTGCTGTGCTTTTCCAACTGAGGCTCCATCTCTCTGTTCATCTCTGTGGTGCACCCACAGAGAAACTATTCATGCAGGCTGATTTAAAGATGTTTTCTTTTGTTAAGGGACAGCTCCCAAATGGGGATGCACTTAGCTAAGCCTGGCTATCATGATCAATGGTCATCCATTGACACCTATCTGTCTAGGGTGTGCCAGATGGACATCTGGACTGCATTCCTAAGTGTCAGGAGTAAGTGACTCATATCTCACCTTGATTAACCAATCAGGGACTGGTAGGGCCGAGTAACTCACGTGGGACTCTGATGCCCATGGAACTTTCAGCCAATGAATGAGCTGAAGTTCCTCCAGGTAAAAACAGGCAACACAGAGGGCCTGAGAGACTATTTCGTGGACTTTTCTAAAGGGAATTCAAAGGAGTATTCCAGGGCAGGACGGCCCAGGAGCAGAAGGTTCCCAAGGGCAGGACATTCTCGCAGCGCACCTCCTGACCATCCTGAGACTCAGCCCTGACAACCACGGAACGGCCAGTGTGTCTGAGTGCCAAAACTTTCCTTTGTTCTAAGAGTCGAGAGCGGAGGTTGCCAGAGAGTAACCAGAGGATCCACCCGAGGTTAGCATCAGCAGCAGGCCTCATGAACAGGTCGGAACTGTGGACAGCTGAATCACTATTCAGAACTAGCGCTTCATCAGGAACGAACCGGTCCTCTTCCTGACTTGCTGGGACCCAAAGTCATCTTTTCTCCTGTGCACAAACTTTGCTAGTTAAAGCCAACACTAACTAGCCGGTCAGTGAGCATCAGCAGCGCACCGTCGCAAGCTGCACAGCACAGCCTGGCACTGAGCCAGAGAGCCTGCAGGAGATCTGAATCCCTAGAGATTGGATGAGTATTCAACTTCAATGCATTACAGCTCGAGAATTCAATTGTTATCCCAACCAGTTGATATCAATTTAATTCCTAAGAGTTATGTACTTGTTTTGAGTATCTAATGTAGAAGTTGTAACCAAGTTCAATTACGAAACAGTCTAAATGAATGATATACTGAACGTATGTCCTCTTGATATATGTAACACTTCGTAACTGTTTGAATATATATCTTTTGTATTCTGATAACCCTCTCGATAAGATCTGTTAGGTTTACATGCATATTCTATGTATAAATAAATGTATCCTCGTGTATTAGTACCTGTGTGTGTGTGCGTTGTTTGAGTTATATGGCATGGTTGGATTCTAAAGCCATCAAAAGAATCATTTTGTGATTTACGGCTACAATTAATAATTGTCCCCATAAATGCCCAAATCCTACAGAACTGGTGCCTTCAGAGAGCACACTACACTCCGGTGTTTGATCGGTGTGTGGCAGGCGCACGTCGCGAGCTTGTGTAGTGATCTGCCGGTCTGGTGTTATGCAAATGAGGCCGAATTGCGTCCCGGGACATGCTGCGAATGCGCAATGGCGACTGCAGATATGTAGGAAACGGCACGCTCGTTTTCTCGTTTTGCCCACACTTTTGAGTGTTAGTGTGGCGTGTGAGTGTGCGGAAGGGTGGGCACAGCAGGGCGAAGGAGCTGGCCTAGGGGGTGCGGGCCTGCAGGGGCATATACAACTCATACTTACCTGGTGGGGGAGATACCTTGATCAAGAAGGAGGTTCACCCAGGGCGAGGCTCGACCATTACACTCCGGCTGTGCTGACCCCTGCGAATTTGCAGATGTAGAGGCTTCGATATTCGTTTTACAAACAGCTTTTTTTATATGTATGAGTCACACACATGCCATAGCAACAAAACATCTCTAGAGATGAGGTTATAGATCACTTTTCTTGGAAGTGTTAAATATCCATTGCAATGAAAATCTAATTTCCGAAGCATCCAAAGTATGGGAGCCTCCTGGGAATCCATATGAAGTATCTAACTTTAAACATTTTAAGAATAAAAAGGAGGAAATTGAAATAGAAATCAAATAAGTAAATTGATTCTTAAAATGTAGAGAGCTTTAGGAAAATATATAACAAGAATGTAACTGCTGTGCTACGCACAGATTTTTAGAAGACAGTACGTCAACAAAGTATGCACTGTCTAGGTTACTTTTAGAAGACAGTGTATCAAAACACTATGTATTGTCTGGGTCATTAGATCAGCCGAAGGTAACTGATAAGCTTTGCAAAAAATATATTGGTGCTTCTTTTTTTTCGTTTTTGTGATGTAATCTGTTTTTGTCTAAGGAAAGGGGAAGTATTAGAAATGACAAAATGCTGAACTTTCCCTTACACTGCAACATCTTATAAAAATCCTGTGCTGCTTGTAATGAGTTGAGTCTCTGATGTACTTTGCAGAGTGGCAACAGGGCTCCCAATATTGCAAAATTGAAATAAAGACCTTACTCAGGTGAGAACTCTCTCTTGTGGCTTCCTTGATAGTTATATTTCCATGACAATTTGGGGGGTTGTACAGGATCACAAACCTGAGCGCGGACGGCTGCTGAAACTTCATCCGGACCCCGACAATTTTAGCAAATTGGACGAACCTCGGGGGATAAACTTTTTATCCTTCGAGAGACGCATCTGGAGAATTCACAGCAGTCTGACATCAGTAAGTGATCTTTTTGTTGCAGAGAAATGGGAGGCTGGTGAGGGTGTTCTCACGCGGGTTTGATCAGCCTGGGACACATATAAAGAACTTATCTTAACACAGACGTGTAGGTTTTGCTCTGCGGAGTAGTTCATGTGATAAGGTTCTAAGTAAGGCACCGATTGGTAAAAATGGGGAATGAAAATTCAAAGACGAAATGGGGACCGAGCAGTCCAGCAAAAGTACATGTACGACAAATTCAGAGAAGCAGGAATAGGTGTAAACGATTATAGTCTGGGTTAGAGTCCCAGCAGAATAAAAAAATGTTTATGTTCATGAACTGGTAATAGGTGTAAAGGAACTTGCACATAATTTATATATGATAATTAGGGGCCCATAACTATGAAGGATCTTTGTAAGTGGTCAGAATGGACAGGGGAAAGTGGAATTAGGAAAAGAAGTTTCCTGAAGATGAGATGACAGGGATAAAATAGAAATGTTAAGGGAAAACTTAGAAGAGAATGAGAAGAAAGGAAAGAAAGTGAATTGGAAAACTGGGAAAGAGGAATCACAGAAATGATGGGAAGCTTCAAAAAATACTAGTCTTGAAACTAAAGAACAGCAAGCTGCAGCTAAAGTCATGGCCATGCGTACTAAAAAGAAAAAGTCTCCACCAAATTTAGAAAGTGCACTTTTACAGGTCCAGAAGGAACTCCAGCATATGTACATTGACCTTGGTCTCCTAGTGAATTATTTGCATTAGTCAAGTCTTTTCCTAAATTGCCTGATGATCGTAAAGAATTTAAAAGAAAGGTAAGCCTTGTTCCTGATTGTCTTAAGCCTAATTACAGTGACATAACCTTGTTGCTAGATCATATTGTTCCTAAAGGTTTACAACGTCCTCTAAAAAGGAGGAGGCAGATTGGTGGATACATGATGCAAATGATGAAGAAGTATCCATCTAAATTAAACCACATGGACATGGAGAGGAAAAGTTAGGCGGCCGCTTCTAAAAAGAGGTAAGGACTCCTCTTTTCTAAAAAGTCGCTTGTCCTCTCCATGTTGCTGTGGTGGGTTCAGGGTTTTTCTGAAGCTAAAGTAACTAGAACTGTACTCGCAGAAGAGACGAAAATGGTAACTGTGTGTTTAAAGCCAGGATCTGGAACCTGGTCCGTGTTCCTGTATTGTAATAGTTCGTCAGTTTGTCTCGACTGGGGTATTCCGCGGGGCGCGTGGGAGACGTGAAAATGGTTTGGTGTGAAGGAAAACAAATTAGATTAATGCAAAGAAATATGGACTGTCAGACGGAATTTAGGCTGAACAGGAATGTAGAAAAGTGTATGAACATTGGGATAAAAATAAACAGATAAGGGTTTTATTTTAGAGGAATATTTGAGAATTCAACAGAATATCATAGATGAGACGCAAAAATCCCTGACGGAAAAGCTAAAAGCAATGGCTGAATGAAACAAAGTTATATATGTAGAAAAAGAAAAAGCAAAAGAAGAAATAGAACGCCTTAAGAGAGAATCTGGGAGAAGGGTGGGAATTAGTGTGGAAATTTTTGAAAGAGCATTCCCACCGAAAACTGATTGGAAAAAAGTAACAGCATGTTAGCAAAGGAAAGTGAGGATGTTTTAGATTTTACAGAAAGGTTTATAACTTTATGGATAGTATTATTGGGGTTAGCTGATGAAAGGAAGTGAATGAAGATACTTCCACAGTAATAAAACAAATTTACTTGAGTGGGTTAAAACCTGATGTTGCCAAGAATGTACAACTGTGCTTTCCTGATATTACGGAGAGCGGAGACAGATTTGATTTAATAACTCGTGAAGCATGCATGCAGAAGTGTGAGCGCTGCAAATGGGAGGTAAAAAGACTCCCAAGGAGGAGAGAAAGGAGCTGCCAGTTTGTCACAATTATTGTGCGACTTTACTATACCAAGATATAAGACCCCTTCAAGAAAATAATGAGGACTGGGATAAATCTCCTGATTGGGCATATCCAGAGGGGGGGTGAGTTAACTAGCCCTGGGGGAAAGGGGGGCAAGACCCCACAGACAAAACTACTAATAAGCTGGTGTGCAGTTACTTAAACAAAGGGTGTTTTTTGGAGAAATTGTAAGAAAGAGGCTTGATTTCACAATTAAAGAACATGTCAGAAGCTGAAACGAGAGCCGTGTGTGAACTAATAGATTTTATCTAGTAAGCCCCTTTGTAGCCTTCATAAGTTTATCTCAGGATTTAAATAAAAGTGAAATAATCTTACAGTGTGCAGTAACTGGAGCACAGCTGTCCTGTTTTTAGACTATAACTGCATAAAGATGTGATATAAAGTTTTCTAACAGGTAACAGGAGGCTACAGGAGAAAGGGGGCAAGGGTTGCGTTTAAAGCAGATACAAGCTGTCACAGTATGCTTGGGAAAAGATGTACAGTTTCAACTACTGATGTGGGTGGGGGACACCCCAGACCTATTGAGCTGGGATGCCCTGCAGCATTTACAAGGAATTACTGTATGAAATAGAATTTATGTGAACTATCTCAATAGAGTTATGTGATATTGTGATTGTTTTACCTAATGAGGGAATCCATAAGGCCGGGCTACTCCAAGTATTGGATCTAAAGAGGAAAAAAAGGAGTATAAAACCAACTACATGATAAAGCCAGGGTGAATGCCTTCTCAGAACGAGCTTGTCTAGTGACGTATTGGTTTAAGGGGGGTAGTGCAGTCTGCCTGCAGCAGAAACCGTTTTTGATGTTTTAAAACAAGCTTTCTTGCAGACACTGGCCCTGGACTGTATTCCCTCAGACGGATCATCTGTATGTAATCTTTCTGTAAGTGAAAGAAATGGGTTGTGAGCCGTTGTGCTGGTGCAGGAGCATGGTGGGTTATTATTATTATTATTATTAAGGACCCCTTGATGCAGTGGCCAAGGGGCCGTGTTTATGTGTTGTGCAGGCTACCTGCCTGGCTGTATAAACTGTGGATAATCTGGTGTAGAACTAGCAGACCGAATGAAAAGATTTAATTGAAACTTGTAAATATGCTAAATGGAAAATTGTAGCAATTTATATAGACTGTATATATACTGTATATATACATTTGGTGTATGCCACAATTTTGGATGGCAGTGAAGGAATAGGGATTTCCCCAACATGGCAGGGACTCCAGTCAAGAATGCTGGGTTTGTCTCTGAACTGTTAGAAGCTTTGCAGCTACTGACTGAAGTAGCTGTGGTAAAGTGTAAATCACATAATAAAGAAATGGTCCAGTAACTCAAGGGAACAACTTTGCAGATGTAGCTGTCAGGTGCACAGTCCTGGTAGAACAGGAGTCTGAGACCCCCGTGAGACCTCTGTTGGTGAAAAGGGGACAGCTACAGGATATTCAGGCTGAGGCCTCTAAAGCAGAGAAAAGGACATGGTTAGAAAAGAGTGTGGTGCTGCCAGCACACTGGACGCTCTGCATGCCCTCACAGCCTAATGCCCTTTGTAGCTCGACTAATGCACTCTATCGGACACCTGGGTGTGAGTCAAATGGTGGAGGGGGCCGTACCAAGGCTGCTGACCACTGCAACTGCTGTGAAAGTCACAGAAAGGGTGCCCTGGATTCATGCTTCCCACTGTAAAAAGGTCACAAACGAACTGAGCAAAGTGCAGGAGTGATGTCTCCACAGGGATAGATGGGGATCACATGCTTGGTACTGATGTGCCCAGCCTTTTTCCTTTTTATGTGGAAGCCTGTCACCACCCAGAAATCATACTGTAAAGTGCAAACTTTATCATACTGTAAAGTTAAAGAAATTTAATGCATCTTGTTATGTATATGTTTTAATGCCTCATTCTACAGCCTCACCCATTTCTCTCCTGGTTAGAATCACTGTTTGGGCCAGGGGGAATGTTTTTCTTTAAGTTACTAACATCGATTATAGTAACAGTGATACTTGTCTTCCTGTTTTTGTGTTGCTGTACGACATATATTATTCCAATGCTTTGAAATATGTTAATGAATATGTTTGCGCATCAGTATGTTCTGATAAGAACGCAAGAATCCGAAGTATGGGAGCCTCCTGGGAGTCCATATGAAGAATCTAACTTTTAATCATTTTCAAGAATAAAAAGGAGGGAATTGAAGTGGAAATCTAATAAGTAAATTGATTCTTTAAATGTAGAGAGCTTTGCAAAAAAATATATTGGTGCTTTTAGATAATATATTTCAAGGATGTAATTGCTGTGCTACAGTAGGTGCAGAATTTTAGAAAACAGTGCGTCAACAAAGTACACTGTTTAGGTTACTTTAGAAGACAATGTACCAAAACAATATATGCTGTCTGGGTCGTTAGAATTAGCTAAAAGTAACTGATAAGCTTTGAATAACAAATCTAGTGCTTCTTCTCTCGCTCTATGATGTAATCTGTTTTGTCTTAGGGAAAGGGGAAGTTTTAGAAGGGACAAAGCGCTGAGCTTTTTTACAGCGCAATGTCTTATAAAAACCCTGTACTGCTTGTAACAAATTGAGTCTCTGGTTGCACTTTGCGAAGTGGCAGCAGGGCTCCCAATATTGCAATATTGAAATAAAGACCTTACTCAGGTGAGAACTCTCTCTTGTGGTTTCCTTGATAGTTATATTTCCATGACACCGGATTTAATGTCTGTAGATTGTATCTTATTTTATATTATGTGTTTTCACCCAGTTGACTCCAGTTAATAACAGTTCACCCAGTTAATAGCCACTTTTTATGCGCGAAAAACGGGTGATCTTTCTATCTCGTGATCAGCTTAGTATCTTTCTGTAAGTTTTTTTCTTCTTAATTAAACGTTTAAAATACATGAATTTCATAAAGACAACACACGTTTCGAACAGAAAAAAATCATATTCTGTTCTCTTCCTGGTATGTATAACAGATCAGCAGGTCTTATTTTCCCAATTGCTTTTTTCCACTGTATTTATCATATTGGCTAGCCAATGTCCTCTCTTAGCTAGGTAATGTTACTTGTGGATGTGTTTCTGCGTTGCGTAGAAGCACATGTATCCATTGAAAGTGTATTATACTACTATTTGAGCTACAGTACATAAAATAATTATATTGTTATTAATTTCTTTAGGTACGTGATTCCATATTATATTCCCTATTAATCAAATTCTAAAAGTATGCTTTTGTTTACTCTGATAACGAGCGCATTCACAGAAAATGTTAATATATTATAACTTTTCACAAAGTATATAAACTTAAGATGGTCAGAAGGAGCATGTACAAACGTTTCCGAAACGTGGTAAAATCTTACCACAAGTAAGACTTTGATGCTTAAAATGTTTAGGAAGAAAGTGGAATACTGGTGTGTATTTTTTCTTTAAACTACCAATACCAGCCATATACAGTTTACACTATATGTTTATGTTCCTAAATTAATATCGTTTATGGTGGTGTATCGTGGTTGTAGAGGTTTGATGGGTTTACTGAGACAATTATTAATTGTAGCAGTAATAACGAGGTTGTTCGTTGTGGCTTTTAGAAAATCAATCGTCAGAACAACTAACAACGCACACACACGGGTTCAATACACAAGATACATTTATTCATATAAATTGTGCACCAAACATATACTAGTCTGCCTGGATACGAGCGGCAGACCTTACTGTGAGGGTTATCAATATACAAGGTATATAATCTCGAAGAGATGCCAACACAAAGAGATACACAACAGAGAATATATGTCAATATATATCGTTCGGTTACCAAATCGCTAATCAGTGTTATTACCCACTGTTACTCTAAACTCGGAAGTAAATACATTACTCATGAATTAAATTGATAACAACTTGTGTTGAGGTACAATTGAACTCTCGAGACACAATGTAGAACATGGGGTTTACTTATCCACTGTGTATGGATTTGGAATCTCCCGGCACGAACACCAAACCAGCTGACAGGCTCTGTTGCAGCCTCTGTTCCAGCGGTTGTCCAATGGGCGTTGTCCCGGCGTCCTCTGGCTACCGGCCAACCAGTTGAGGTACAGCTCGGAGTAGGACGGGCGGAGGAATCTGACTGCGGCGCGCAAGGCAGTCGTTGCTCCGAGGGGATCTACCAGCAGTCCAGCTGGCTAGTAGAAAGTCTCTATGCACAGAGTGTGACCGCGAGTCCTCACAAGTCACTCTTTTGCCTGGGAAGAAGCTGGTTCGTTCCCGGTCCAGCGCTGCTTCTGAATAAGCTATTCAGGTTGTCGACGAGGTTCCAACTGTAGGCTGCCGTTGATCAAGCGGAGCATTCACGTTGGAAGAATTCTGAATACGTACGGGATCCTCGGCCTTGCGCTTAGAACAAAGTCCAAGTCCCTTTGCAGACAACAGCAGTTGTCACATGATTGTCTCTGAGGATGCGCGAAAATGGCCAAGGAGAGCCCTGATCTGAGCTTGGGCTCCCTTTTTGACCAAGACCCAGATGTGTGCTGATTGGTTGAGAGTTTGGCGGGCATTGGAGACCCAAGTGGTATTACCACGCCCTGCCAGTCCCTGATTGGTTGATCAAGGTGAGATATGAGTCACTTACTCTTGACACTTAGGAATGCAGTCCAGATGTCCATTCGGCACTCCCTAGACAGATAGGCGCCAATGGATGACCATTGATCATGATAGCCAGGCTTAGCTAAGTGCATCCCCATCTGGGAGCTGTCCCTTATCAAAAGAAAACATCTTAAATCAGCCTGCATGAATACTTTCTCTGTGGCTGCACCACAGAGATGGAGGGTGAGATGGGGCCTCATTTAGGACAGCATACCACCACTTAATTCTGTCTTATTAACAAGTATTGCCGCTACAACGGCATCTCTCCTGTCAAACTTCCTCCTGACGTGTTTGACAGGATCTGGGCCGTGGTGAACAGTGGGAAAGACGCCCTGTGGAGAGTGAGGAACATGGGGCTGTTCAAAGGCATCGAGGTCCCAGTCAAGGCAGCAGGTAGCCTGGCCCTGTTCATCACCCGAGAGAACTATTACCTCAGAGATCTGTGGAGAGAAAGGAGGGAAGAAGCAGAAAATCTGTGGGAAATAGAGAGCATAGGTCAATATCTCAAGAAACTGTGAAAAACATTATCATGTTTAAGTAAAGAATGTGATTTACACCAGAAAAAAAGAAATTGTTGCTATGTAACTGGTACCGTGTCAAAATGTAATGAGATGTGATCATATACACTGTTTTAAATATGTATATTAATGTAAAGCTTTCTAATTTGTGATGTCCTGTATTTTTTTGTGAAAAGAAAATAAAGTTCTTAAAAAATCGATTCACCCAGGGCGAGGCTCGGCCATTGCACTCCGGCTGTGCTGACCCCTGCGAATTCCCCAAATGTGGGAATCTCGACTGCATAATTTCTGGTAGTGGGGGACTGCGTTCGCGCTCTCCCCTGATGTGCTTGGTCCAATATCAGATACGGAAGAGTTATGACACCACGTGCTGCGATAGGATCCCAGTTCGAAAGCCACTGCTGGTTCCCGGTTTCTTTTAGTTAGAGGTCCGGAGAAGCATTTCAAGCTGGTTACACTACTCCTTCCGGACATTCATTCCCTTTTCAAAGTCAGTCGTTTTGCTGTAGTCTGCATTATTAAGGCCAATTTATTTGGTCATGGGGGCCTCGGTACTGTATGCTAATTCTCAAGACAGTTTCACCCGTTTTCTGATTGCTAGGTTCTGTACCAGTGCAGACATGTCAAACAGTGAATGGCTGTACCTCTATTGTATCTGTGCTCAATGAATGAAATCAGTAATAAATGAATATATGTATAGTTATACGATAAACAAGTGGTTTATCGACTCATCTTCATTTGCAGATTTAGAGGCATCTTCGATATTCGTTTTACAAACGTTTTTTTTTTTTATATGGGTCACACACATGCCATAGCAACAAAACATCTCTAGAGATGAGGCTATAGATCACCTTTCCATCCTCCAGGTTTTCCTCCCAAAGCCTACGGCACCAACGGCGACCCCTGCTGGCCGAGAGAGCAAAAGCTTGCAGCACCTGGTACGCCCAGGAAGTCTCCCATCCAAGTACTAACCAGGCCCAACCCTGCTTAGCTTCCGAGATCAGGCACATTCAGGGTGGTGTGGCCGCAAGCGAAAGCCATGGCGCCTAACTCGCTACTTGAAGCTGTGTGTGGCTGGGGCTCTGTGCCCCCCGAGCGGGACTGAAGGATCGTTCGTGTGCAACTCTTTGGAAAGGAGCCTCTTTCCAAATCGCATTGCGTACCTGGATGTTGGCGAATGTGCTCCCTTGTGTTGGCTTGTCCCGCACTGGAGGAGAACAAACAAACTGCACGGAGGAGCACAAGGCAAGTCTTAACAAGACAAAAACCTCCAGTGCACAGCACTCTGAAAACATTTCTGGGCTGTCGCGTGTTTATTTCAGCACATAAAGCGCACCAGTCCAACACGTCGGCCGGGCGCGCGGCGCCTCCGCCCTCTTGTGGCCTTGCGGCGTCAGATCAAGAGGCTCCTTCTCGCTGCCTTTCCGGTGTGTTGCAGAGCCCCGAGAGGGAACCTGGAGCGCACACTTTGTGGGGGGCGGGGAACCGCGTTCGCGCTCTGCTTCCGGTCTCTTGCGCGAGTACTAAATCTCACGGCGCCAGCCAGCGGCCAGGAGACAAATACAATATCGCGGGACAGGGGGGCCTCGTCATTGATTGTTACATATGAGACGGGGATTAGGAGGAGACCCTGACTGATTGGTAAAGGGGAACACTAACACCAGAGAGACACCCCCGGAGTCTCTTTTTGAGATTTCTTAATGGCCAAGGAGGGTCGGGACCTCGGTTTTATGCCTCCCCCGAAGGACGGCGCCTGTTTGTGCAGCAGAGTGTCGCCATCAGGATGCTGGGGCATAAGAAAGCCACACAGACCGCAGGGTGAGCGCTCCCTACTGGTCCCAGTCACACCTCTTGCAGAAGCAGCAGCAACCTGAGCTTTTCCAGGGGGAATCTCCCATCCGGGTGCCGGCTAGGCTCACACCTGCTGGGTTGCTATGGGTGAGCCCAGTCGAGAGTCGCAGGGTGAGATCTAGTCACCGGGGAGAAACAGTACAAGCAAAGGATTACTCGGCTCCCAGCACTTGAAAAGACCGACAAATGACTCGTTCCCGCTGGAGCTGAATGTACCTGCATGTGTCATGTCGTCTTCTTCCCCCGCCCCGCTGTGTTAGCTGTATTAGCTTTGAAGCCGGCCCCCGAGACGAGACAGGCTGTTCCTGTGCCCCAATTAACACTTTACAGGTGCCATTCCCCGGCATTGTGGCCATTGTCGGTGGTCACACGGGATAAGATAAGGTGGAGGAGAGCGGGGCATGCCCAGCGCCAGACATTCAAGGAGGTCTGCAGATGTGTAGGAAACGGCGCGCTCGTTTTCTCGTTTTGCCCACCCTTTTGAGTGTTAGTGTGGCGTGTGAGTGTGCGAAAGAGTGGGCCCAGCAGGAGGCGGTGGTGTGCGGGGCGAGGAGCAGGCCTAGGCTGCGCGCTTTGTGCTGTGGGTGCGGGCCGCTTGCGGGGGCTTGTACAGCTCATACTTACCTGGCAGGGGTGATACCTTGATCAGCCTGTAGGTGGAGTAGTTGGATTGTTTTCTTGTTTTGTGGAAGCAGTGTTTGTTTTTCAGTTTTCGAAATGGCAACCTTTGGATCCCGCAAGAATGCTGTGCATTTTGAGCTTTTGAATGACCTCTTCATGGACAGTATGCAGTTCAGCAGAAGGAACTTGGCTTTGAACCTCGGCACTTGGATTTCATCTTCGCTCTCCCAGGTCAGAAAGCATTTGAGGTTGTTTTTGCTACCTATTCTCTGTTTGAACAATGTGTGGATGTGTTTGAGGCAAAAAGAGTGAAAGTTCCTGCCCTTGAGAAGATCAGCTTGCAGCCTCTGACACAGAGAGAGAGGAAAACGGTGCATGTTGTTATGTTCTCGGAACTGGCAAAGACGGAGGACATTCACACCTGGCTTAACCAGTACTGCACCGTCCACCATGGAACTGAGGTTAGAGATGTTGACGGTATAAAAACAGGAGCAAGGAAATTCGAGGTTCGCTTGCTACCGGGCAATGTAAATGGAGGCTTAAGGCACCTGCCCTCTACAATCCGGCTGGGCGCCTGCAATGGCTATGTTTTTTATGTGGGACAACCAAAGGTGTGTCGACGCTGTGGTGCTGTGGGACACCTGGCATCATCCTGCACTGTGAAATGCTGCAAGACCTGTGGCAAACAGGAACATTTAGCCTCTGACTGTTCAATGCTGCCAAAGTGCAATTTATGTGGCTCGGAAGGACACGTTTTTAAGAACTGCCCTCACGCCTACGCCAATAAACTCAAAATGAGAAAGGATGAGGCAGTGCTTGTTTCAGCCAAACCGGCCCGAAAAGCCAAAGCAAACAACAAGTCAAACAAAGAACCCTTGTTGGACAAAGACTCTCAGCCTCCAGCCAGGATCAGTCCTGCTGTGGCTCCGGGGCAGGTGGAAGAGAAATCCACTACCCCCCCACAACCGCAGACTGCACCAGACAAGCACGAGGGTTTGAAAACCCCCGAGAAAAGCGAAGACCACTCCCCCACTCCTGCTCCTCAGAACGAGGGCCAGTGTGGGACCCCCCGGTGGAGCGGGTCCAGCGAGGATACCCAGGATTCAGCGGAGCAGCTTTTCTCAGACTCTGCAAGGGCTACAGATGTCCTCCTCTCCTCCATCCAGTCCATCACGGAGGATCTACAGCAGCTGGTGGATGAGGGGGAAGAGGAGACTGGTGCATCGGCTGCACCTCTTTCCCCTCAGTGCTCCCAGGAGCTGGACTTGAGGAAAAGGAAAAATGACTCTGTTTT
Source organism: Lepisosteus platostomus (assembly GCF_059453375.1). NCBI lineage: Eukaryota > Metazoa > Chordata > Actinopteri > Semionotiformes > Lepisosteidae > Lepisosteus > Lepisosteus platostomus. Next base: position 39,143,149 of record NC_142615.1, on the reverse strand, counting down.
CTCCCTGAGCGAGGAGGATGGAGAGCATGGAGATGGGGACAGCTGGAACCCCTCTACCCCTCCCTCTACCCACTTCCTTGAAATGGACTCCGTGAACGCTTTTACTGCTGCCACCCTGATGAAGGCTCATTCAGAGGATGGCTGGCAGGAAATTGGTAAGAAGAAAAAGAAAAAGAAGAAGGTAACAGGTGAGACAGAAGAGAAATGTGTTTTGTAAAGACTGGTTCCACTTTCTTATGTAATTCTAAACATAATTTCTCTTAACACCAGAGGTATCAATGACAGAGTTAAATGCCAGTCTGTCTTTGATTACCTCCAGCAGAGAGAGGGAGATGTTTTGATGTTGCAGGAGTGTGCTTTAGCCTATCAAGAGAGGTATAAAAGCTTTGAAGATAGGTGGGATAAAGGGCCTTCTGTTTGGTCAGGGGACAATAACAACAGAGCCTCTGGCGTGGCCATTCTTTTCAAAGGATGGGCATTCAAATTGAAAAGTATTCAGAGGGTCATAGATGGCAGGTTGCTGTGTGTGGATGTGGAATGGGGGACCGTTAACCTGCGGCTAATGTGTCTCAGACACATATAGATGTATATATCCCACAACAGCAGGATATACATGGTCAGGGAGGAATAGCAGCTCCAGAATTGACTATTGCTTTGTCTCAGAGAGAGTGAAAGTTGTTGGGGTCACTCTTCAGCCTGTCTTCTTCTCAGATCATCAGGCTTTAGGGTGTAGAGTGGAACTCCAGGGCGGGACTGTCTTTGGCCCAGGCCTCTGGAAACTTAACACAAAGCTGCTAGGGAACGAGGGGGTAGTATCCCGCTACAAGGAGAAACTATCACAGTGGCTGTCCTTGCAGTGTCTGTACGGGTCAGTAGGAGAGTGGTGGGAGGAGGTGAAGGTGAGGACAAAGGCCTTTTTCATGGCTGAGGGAAGGAAGGCTGCTGCCAGACGGAGAGGAGTGCTAGCCAGGAAACAGAGGCAGCTGCAGCATCTCTACACGATGCTGCACAGTGGCTTCGATGTGCTTGAGGATATCACCCTTTTAAAAAGGACATCCGGAGCATAGCCAAAGAAAGCAGTCGAGGAGTGCTGTGAAGAAGCAGAGTTCAGTTCTTAGAAGAAAATGAGAAGTGTACTCGCTTCTTTTTCAGGAAAGTGGTAGGCTCCAAGTCTGTCATGGAAAGTGTAGTTGATGAGGAGGGAAGAGAGAGTACAGAGCTGAGTGCTATCCTCTCCTGCATCGAGGCCTTCTTGTCAGGGACGTCCAAAGGAACTAACCGTGGGGAGCAGGAGGGCGGAAAAAGACCCATATGCGTAGCGGCGAGACGGGAAAAAGGCCCGGGCTCATTAGTGCAAAGAGTTCAGGAATGCCGTATAGAAACCTGTGCCCTCAGGGAGCGGACGTGGGGCGCCCTGGTGCTAGGCGGGTCTCAGGACATCCGAACGTCAGTGCTGAGCGAGGACAGAGTGCAAGACCCGGAAATATATAGCCCAAGGGAAAGAGAGGGACAGGAAGGACAGCAGACCAGAAACTAGGGACAGGACAGAGAAGGACCGCCCTCTGGCTGCAGAGGGCGTGACACTTCTACTCAACTGTACAGCTCTACAGAGGTAAAGGATGAAGAAATTCATTTTTTTACCTCAAAGCTAGAAAACGTTTTGAGTGAAAAAGATAGGGAAGTACTTGAGGGGGATTTGACAGTAGAAGAGCTGAGAGGCTATGGAGAGCTTACAGAAGGGGAAAACTCCGGGTGCTGATAGGCTCCCTAAAGGGGCGTCTGCTTTTACTACTTGCACGAATAAAGGCAAAAAAAAGCCAATCGATGTGAACGAACGGCACTTTACAGAGGAGTACTGCCTGACTGGATGGTTGATGAACGACAGAGGCCACTCCGAGCTCTTCTCGGTTTTCTTCAATGACTTACTAAGGATCTTCTTCACATTCGCCCATGCAGGCGAAGCCAGTTACACCAAAGCAAACGCAGGAAAGTGCAATTCAAGCAGAGACCAGGAGGGACTTGTTTACAGCGAGAGTGGTCGGAGAATGGAACAATGCGCCCAGCCCTGTTGCTGGAGCCGATTCTTGATGAGATCTTGGGCTCACTAAGAAGCCCCCGCTGGATGCTAATCTTTCTGTTGTTCTTGCAGGTCCTGCGCTGCTTTTGAGCCGACAGAGCTCGTCCTGGTCTGTCGGCACAGCCCAATTGCAAATGATCGGCTCCGCGTACAGAAGGAACGTGCGTTTGGTACCGGAAACACATTGGGAACAAATGACCAGTTGCTCAAGACCTCTGTGAAGTACAGGAGCGTGCAAAACGAGGCTGTTTCCACCCGGTCTCGAACCGGGGACCTTTCGCGTTTTAGGCAAACGTGATAGCCGCTACACTACGGAAACCTGCAGGGACCGCTGCTGGTGTCTCGCTTGCGTTTCGGGCTGGGAAAGGGACGCGGCACTTTAGGCAGGGGGCGCTGGAGAGAGGAACAAAGGGCACGATGAAACAAAATGCCGAAACCCGGGATCAAACCAGGGACCTTTAGATCTTCAGTCTAATGCTCTCCCAACTGAGCTATTTCAGCGGTGCGCAAAGCCCACAGCCACCTGCTCCAGCCTTCCTGTGTTGTGGCATGAGCGCACCAAGAGTAGCGGGAGAGTGTTGCAGGAACGTCACTCAGAAGGAAAGCCACCCAGCTGCGCCCTCTGAGCTCTGTCCAGCGCATCTTCCTCCCATGGACTCCTGCCTGCGACGGGCAGGAAACAATTAGCAAGAACAGAACGACACCCCATGGGTGTCTCATGACCACACCTTAGGTTGTGACACTTGCAGGTGTGAGGGGTTGCCGGGCTACTTTGGAGCAGAGCTTGGGCGGAGGGGGGGCGGGAAAGCAGACAAAGAGGTGACACCTCAAGGTCTGCACGATCACAGCTCTCCGCTGGCCCAGGCTTCCGCTCAATAAGCTACTGGACACACCCGCCCCTCCTCACACAGACCATGGAAAAGCCCCCGAGTGGGAGGGCTCTCTCTTCCTCCCAGGAGCTCTTGGACACGGCGCACAGACAGAGCGCGGGGAGCCGCCGCCTGCAAACACGGCTCCAGGCAGGACTCCACTCCGCAGGAGCCGCAGAGCAGAGCAGAGGAGATGGGGGCAGCTTAGCTCCTGTGCAGAGACCTGAGCTGTTGTTGCTGTGGATGCTGTCTTTTCTGCACTCGGGGTAGGAGTGAATGTTGAGTTGCCCTTAGAAATGAAGCAGAGCACTTCAATGGCACGGGTGTGTGTGTGTGTGCGCCCTGGTGATTCTGGGAGACAGATCGAACCTGGGCTAAAAGAGAGGGGGCTTAGCCCTCTTCCATTTGCTAGTTCAAAGTTGTACAACCCATTTGTATCTGCTAGGCTCAGACGCGAAATGCTGAAATGATCTCTCGGCTCCTCGGTTGTCATTTCTGCTCCGTAAAGGGATCACAGCACGCGTCGGCTTCCAGCATGCTGGGTCGGGACACGATGCCGGGGGTTGGAGAAAGTGATGTCTTCCTCGTTAGTATAGTGGCAAGTATCCCCGCCTGTCATGCGGGAGACCGGGGTTCGATTCCTCGACGGGGAGTAGCTTTTCTTTCACCTCCTTAGAGAAATGACTGCTTTTCACTTCTCTGTTTTCTTTCACAGCGTCGTGCACCTTTTCATTGCTCTCGCTTTCAGAGCCTCTTCACGGCACACGACTCGACATCAGGAAGCACATTGAAGTGAAAGCAGGAAGCGCTGCGACATACACTGTGCAGATCCCGCCACACTAAGAGGTGAGTGGGTCTGTTCGATGCACAAAGAACGCTTTGAGAAGCGTCAAAGGCAAGTCATTCCGAGTTGGTCGTTTGTGTTTTCCGTTCAGACGCGAAATGCTGAAATGATCTCTCGGCTCCTCGGTTGTCATTTCTGCTCCGTAAAGGAATCACAGCACGCGTCGGCTTCCAGCACGGTGGGTCGGGACACGATGCCGGGGGTCGGAGAGAGCGATGTCTTCCTCGTTAGTATAGGACCTGTCACCTGTTCCCACCTGTCACGCGGGAGACCGGGGTACATCAGGACGCGCATTGAAGTGAAAGCAGGATGCGCTGCGACATGCACTGTGCAGATCCCGCCACACTAAGAGGTGAGTGGGTCTGTTCGATCACAGCGCTAGGCGAATCCCCAATCCCCTTTTGTGCGTGGCGACAAAAGAAGTCTGTTTCCGCCCGGTTTCGAACCGGGGACCTTTCGCGTGTGAGGCAAACGTGATAACCACTGCACTACGGAAACGGTGGTAAGACGTGCCCAGCGGCCCAGCACTGAGCTTCGCCAATGCGATTCAGCTGCTTCCAGTGCCTTTATTGGAGTGCGCTGATGGACCGTGCTCTCTCTCCAGAGACCAGCACGCCTGTCATGGACGGAGCAAGAAAGGCGGCACCACATTTTACAGCCCTTTCCACGCAATCAACGAAATCGGGCTACTGAAGTGGAGAAAATCGCCTCTCCAGAAAGTGCAAATATCATCTTGGAGAGTATAAATCCTATTGCCGAAGGTCAGCCCTGTCTACCAGAGTAGCCCTCCCACAGTGATGATCAGCTCGTCTCACACGCGAGAAGTTTCGGTTGGAAACAAGCGCCCCCTCTTCTCGCACGTTTTGCACGTTCGAGTGGTTTTAATGCGGCTCCTTCGTACACGGTGCTGATCTTTTGGAAAGCAGGAGGCAAAACCGACACGTTCTCATACCGGGAGGGACTTGTTTATACCGAGAGTGGTCGGAGAATGGAACAATGCGCCCAGCCCTGTTGCTGGAGCCGATTCTTGATGAGATCTTGGGCTCACTAAGAGGCCCCCGCTGGATGCTAATCTTTCTGTTGTTCTTGCAGGTCCTGCGCTGCTTTTAAGCCGACAGAGCTCGTCCTGGTCTGTCGGCACAGCCCAATTGCAAATGATCGGCTCCGCGTACAGAAGGAACGTGCGTTTGGTACAAGAGTGCACGAAGGCACCGGAAATACATTGGGAACAAATGACCGGTCGCTCAAGACCTCTGTGAAGTACAGGAGCGTGCAAAACAAGGCTGTTTCCACCCGGTCTCGAACCGGGGACCTTTCGCGTGTTAGGCGAACGTGATAGCCGCTACACTACGGAAACCTGTAGGAACTGTTGCTGGTGTCTCGCTTGCGTTTCGGGCTGAGAAAGGGACGCGTCACTTTAGGTAGGGGGAGCTGGAGAGAGGAACAAAGGGCGCGATGAAACAAAATGCCGAAACCCGGGATCAAACCAGGGACCTTTAGATCTTCAGTCTAACGCTCTCCCAAATAAGCTATTTCGGCAGTCCGCAGAGCCCACGGCCACCTGCTCCAGCCTTCCTGTGTTGCGGCATGAGCGCACCAAGAGGAGAGGGAGAGTGTTGCAGGAACGTCACTCAGAAGGAAAGCCACCCAGCTGCGCCCTCTGAGCTCTGTCCAGCGCATCTTCCTCGCATGGACTCCTGCCTGCGATGGGCAGGAAACAATTAGCAAGAACAGAACAACACCCCATGGGTGTCTCATGACCACACCTTAGGTTGTGACACATGCAGGTGTGAGGGGTTGCCAGGCTACTTTGGAGCAGAGCTTGGGCGGAGGGGGGGCGGGAAAGCAGACAAAGAGGTGACACCTCAAGGTCTGCACGATCACAGCTCTCCGCCGCCCCAGGCTTCCGCTCGATAAGCTACTGGACACACCCGCCCCTCCTCACACAGACCGTGGAAACGCCCCCGAGTGGGAGGGCTCTCTCTTCCTCCCAGGAGCTCTTGGACACGACGCACAGACAGAGCGCGGGGAGCCGCCGCCTGCAAACACGGCTCCAGGCAGGACTCCACTCCGCAGGAGCCGCAGAGCAGAGGAGATGGGGGCAGCTTAGATCCAGTGCAGAGACCTGATCTGTTGTTGCTTTGTATGCTGTCCTTTCTGTTCTCGGGGTAGGACATCAGGAAGCACATTGAAGCGCTGCGACATGCACTGTACAGATCCCGCCACTACTGGGCCCGATTTCCCCGGATCGAAACCGGGCGGAAACAGGCCCGTTTCGTTTGTTGCCACGCACACTGTTTGGGGATTCGCCTAGCGCTGTGATCGAACAGACCCACTCACCTCTTAGTGTGGCGGGATCTGCACAGTGGATGTCGCAGCGCATCCTGCTTTCACTTCAATGCATGTCCTGATGTGCCCTGGTCTCCTGCGTGACAGGTGGGGATATTTGCCACTATACTAACGAGGAAGACATCGCTCTCTGCTTAGTGTGTAAAACACTTACTTGCAGCATTGTGGGTGCTGTGGTTTAAATGCTATTGGTTTGTGAACAGAATACCCCTATCCAAGTACAGTGTGCCACATTAAATAAACACACGAGAAAAAGAGATTCAGAACGCAAAGCTGTGTCAGTGTTCTGTGTAAAAAATCGGTTTGAACATCATGGGAGCTGTTTTTAATAAGCTGCTGAGTAAAGAATATTTTAATCTTCCTGCTGGCAGTAGTATTGTGAATATAGTTGACTCTTACCCGAATGAAAACAGAACGTAAAGGAAGGGTTTCAGAATTCAAACAAAGCTTTATTCCCGTGCTTACAGTCTGAGTAATTGGAGACTGCGCTATTCTGTTGCCTATGGTCATATACGGGTTTTTCGCATGAAGCCATATTGAACAGTATTTCTCGCGTTGTGAACTTGTGCACACAGCGGTCCCCCGGGATCCAGTTAGTGCGTAATTACGCATCGATGAAAAACCGGAGTTTTAAAAAAAGATAATTAGCTCACTGATACTTTGATGTAGAGGCTGTGGAAATATCCACATGTCGTGGTCTTTTAAATGCATTTGGTTTGAAGGCGTTCTGTGCTTCCGTTGCGAAGATATGGACAAAATAATATTCGTGCTTGGTCAAATAAATGTCATATAAACTAAAAAGTAAAGGCTGAGAAAGCATTCACAATGTATTTTATACACAAAGCAAGTATTCTCGCGATTCTAAGAGGTTTCGTGTAAACGCTACAGGCGTGCCAAAATCGTTTTCGAACTTCAAGCTAACTTTTCCCCGGTCTGGTACCATAGGTCACGTAGCTTAAAATCCCAGTCATGTTTTTTTTCCTATCTTGTGGTACATAACGTACCATTTCGGACTATCACAAAGGGCTTGATTTCGTTAAATGCATGTATTAATTTCCTTTCTGGAAAACTTGTATTTCAAGAAATTCACACAGCTTGCGAGAAATGAAATTCAATTATTGATTATCAGTGCAGAAGAAATATTGCCAGCTGGCAAAAAAATATATTTTTTTAACCGGAAAGTTGTGAGGTGAGACAGGGACCCACCATTCCGTCTGTGTGGCTCGTTTGGTTGTTAACTGAAAGGTTGGTGGTTCGAGTCCACCCAGGGACGGGTTTCTTTTGCGATGTAAATATTGTCTTCGCAAAGGTCGATTGGATTTCTAAGCGAAACCTTAACCATTTTAATATTTGCAGGAAATGCGAGTGCTTAACACGTGTCTGAATCACCGGGAAATGTCCGATTACTGTATGCCCAACATCGCAACTCCCCAGGAAACCAAATTCACCCAAGAAAAAGTCGAGTCGTCATTTATACCCCCGTTGCATCCTCTGCTGAAATATTTTAAAAATACAATGCAGATTTGTTTAAGAACTTGCAAGCTTTGTTACATTAGCACCGTGCATTTGGACTTCGATATTTTGACACATTTACCTTAATTTTAAACATAAATACTGTACAATCTATTGTAATTTTGTTGTACTATTAAAATATGTTAGCTGAGGATGCAAAGGGGTGAAAGGGGAAGGTCAGAGGTGTAGTAACACCAAGGTTAGGATTGGTGGAGGTGATAAGGATGTTGATGGTTTTTCTCTGTAGAGAATTTTGAGTTTTTTATCCTTCTCTGAAGTGAGAAACTGGAAGAGTTGGGAGTTGAGGGATCTGATGAGGTTAGTTATGAAAGGAAGTTGATGTGGAGCTGTTAGCCATAAAAACTCCTTAATGTCTTTGATGTTGTCATCAGCGATAAACTGCATTCAGCAAAGATAAAAAGAAAATTATCTCTGCTTACTGCCCTGTCTTTCTCACACCTGAAGAAGGCTCCACAGCCGAAACATTGTGATTCTTTTCTTCTCTTTTCAGCAGGAATAGTCCTTTACTTGTTCCTTTGCAGCCTACGCATGCTGACGCAGCTACCCACCCGATAGCTAACATTCCTATAATCACAACTATGAATGTCCACTTTGGGTATTTTTTCGATGATTATTTATTATTATTATTTATTCTGTCATTGAAGCATATTTTATGTCATACTGAAGTGTCCTAATCACTGAAAAAATATTTTTTTAATTTAGAAAGTAAGAAAATGATAAATCACTAGGAATTGCATTTAGCCTGTTCTGATCTAGATTTTCTATATACTTTAACATGCCATGTTCACAATGTCACAACTCATAAATGAAACAGTGAAGTGTTGTAATTACAAATGTACATAGTGTCGGGACATTGAGATGTTTTGGTAATGAGGAAGGAGGGACATGCAATGTTCACAGGGTCAAATTTATAAAATGCTACAGTAAAATTTCTTGTATTTCGGGATTATGAGAGCCTGTTACATTGTGTCTCACACCTCAGTGTCAGAATTTTGAGACATTTTTATAACCAGAGGTAGGTTCATAGCAATAAGCAGAAAGTGCGATCATCCTTTGCTCATCCTCGGTTAACCATATATTCTCATATGCCATGTTCTGAATGTCCCATTTAAAACTGCTATATTAAAATTAAGACTTTTTTATGATCAGAAGGCAAGGTTGTGGTAAATATGCATAAAGTGCAAGTGAACTTATGTTTTGCCTTTGTCTTGTTATTGTGAGTTTTGAAAATTGGTTTTCGATTTTCTGAAATGCGTTTCACACAAAAATGCAATTTGGATAGTCACTACTTATATATTCCCCTTAACTGAGGATATGTACAGTAATCCATCCCGATTAGTACTTTTAAAAATTACTGTAGAGAGAGCCATCAGAAAGGGAATGAAAACTTGCATTAAACAAAATCAAGCTGCATGTAATCATCCATAGTACCTATATAGGCATCAACAAACTGACAAATACAATATTAAATGTTTAACTGATAAAGCCCAAATGAACCAAACCTGTATAAATAAGTGGTGGAAAGGAGTCTTTATATATAGCAAAAGGTCTCTGATCCTTTGGTAAGAACGATGGGTATATAACCCATTGTCCTCAATATTAGAAATGAATCCTTGAGCATTGCCGTTGTACCAAGGATCCTCAAAAGTGCTGCCATTACCACTGTTCCATAAAATCCTAACATTACCTGTCTTGCATAAATTGTAGAACATGCCGTCACATTTCAGTTGCACCTCAGTAGCAGTTTGATCTATTATCACCCTGCTCCCCACCTCATAACCTTCGCTCTTCTTATTCTGGTCTCCTAACTGTCCCCCAAGCCCGTCTACACTGTATGAGTGACAAGGCCTTCTCCTGTTATGCCCCCAAGCTCTGGAACTCTCTCCCCAAGGATACCAGAGTCACCTTCCCTAAACTCCTTCAAATTCAGACTCGGCACCTTCTTCTGTAGAAGAGCCTTTACTGAACTGGTTCTATTCTTTACCCCTCTGCTTCTACTTTTCTCCTCAATCTATTGGAATTGTTTTATCCTGTGTATTCTAATTGTAATTTTGTCAAGTGCTTTGAGAAGCCACCTTCGGAACCATTATATAAAATAGTTTATTCTAAATCCTTGAAACTTTAAGGATTTAGAATAAACTTTAAGTAGGGCTAAAAATTGACAGCCTTAGTGGGCCATCATGATTTGTGCAAATTATAGGTAGTCACAAAGGAAGACTAGGATTCACTTGAAATCCATGACACGGGACACTGAAACAGTGGAGAGGCTTTGTGTAGTAAGCGTTCAGTCTCAATCTACACCATCTGTGCTGCTGGTAGAGGTAGTTGTGAACACCTGTCTTCCGGATCAAGTACTGGGATCTCCAGTCTCAATCCTAATACTTATGACTGTCCACTACCACTGCTGTGAAACCAACACCCATAACATAAGACCTCCGAGATTCTAACTGTACCATTATTCACACACCAGTATTGTTCCTCTGCTAAGGAAGGAAGGCCTACTTTACACCAAGCCCCTGTTGACAATTCCTTCCTTGTGTTTATTTTAGTCAGTTTGTGCAGCCCAGAATAGGACATCAGATCTCACTCTTACTGGGCACTACAGTAGCAACTCACTCCATAACCACTACCCCTCTCGGAAACAGGAGGATTTCCAGTATATTGAACACCTCTGTCTCTCCCACAGTAAAAAAAAGTCACAAAGACCTGCCCAAGGAATAGTGCGGCCATCTTCCCCCAGTACAATGCTTTATAACTCCAGCCATTTTCAGTCCTCATTGGCAGCAATACAGGAAGCATTCTTGAATGGGGAACCCCCACAAATACAGTACTTTAATTTATTAATGGGTCTCACTTCCCTTGAATTCCTCCACCCCATTCAAACCTGTAAACCATAAAGAAACAAGGGCAGGCAGAAGGGTCTTTCACAGCTTTATTGAAATGTTGCCATGACAAGGCGACTGGAGGCAGGAGAGTCACAAGGGCCAGGCTGGAGCCTTCATTCAGGCACCTGGGGAGGAAGAAGGAGAACAATCCAGCTGAACTGCAGGACACCCACCCCTACAGGAGCTCCTCCTGCCAGACCCTACCTGTCCACTGGCCAACATCTCCAAAGTCCTCCGCTCCCTCCACATCCTCACTGGTGCTCTCAGCATCTTCACTGGAGATCTGAGGGTCTCCCTCCTCATCCTCAGTTCAGTCAGCTCCCACATCCAGAGGAGCTTCTACTGGTGCCACAGCCACCCGACTGCTGGTAACCAGGCTCCTGGTACCTGTGGACAAGTAACACCCAGGAGTGAGGGATCTGCTATACCCAGAGACCCACAGTCTACTCATCTACACAGTCCCTTTGTCCAGCACGGGATCATTCCTCAGTTGTCCAAGCATGGTTGTCTCCTGGGCAGAGATGCATCCACAAGGGATAGAGAACCAGACCCACCTTCATTCTGACTGCCAGCACACCTGGACTCACAGCAGGCACAGACCTCATGGTCACCATACAGCTCCTCCCACCTGGAGGAGAGGAGGACAGGTGAGGCCTCCACCTGGCATGTCCCAGAGCACCCTCAGCAGGCTCCTTGCAGAAGTACCTCTTAGCCTCCCTGTTGTAGGTGCAGGACTTGGTCCCTGGTGTTGCTTTAGCAGGAGCCACAGCCATGACAGTGCATGTACAGCTCAGTCACTTCATGCTGCAAGAGGGAAGGTCACAGCATTAAGGGATCAAGGCCAATAGAGGGACAGAGAAGGACCTTCTGCCATCAGTGAAGGCAAGCTGGCAGCTCTAGGCACTACAGCTGCCACAGTCTGGTTCACATCTAGATCATGGATGGAAAAGCAGACAATGGATCAGTAGAGCAAGAAGGCTGAGCAGCCTTTGAGAGCAGTACCTTCCTGGACAGCTTCTTCTGGAAGAGGAAGGCATCAATTGTGAAGCGGAGCACATCCTTCTGCTTGGAGGGGACAAACCTGGACAGGCAGCCATCTGCCTTGCTGTCCACCATGCACCTGGGGACAAGGACAAGGATGAACCCCTGTAGGCTCTCGGGGCTCCTGCCCACCTCTCCTCCCAGAAGGGGCCGTACCCCAAGTTATCAATCACAGGGAAACGGGGCTGCGAGTGCTGGTCCGGTTTCGTAACACGAGTGGATGTACAGCCTCTGCTCCGCTGTGGCAAAGTAGGCAGTGGCCTGGAAGTACATGGGCTGACCCAGGAAGAACTCATCCTTAGGAGAGAGCCGGACCCAGTGGGCTGGAGAGAGAGAGGCAGCATTACAACTGCACACAGCACCCCCTGCTGGCAAGAGGAGCTACTCGCTCAAGGAGCTTACAGTTGGTGGTGAGCAGGACAAAGCTGTGCTTGTTTTTCAGGTCCTTGAAGAAGGTCCTTCTCCTGGCCCACGTGGGGACATAGCCAACCTTGTAGGAGTAGTGGAACCTGCAGGACAGAGGAGATGAGGGGCTTCTGGACACTTTCCCAGCAGCTTCTCAGCAGCAGCAGAGCCCTGCCTACCTGTTGTAGGAGCACTTGACCGGCACAGAGAAGGGAATGAAGTGATGCACAGGCGCACTGGAGGAGGGCGGGGCATAGTGGAGAGTGTTGGAGTACACCAGGCGGCCCTGGACAACCTGCAAGGTCACAGAGGAAGGGGTATTCCCAGGAAAGGCACTAGCCCTACAGTTCACATCGATACATTGCCTGTAGATGAAGACCCGCTTACCGATCGCTCGGTACCGCACTCGTGAAGCCCGTAGATGAAGTAGAAGTAACTGCGTGTGGTTCGGCTGATGCTGCAGTTGCCCAAGGTCACCTCCGATGGCCGACAGCTGAAGCCGAACAGGAGCCGACTGACCCTCACGTACATCCTGCTGGAGTCGCACCACACAGCCACTCCTCGGGTGCCCCCGATGGCCGGGCGAGCCGGCTGCCGCCCTCGCTGGGAAGGAAACAGGACGCTCTTGATGTACGCGGGTAAGGGGCGGCTGCCGGCTTCGGGCTTCATCTTCTCCTTGTCGAAGTAGGGCGAGTACGCGTCTCTGGACACGGGAAGGCGGCGAAAGTCGGGAGCCAAGGACTGCGAGTCGTTCTCGCTTGCAGACAGGTCTTCGGAGGGAGCATCTGCCAGGCTCAAGTCCTCCAACTGGGCTGCGTCTTCAGGAGCCGGGAGGTCGGCTTGGAGCGCTAATTCCCGAGAGTTCCAGCCAGCAGGCCCGGCGGAGATCAGTGCAGGGAGCCCGGCCCCTGCGCACAGGCACAGCACAAAGAGAAACAAGCGCATTGCCAAATTGACGTCCCGCTAAACTGCTACAGAAGTAAGACAAATAAACCACCAAACTATGTTGAAGCAAGGGAGCATAAAGTGTGAACGCGGTGACTAGGTTTTTATACTAGCAGGACTATGCTACCACACACATGGTCACACTACCGCTCAATCAACACAATCAATTACACACAGAGACCCGGATTGTTCTCAGCGTCTAATTAGAACCTGCGTCCAGTCTGAGGCGGGACTCCGTGAAGCCGCCTGAACACTTTCCCGTGTGTATCTGAGCTCAACGGAGGAGTTCCACGCAATTTCGACAGAATTAAATCACCCACACGTGTAAAATTTGCTCAGATTAATTTATTGTTCAATAAGTTTCTAAATTCCGAGGAAAGTGTGTTAAACTCGCTGTCAGACAGAGTACGGAACATGCGACACGTCCGTCCACACTTTCTTTTATCGAGGGGGCTGTTCTATCAACATGTACCGCAATGAAAATAATTTTACTATTTTTCATGTGTAATTGCATGTCATATTAAAATGTGTAATACAAGCATTTCTTTGCTTCCCAGTAAAGAAATACTGATCAGCTTTTGACATGATCTGATAATTTGATTTTCCAGAGATTGCTTTTGCTTCGCAGCACTGAGAACCTATGGAAGCCCGTTTCCGCCAGGGAGTAAAAAAAAAACGCACTATGGTATCTCTGAATTGTGACTTAGAATCATAGAATTGCGACCTAAAAACTCAGAATTTTGACTTTATCTCTCACATTTGCGACTTCGAAATAGCCCATATTTCATTGTCTGTCCTTTTGTTATTGTAACGGATTCGGGTTCTAGGGCTTGTGCCCTTGCCGCTCCCATCCTACTTCGTGCCTCACTGTATTGGCTCGAACCCAGGTCTTGCTAGCTAGAACCCGAATCCGTTACAATAACAAAAGGACAGACAATGAAATATGGGCTATTTCGACGTTGCAAATGTGAGAGATAAAGTCAAAATTCTGAGTTTTTAGGTCGCAATTCTGAGTTACTTAGTCGGAATTCTGCGATACATTACTATGTAGGACACGTTAATGTAGAATCATTACTATGTCTGTCTTTTGTTTGTATGTAAATGAATGTATTTGACAACTTAATGTTAGTTTTTAATTTAGTTTTACGATGTAGGTCATGCGTTAACATATGCACGAGCATACGAAATGTTTCACTCCTGATTCAGCTCATGCTCCATAGGAGAGAAGAGATTCCTCCTGCTTCTCGTACAATCATATCAGAACAGAAGCCCGTGTCGCGCAGCTCTGATTCAAGAGCGACTCGCATCTTCAGCCCATTTTTATTCGTGATCCTAATTTTCTTTAGTTATGATCAATATTGAACTTTTTCTAAATAAAACGACAATAATCAAACATGCAGGCAGACTTTTAAAAAGTATTAGGAGCTGACAGGGTGCCTCTTTGGAATAGTTGTTAGAAAATGTGAGAAAAGGAAAGGTACGTAAGCTCTCACACACAGCATTGGAGATTGGCATCTGATTGAAAAAACAACTACCTGTCTCCCCAGCATTTAACGGTGCTGTTGTTTTGATTTTACATATTGTTAGCATTTTAATGAATTGTTAAAAGATTGATACACAAATCGCTAAATAAGAATTTTCTTTTCGCTTGCTCGATTTATAGTACGTTCCTAAATCCTTATAACCGATAAACTAAACGGCTTCATGTGCCACAGCATTCTGCTGCAGGTACGGTTTGCACCGTGTATTGGGCGAACCCGAATGAAATATTTAAAATATGTGAAGAATTTCATGAAACCTGAAAAAAGAAGATCACAGCCAATGTCAACAATTCGGAGCCTGTAGGCAACTTCAACAGAACAAAACGATCTGAAGCCGCAATTCTTTCACAGAGTGTATTATGACACTCTACGCTGCTGCTTTTACTGCTACTTCGGCTGCCGTTGCTTTAAACTCTACTCAGCGGGCAAGTAAAGTTGTACAAGGAATAGACTACTTTGAGCCGTCCAAATTCCATTATGTGAATTTAAGCTTTTTTTTATTAATAACAGCATTAGTAATACAATGCGTGCTCAGAAACCTTACTTATTAGCTTATGAAGCAACAGTGTTTCGACAATTTGCGGTCTTCAAAAAGTAAACGCTGAAGTTTTTATACTTCCTTGTGAGCAGATCACCTTTGATTTAGAAAAGGAAAACTTACTCCCCTGTTGCTTTCATCTGAATCGAGACCCAAGCGCTAAGAAAGCTGAAAAATGCAGAAGTCATAAACCCGATTTTAATTTAGATACACATTTTCTAATGCAGCCTTCATTACAAGACAGTCTATTTCTCGAAAGCGTGTTATGTAAAAAAGAGAAAAACGAAAATATGTGGATGACAATATTTAAAAGCTGAAGATTTTACTTTTGAGAAATTGTCATTTTATGTATCTAGACGCTTTTCAACCACTGCTTTTAGAACTTTGCTGTGCTTCCTGAATCATTTTCAGTGTTATAAACTGGGTGTGGAAGTAGCGATCACTTTGTAGAGCAGTTGATAGACTGGAGCTGTTCAGACTACTCTTCTTATTTCTCAAATGCTTCCATCATTTTTCTTTCACGCTAGGACGCGAGTGTGCACGTGTTTGGTTTTCGTTTCACTGATTCTCATTGAAGATTCGTGAATTAACGTCGAAAGAATCAGTTGCCTCGGAAAGCAGAAGGTTTGGTTCTCAACGATCTTGAAGACACGCCCATGTAGTGCAGCGTGTGATATTTGTACTATAAAAGACCAAGTGCTCAAAGTGACGTCTGCGTTTACCGTTTAGACTTTTCATCTCGGGCGCACTTTTAGAAAGCAAAGATAGAGCAGTTGTGTTAAATCACGCTGCGACAGCTGTCAGCAGAGTGGCGCACCGGAAGCGTGCTGGGCCCATAACCCCGAGGTCGATGGATCGAAACCATTCTCTGCTATACACACCGTCAGTCTAATGAAGTGAGTTTAAACTTTTTTTTCTCTCGTGTGTGTGGAAGCTTCACACTTACTGTATTCGTTAATCTTTACCAATAGCAGATGCCCAAATGTATCTTTGGTTGTTCTGTGATCCTTCATAGTTTCCTCAATTCCTTCAAATGAACATCCATATCAAAGCAATTATATATATATATTACAATTAAGGTACATATTAAAAATATCAACGCACATTTGTATAATGCTCATTTAATAATGATTGTCAAGGATTGTCAAGTTCTCCAACAAATCTGTGTTCTAATTTTAAAATATTTTTGCTAAGGATACAACGGGTGTATAAATGAATTCTCCCAACAGTCAGTTAAAGAAAAATTCCACACATGAGGATGGTTTTCTTGGACATTGACTTAGGTACTGAATTGTTTACTTGTTTTAGTTGCACACGAGTAAAACACGAAGATTTCCTGCAACATTCAAGAGGGTTTGCGAAGAAATCACTTCAATTATTAGCGCAGATTATGTTTACATCATCACAATCTGAAGCACGTCCCTAAGTGCGTTTGACCCACCAGCCCTTTGTTTAACAGCTGCACAGGGACACATTCCCGTTGCTTTTCACAAATCACTGGCATTTTTTGCAGCATTTCTTCTGTCCTGAGAAGCAAGTTTTTGTATTTTATCTTTCAGAAGTTGTATGAATTTCTTGAAGTTCAGAAAAAACTTGTTCCAGAAAAGAAATGAACACTTGCTTCAAAGTAAATCAAGACATATGTATCTCTTGCTGTGTGTGCTCTTATCTGTCCATCTCTCTCTCCTCTACTCTTACTCTGGCAGTCTGTGCAGAGTTTCTGAAGGAGATGTAACACCACTTGGAAAAGAAGAAAAATTCTCAGGAAAATTCTCAGGCAGAATAAAAAATCATTATTCTCTTCTCAGTCAGATTCATAGCTCAGACTCACACTCAGACAGGATCTCAACTCCGTACTGCTCTCTATCCTCACAATTCAGAACCAGAAGATATTCAGACAATCAGTGCTGCTACATGAACAATATCAGACAGAACAGCCTGGACTCATGTCACATTTCCCCCTTTTATCCTTCCTCCCAGCCCTCTTAGAGACATAAAAGAGCTCCTGGTTCTCCTCTCTGCGAGAGGGCTCAGGGGTCACTGATCTGGCAGCTGTGGGCTCTGTTCCAGGTCGATAGCAAGAAGGTTCTATTAACGCTTTCCAGGACTTCCAGCCCTTCAGTATTACTTTCTTTACTGTATGTCAGCCTCCCAAAATGTTTATAAATGTTTTATAACACATATGAGTGTGAAATTATCTTATTATTTATATATAGTATTTATGTAATAAACACCAGTAGTGACACTATGATCAGTATATTGATTATTTGTAGCCGATGGTCCGATGGTCATGTCTACAATAGTGACCATTTGACCAGTCTGTAGCTCTGAGCAGTGGGACTCAGATCACACAGAAGACCCGCCTGTGTGTGATTCCATACCAGCCCTGGGATTCAGCTACTCTCACAAATGTCTCACAGACCGTCTTATAAATTTACAATTAGATGAAGTCATGTAACAGTTTTACAGATAATTTAAATAATCAGACAGCAGTTTTGGCAGTGGATACATCTCCACATGGGGGAAAGAAACTGAAATATATGTGCTCACTGTAAAGTAGGAAGAGGTGGTCAGACAAGCAAAACAACTTTGCAGATAATGTGAAGTGACATTGTTTTGTGTCAATCAGCTCACAGATTTCGCTTCATGTGCCTTAAGCTGTGCAATTTGTATGGTTGTTGAATGAGATTGATTTCTTCACAAGCCCAGTCAATTGCCAGTGGAGAGCTTGCCAGCGCACACCTTCATGAAGACTCTCTTTAAGATTTCATTGTCAAGTCGCCTCCTTTGCATACAATAGTAGCACCGACACTAAGAGAAAGGATGAGAAATGGCGTTTATCAAGCGATTGCAGTGTTTGTTTGACTGAGGATCCTTGTGTGCTGAACTGGCCTCTGGAGAAGTGTAGTGCAGTAAAACAGAAGGTTTGTGTCACTCAAGATTGTTACAGAACAGAACAATACAATTACAATAATTTTATGAGAGTAAATATTACTGGTGCATCACAGTTCTTATAATGGTGAAAACAGGAGCACCTTCTCTACATTTTTGACTGAAGTATTTAAATGGAAAGAAATACTATCACTATGCAATGTTCTAGTCTGATGAAACAATGTATAGAATTAGGTGACAATATCGGAATTCATTCAAATGCACAAGATTAATTTTCAGCAACAAAAAAAGTGCTTGGAAATATTTTACAAGAATGAAACCTTACATTCACCTAAATAAACATTCACCCTCTACATTAGCAGAGAACAGTAGGACAGAAGGTTAGTGTCACTGGACACTGCGTCAGAGAGGCCGATGTCTTCTCCCTCATTATGCACGCTTACCCACTCATAATGAACTGTCCTCCAGCGATACTCAGCTGCCATCATCGACTCAGAGACGACGTTCATGTACATATTATACCTTAATATGGCACTGCGTTACAATAATTTGATCAAAACAACTGGTGAAAAAATAATAATCAAATATTTCTTTCCTTCTTTTAGTAGATAAAGACTTTATCCAAAAAAGAAGCATTTATTCCTTTCCTCTCCTACCAGCCCTTACAAGTCACCCTATTTTTAATTTAGAGCTGGATTAAAGCTCTAGTCTCTTTGGGGGTGTGAGTTGGAACCCCACTGCTGCCAAATATCTCCAACTATCTCAGTGTTAAGAAGCAAAAAACACACATTTGCTGCAGAAGTAACAGGAGAATCGTGCAATTCAGCCTTATAGCATGATGTCATTTTCTCATTCTCGTTTTTAGATGCTTGTGATCGAATCTATGATCCTTATGAGTGTGGTCACCCTCCATAAAGGTAGCACAGATACAACGTGCCACGTTTTCAGAGAATCACATTAATTACAGGTCAGAAGAAGGCGACAAAGTGTCCGCTAGGCAGTTCAGCGATTTCAATGGTGTTCTCTGTTGTTTAGGTCCAGAATGACACCCGTTACAACCAGGTAACACACAGTGTCAGGCATCAAAAAGACTTCCCAAAACCCTGATCCTCTCCTTGATCCGGTGATGGCATCCAGACATTTCCTGCAACACAGCCAGGATACGGTCTTCAACAACACGAGTGAAAAGCTAATTCCCAACCTTTGCAATCCTTTGCAAAGAAGGACCGCATGTGCTCAGTGTTAAATGCACTGTTCATTATTAATAATAATAATAATCTTTACATTATATAGCGCTTTTAAAGGTGGCTTTTCAAAGCACTTTACAGAATGACAACAATAAAGTTAAAAAAATACACAAGATAAGCAGGATGAGAATACACAGTTAGAGGAGACAATAGATGGTGGTATTAAATACAGTAGGAACAGAGGGGTAAAGAATAGTACATTAAAAGCTCTTCTAAAGAAGAGGGTTTTGAGTCTGGATTTGAAGGAGTTTAGAGAAGGTGACTGATATCCTTGGGGATAAAGATCCAGAGCTTTGGGGCAAAACAGGAGAAGGCCCTGTCACCCATAGAGTGTAGTCCAGATGGACTGGGGGACAGATAGGAAAACACAATTAGAAGAGCGAAGGTTGTGAGGTGGGGAGTAGGGCGATAACCCAGACAAGTACTGAGGTGCCAAGCCATGGAGAGCCTTATAGCTGAGCTTGAGGATTTTGAAGTTGACAGGAAGCCAGTGCAAGGACTCCAGGACAGGAGTGATGTGATCACAGTCCAGTGCTAATTTCTTTCTTGTGGCTGCTGGTTCATTTTCAACTGTGGACTCTTAAGAAGTCCTGTATTTGACTTGATCAACACCAATCCCCAGAGGATTTCGAAAGGTTCAATAAAAGTGATACATGACTCTGGTGGGACTCGAACCCACAACCTTTGAATGACTTCATTCTATCAAGGCCTAGAAGTCCAACGCGCTCTCCATTGCGCCACAGAGCCAGCTGTATGAAAAAGTGTTTGCCCCCTTCCTGATTTCTTATTTTTTTGCATGTTTGTCACACTGAAAGTTTTAGATCATCAAACAAATTGATAACACAAGTAAACACAAAATGCAGTTTTTAAATGAAGGTTTTTATTATTAAGGGAAAAATTAAACCTACATGGCCCTGTGTGAAAAAGTGATTGAGATTTATCAGTCTGGAAAAGTTTATAAAGCCATTTCTAAAGACCAAAATTACCCCAAAAGCACAGCGAAGACTCATCCAAGAGGTCACAAAAAACCCCACAACAACATCCAAAGAACTGCAGGCTTCACTTGCCTCAGTTAAGGTCAGTGTTCATGACTCCACCATAAGAAAGAGACTGGGCAAAAATGGCCTGCATGGCAGAATTCCAAGACGAAAACCACTGATGAGCCAGAAAACATCTTGATGACCCCCAAGACTTTTGGGAAAATACTCTGTGGACTGACGAGACAAAAGTTGAACTTTTTGGAAGGTGTGTGTCCCATTACATCTGGCGTAAAAGTAACACAGCATTTCAGAAAAGGAACATCATACCAACAGTAAAATATGGTGGTGGTAGTGTGATGGTCTGGGGCTGTTTTGCTGCTTCAGGACCTGGAAGACTTGCTGTGGTAAATGGAACCATGAATTCTGCTGTCTACCAAAAAATCCTGAAGGAGAATGTCCGGCCATCTGTTCGTGACCTCAAGCTGAAGCGCACTTGGGTTCTGCAGCAGGACAATGATCCAAAGCGGGCAAACTTCTTTGCCCACTTTGATGCTCTGAACACGGGCAATGCTGAGAAGACCCCAAGTGTGCAGGGCGAGTTTGTTCTGAAACTCTCAGAGCAGGACGTGCAGAAGACTCTGAGCAGGGTGAAAATCCGTAAGGCTGCAGGGCCTGATGGGATACCCTCTCACGTCCTGAGGACATGTGCAGCCCAGCTGACCACAGTGTTTACAGACATCTTTAACTCCTCCCTGTCACAGTCCATGGTCCCCACCTGCTTTAAAAAAAACACTATTGTTCCAACCCCCAAAAAGACAAAAGTGACATGCCTGAATGATTACTGCCCAGTAGCATTAACATCTGTGGTGATGAAATGCCTGGAGAAGCTGGTGTTGTCACACATCAACTCCTCCATCACAGAGTCCCTGGACCCCTTGCAGTTCGCCTACCAGAACAACAGATCAGTGGATGATGCTGTCTCCCTGGCTCTGCATACAACCTTGGAACACCTGGACACTAAGAACTCGTATGTGAGAATGCTGTTTGTGGACTACGGTTCAGCATTCAATTCCATCATACCCAGTCAACTGGTGACAAAGCTCAGGGGATTAGATCTGTGCAACTCTGTCTGCAACTGGCTGCTGGACTTTCTTATCGAGAGACCACAGGTGGTGCGGATAGGCAATAAAACATCAACACCACTCACCCTGAGCACTGGAACCCCACAAGGCTGCTGTCTGAGTCCAAGGTTGTACTCCCTATTTACTCACGACTGCACAGCAAGACACTGCAACAACCGCATCATTAAGTTTGCCGATGACACCACTATAATAGGACTGATCAGTGATGATGACAAGTCCACTTACAGGGATGAAGTTGTACAGCTGCTTAGGTGGTGTCATAGCAATAACCTGGACTTGAACATAAAGAAAACGAAAGAGCTAATAGTGGACTTTCGGAGACACAGGCCATACACTCACAGCCCACTCAGTATTGATGGAACAGAAGTGGAAACAGTCACCAGCTTTAGGTTTTTGGGAATTCACATCTCTAAAGATCTAACCTGGACTGTGAACACTGACTCTATCATGAAGAAGGCTCAGCAGCGCCTTTATTTCTTGAGGTGCCTCAAGTGATGGGGGATGCCAATACATGTGTTGGTGAACTTCTACTGCTGCACCATCGAGAGCATCCTCACCAATGGGATCACTGTGTGGTATGGTAACACCTCTTCGCGAGAAAGAAAGGCACTACAGAGAATGGTCAATATGGCCCAGAAGATCATCGGCTGCGGTCTCAACGAGATTAAACAGCTCTATGAGGACCGCTGCCGTGGTAGAATTCTGGCCATCACAGAGGACAGTCAACACCCCGGGGATGAGCTCTTCACCCCACTGCCCTCAGGCAAGAGATATAAGAGCATACGGACACTTAACACTAGATTCTTCAATAGCTTCTATCCACAAGCAGTGAGACTGGCGAACAAATTTAGCCATCCCCCTCGGACCACACCTACACCATCACCATCTACCTCTTTATGATTTCTTATCTATTGCACATCTCCAGTCATTGTTTACACGTCTGTATTGTTTACATTCAAACTGTCTACATGTTTACTTGCACATTGTCTATTGTTTGTTTGTACATTGTCTTGATGCACTGTTTGCACTTTGTCTTGTTTTTTACACTTGTTTTACAATCGAGAGACTTTCTGTAAGTAAGAATTCCATTGTACCAGTACCGGTTACATATGGCAATAAAGTTCAAGTTCAAGTTCAAAACACACCAGCAAGTCCACCTCTGAATGGCTTAAGAAAAACAAAATGAAGACTTTGGAGTGGCCTAGTCAAAGTCCTGACCTGAATCCGATTGAGATGTTGTGGCATGACCTTAAAAAAGCGGTTAAGGCTCGAAAACCCTCCAATGTGGCTGAACTACAACAATTCTGCAAAGATGAGTGGGCCAAAATTCCTCCACAGCATTGTGAAAGACTCATTGCCAGTTATCGCAAACGCTTGATTGCAGTTGTTGCTTCTAAGGGTGGCCCAACCAGTTATTAGGTTTAACTAAATGTTATCCACAACTTCAAACACCTGTGAGAAACGGGCAACTGCAGTGTTTCGCCTGCTGGCTCCACAGATAATCCTTTTTTGAAGTTTAAGGAGAGGATTTCTTTGTCAATTCAATTAAACGTTTCAGAAATGCTGAACTATTGATGTGTTTCACACGCAGCACGGGCTCTCCTTTGCTTACAAATATTTTTTTTACACCAATTTACTCAACTACGATTTTGCTGAGCATTTTGTTTGCTTGCTTCCTATTGTATACTGCTCTGATTTCTGTATTGTTCAATTTCCCTGTTGATTTTAATTTGACAATCAGACCAGCTGTTCTGACCTTACCCTGCACTGGAGCCACTCTTTTCTTTCCAAAAGCGTGGAGAGAGATACTACTGCATGAGTTTCTGGAAAAGCTCTCTACCTGCCCGCTCCCCACACCGACGTGTGTGAGCAGGGATTTAAAGGGACATTCTGAAGTGTAGAAACATTTTATCGTTACATACTTTTTCTGTGCAGTTAGTTCTCCTTCAACTCCGCCCGACAACAGAGGTCGTTTTTAATACAGGAGTAAAGGCACACTGCACATCTGCAAAACATCACGTTAAGGTTTAGGGAGAGCGACATCAGTGATTGGAAGGTACAGATGCAGCCATTCAAAGTGCGCAGTACAGACACATACCGGAGGTAATTGGCTACGGCGTCGCGCATTGTGACGCGCGATGACGCAAAATACCGCGGTACGTGATTGGTTGACCGACAGGGGCACTCGTAGTCCGTTGGTCGGTCGTAGAAAGATTTACAGTAAATGTCTTTACTGTGCCCATTTTAGCATTGAATATTCATATGGAATTTTACCACTGAAGGGAAATCTTAGTACCTGAGCATAAAAAGAATAGGAGCATACTGTAACGCGTGTGAAGGCCATAAACGATATTAATTTTGGATCATAAACATACAGTATATGGCTGGTCTCTATACTTTAAATAAAAAATACACACCAGTATTCCATTTCTCCCTAAACATTTTAAGCTTCGAAGTCTTTAACTAATGTGATACTGGAGTCAACAAGCATACTTTTAGAATTTGATTAAAAGGGAATATAATATGGAATCGCGTATCTAAAGAAATTAATAACGATATAATTATATTCATGTACCGCAACACAAGAATAGTACACGCTGTACATTGTCTATTGATAATGTTTCTGTAGTGCTTTTTCAGCACTCTGCATGTGACCTTGCCGGTGGCACTGTGGGTTAGGCTCCTGACTCCTACCTCACATGCTGTGTGTTTGAATCCTGCTGGAGTCATGACTTTTTTTTCAACAAACATTTCTTTGAAAAAATAAAACATTTCCCTGGGTCAGAGATTAAATAAAACCTCACTCGCACCAAACAAATTTATATTTCTAAATATCACAACATGATCGAATTTAAGTCATTTTAATAACAATGAATAGTCACCTATGCATTACAATATAAACATCTATATTGATTTAAATCGCGTTTTGATTTAAATCGCAAACGCGGGTTTAAATATATGTGTTTTTTTATTCACAATCAGACAAATGCAACATAAATTGATATCTTTGTCTTCTAAGTATCTTAATAAACTTTCAGCATAGCTTTCTCCCCGTTTAGATGTATTTTCCTTGGGATCTTGGGATCAAACATGGAAAGATTAGATTGTAATCGTTTTTATTTTTTTAATAAATTTTAGAAAAGTGTAATCTATACTAAAAAGTTGTACACCACCTGCTATAAATATACATATTGTAATACTTTCGGGTTCGGATAGGACAGACACAAGAACTCAGACTTGCGGAGTTAAAGCAAGTTAAAGCCTTGATTTTATATATCACCTTTAAAAGTGGCATCTCAAAGCAAAGTAAATACCCAACACTGATTGTACCGATCTGTCATGCTAATAAAGCACCTTGAATTGAGAGAGAGAGAGAGAGAGACAGAGAGAGAGAGAGACAGAGAGAGAGAGAGAGAGAGAGAGAGAGAGAGAGAGAGAGAGAGAGAGAGAGAGAGAGAGAGAGAGAGAGAGAGAGAGAGAGAGAGAGAGAGAGAGCACAGCCAGGACAGACAGGCAAATAAGATACACTCCACAGACATTCACAACAGCGACATATCATAAAACGTTTGCAGATATAGTTAAATTATTATTTGTTTTTCAGGAAGTTAAAAAAAAAAACACTTGAATTACTTATCCAGTCTCTCGAAATAAAATTATTTTTCAAGCAATGCAACTAACGTCGGGCAATGTGTTTTTTTTTAAATCCAACATTGACAGCCACATCTTAAATCTTGTCAGTCAGCTCTTTTTTCTCTATTTGAATTGTGGCGATTCAAACAACCTGGGATAACAAGTGGTCTCAAAGTCACCGAGCTCACAGAGCTTCCACAACAGATGACAATTCCCTTAGTCCTTCCTTAGTCTTCCTGAAATTGAGTGAACAAAAGCATTTTATTAAAAATTTAATAAAAATTATTTTTTTAATCGCGTATCTAAGGAAATAGCAGTATAACCTTGTTCATGCAGTGGCATGTTACATTATTAATTTGGGTCTCTCCTCTTGCCAGAAAGCTCTAAATTGCATTTTGAGTGCGGTTTTTGACTTTTTTAAAATTGCAACCCATAAATAAAGCTGATACTGTTTAGACTTTTAATTATTTTAAACTGTATTACAGCAGCACAATGCAACGTAAATTGCAAAAATGCACTTGGAATCTGTCCAAGCCCTGCTTTGTCAGGCATTTTCTTTTACTGTAACGGACATAAAAACTCCCTTGCTTTTAACAGAGCGTTTCAAATTTCTAACTACGAAAATTATTTAAACTGCGACACTTATCATTCAACCAGAGCTCGAAATATCACAAGGATCCTCAAGAGCACAGCAAAGACTGTATTAAAAGTATACTAGTGACAAAGTAGTATACTTTAAATCTTTTTTTCTGATACGGGGAAAATCTGATCATGTTTCTCTATAACAATAAAAAAAACATTGTTTTACATATCACCTTTATGTGATATCACCTTAAGGACAGGACATACAAGTGTTAATTGCACAATGGACCACGCAAATAAATTTAAAATAGTCTTCTTTAGGTGTGAGGGCAGGAGTGGATCGCAGAAGGCATAATCAGCAAATTAGGAAAACAAAGAACAGGACAGGTGAGACGTGTATCCAGAGAGCGGGTGATCAGAAAAAGGAATAGCTGTTATGCCCAGGTTTTACACTCTCTCTGCTGAATGAATAAAAGCATTTTATAAAAAACGCGTTTGCGTTTGTCTGGGTATTTACTTTGTAATCTGTGGTTTACATCAACTGTATTGCTTTGAGATGCCACTATATGATGATATATATATATAAGGTGATATGTAAAATAAAGTTTTTTATTATTGTTATAGAGAAACATGATCAGATTTTCCCTGGTTCAGAAAAAAGACAATTGAAATCTGTAATCTTTCCACTTGTATGTCATCGGAAAATACAAGAAGTTTCTGCATTGTGTAAGGATGGTATCAAAAAGTAATCTAACTGGTGAGAAAGCTGTGCTGCTCAAAGCGCTTTTTACAGGATTAAAACAATAACAACAATAGTGTTAGGCTGGGCAAACGATTTTTTTATAGAAATACAAAATGAGATATAATGATGTGTTCCGGCTAAGACATTAACGAGGACAACCCCCCTCTCTGCGGGAGTGCTGGCTGTGATGAATTAAACCGGTTTCACAGGTATTTTCAAAGTAGAAGGGGGCAAGTTTCCAGCGAAAGACACCTCTCCCCTCCAAAAGTACATTACTTACTAGTTAAGAAAGGTAGGCTCCTCAATGAAATCGCTTTAACATGCTAATGCGCTGGTGTAACAGTCCGGGCGTGGCAAGCTTCTAATGTCAACCCGACTACGGCGAAAGGAACCCTTCTTTCATTGGAAGACAATGAACATATTCTAGCCCTAAATGAATTAATAGCAAACATGGTTTACATAAAATACATTTTTCCAAGAAAGTTTAGCCTTTGTGACTAATGAAACCACTAAATAAAGACATAAATATAGAAATCTTAAGATTTTTAAAATACATGACTTTGCTGAAATTTATTTAAAAATAAAAACGATTACGAGAGAGAGAACAGGGGAGGGATGTTGGTTTTGCATAAGGGGCGGGGCTATGGAAATGAGGTATATTTGGGAATGTGGAGTTACATGTTCTGGTTGTTTGTGAATTATCGTTGTTGAGTATAGAGTGTTAAGGTATTGATTTTGTGTAATGCTTTATGTTGAAAATTGAGCTGGATTTTGTTTATGATAAAGAGGATAAACTGGGATGGGAGGAGAGTTTGGTTTTGCATAAGGGGCGGGATTATGATAATTGGAGGAATTTGAGTGAGTTTGCGGGCTATTTTTGGTTTGTATTACAAATAATTCATACTAGATATTGAGATTTGTTGTGGTTTTGTTGAGATTTAAGTCCGCAAGTCTGAGTTCTTGTGTCCGTCCTATCCGAGCCCGAAAGTATTACAATATGTATCTTTATAGCAGGTGGTGTACAGCTTTTTAGTATAGATTACACTTTTCTAAAATGTATTTAAAAAATATAAACGATTACAATCTAATCTTTCCACGTTTGATCCCAAGATCCCAAGAAAAATAAATCTAAATGGGGAGAAAGCTATGCTGAAAGTTTATTAAGATACTTAGAAGATAAATATATCAATTTATGTTGCATTTGTCTGATTGTGAATCAAAAAACACATATATTTAAACACGCGTTTGCGATTTAAATCAAAACGTGATTTAAATCAATATAAATGTTTATATTGTAACGCATAGGTGACTGTTCATTGTTATTAAAATGACTTAAATTCGATCATGTTCTGATATTTAGAAATATAAAAGTCAATTAATTGTCCATAATATTGCTATTCTATTTTTTCAAAGAAATGTCTCAGTACACGAATATAATCATATCGTTATTAATTTCTTTCGATACGGGATTCCATATTATATTAGCAGAAAAGCTTAAAACTACCACTTTTTAACACGCTATTTCACATGTTAGTTAAAGACTTCGATGCTTAAAATGTTAAGGGAGAAATGGAATATCGGTGTGTATTTTTTCTTTAAAGTACCGATTCCTGGAATCTGGCTGGCTGACATCCTTCTGAAGTGGTTCCATAATATCTGGTATACGGAAAAGGAGGATCCTCTTGAGGATCCTTGTGATATTTTGAGCTCTGGTTGAATGATAAGTGTCGCAGTTTAAATAATTTTCGTAGTTAGAAATTATGAAACGCTCTGTTAAAAGCAAGGGAGTTTTTATGTCCGTTGCAGTTAAAGAGAATGCCTGACAAAGTAGGGCTTGGACAGATTCCAAGTGCTTGTACAAATGTGCTAAAGAAATTATACTTTGAGTTTACAGCTTGTCCAAAGTCATTCATTATTAATACTATTAGTAATATCTTCGGTAAAGGCTTTGATGCATAAATATTTCTGATAAAGGTAGGTTGTGTACTTTTGTCCAACTGAGCAATCTTGCTTTCATAAAATATACCAGCTTTTTAATGACTGATGATTAACATGCTGTAATACACAGTTTAAATTTAAAAGCTCAAAATTTATACCGCGAAATACCCCACCCATTTTGAATGGCTGCATCTGTAGGAAGTTTCGGGTCACTTTTTTTGTTATAGATTCAAGCAACCCTAAATACCTTTTCAAGAAACATTTCAGAATCCATGTCACATCCAGTACGATTGCTACACAGGTCTACAGAATACAATCAGAATACTGTTATTCTGAATACAATCAGAATACTATATAAAACACACCACCCAAAACATTTCTAAAACAGGAATTACATGTTTAGGAATGCGTCCTCCTTTATACATTAAATAAAAGGTCTGAAGCCTGCTCCAAAGAAGAACTATATTCAGAGCTGACAAAGAAGTGATAGGAAACATCTCGGAAAACGAAGATGCTGTCGTTTTCAAGCATTGGACACCAAGAGCTGAACCCGGCGTTCTCTGATAAAAGTAAGGTGTTGGGAGTGTGGCTGGGTGGTCTAAGGTGCTGGGTTTGTGCTCCAATTTCTTCGCAGGGGTAGGTTTTAATTTCACTGCTGCTAAGTGTTTGTGGGTTAAGACCATCCTTCTATTGCAGGTTCAATGGGTAAAAACTTTGCTTGACAGTGTGTTGAGAGACTGAACTAGGTGTTTCAAGATAGTCTTTGTTAGCTTAACATCAAGGCAGAAAAAAGCCTCATTTTGTCTTCCCAACAGCAATGCTCTTTGGTCTCTTCAGCGGGGAACAACATCTGCCGTGATCACTTTTCAGAGTCAGTGCGAATCGTAGTGTGCCGTAGTTGTTTTTAAAATTGGTTTTGTTGGCATGCTGCATTTGTCTGTGAAACTTTAAAGCTGTGTTTTTTCACGCCGAATCGTTGGCAGGAGCAAAGCTTATTCAACCTTTGCACTCAGCGCTCAATCAGAAATACAGTATGTATTACTATTAGTGGCACTGAGGTCACTATGGTGCAATTGAGCGATGTAAGACCAATGGCATAATGGATAACGCGTCTGACTTCAGATCAGGAAATTGTATGTTTGACTCCTGCCTGGCTTTTGTTGCGTTAAAACGATTTACCTTCCTTTATATAAATTAACTGCACCTGAAAGCTATAGAAAACACTTTGGGTAAATTGTCGAAATTCGCATGAGGCTGCAGACAACTTAACACTACTGTCTGGAGATCAGCTCCTTCTCTGAGCTCTTTTGGAATGAAATACCATGGGTAGCAAAGTTGGAGAGCAGCTCAACTTGTGCTCAGTACGGTGCTGAGGGTTCAGTACTGGTGTCGTTCTATTTAGCACGAACTGCACAGGCTCTGAATCAGACCATTTCAATTAGTTTGGTCAGTGTAGGACACTTAATGTAGAATTATTACTTTGCCTGTGTCTTGTTTGTATATAATTTAATGTCTCTGATAACTTAATGTTAGTTTTTAATTTAGTTTTAGTTTTACGATGTAGGTTAATGCATTGACATATGCATGAACACGCGAAATGTCTCACTGCTGATTCAGCTCATGCTCCATAGGAGAGAAGCGATTCCTCTTGATTCTCGTACAATCATATCAGAACAGAAGCCCGTGTCACCCAGCTCTAATTCAAGAGCGACTCGCATCTTCAGCCCTTTTTTTTTTGTTCGTGATCATTAATTTCTTTAGTTATGATCAATATTGAACTTTTTTAAAATAAAAATAATCAAACATGCAGGCAGGTTTTTTAAAAGTATTAGGAGTTGACAGGGTGCCCATTTGGAATAGTCATCAGAAAATGTGAGAAAAGGAATGTAACGGAAACTCTCACACACAGCATTAGAGATTGGAATCTGACTGTAAAAAAGCTACCTGTCTCCCCATCGGTAATCAAACCCCAGTTTCCCGCATGACAGGCAGGGACACACACCATGACACTAACTAGGAGCGCTTGCTAGCTGTTAGGAGGCATTTACTCTTATGGCTCCTACTGTTTCGGGTTTCGACTTTTATTTTCTTAGGAGCGCATGAAAACGAGTTTCCATCTGCGCCATCCTCACTCGTGCTCTGCTATTGTCACAGCTCCTCCTTGTGCACGACCAACACCCATGGAGTCCGTTCTTTCAGCTTTACTAATTAGGTTTTCAAAGGCTGGAAGTAGGGCACAAGACACACGAACACTAAAAGCATCCTTATCTGCTTTCAGCTGCGAAATGTCATTCGTGGACACTGAAGAATTTGTTTCCAAGGCAGCGGTTTCAAGCAATTTAGCGTTTTAAAAGTAGAGCAGTGCGTTTCCATTTTTATGCAGGCACACGATGACATAAGGAGATTGTCGTAGTCGGCAGGACTTGAACCTGCGCAGGGAGACCCCGATGGACTTCATGTCCATCGCCTTAACCACAAAAACACAGCAGAACTCTTCAAACCAATTAAAGTCCGATTAAACCGCTCCACCAACCTGTCGTTCTGGGGATGGATTGGATGGTCCACGTCTTAGAGATCCCCAGGCGCTGGCACACTCTGGCGAAGACCTTGGATTCGAAGTTACAACCCTGGTCACTGTGTAACTCCTCCGGCACCCCTATCCTGGCAAACATCCTGCAGGATTCCTGCAGGACCTCTATCCATCGCACAATCTGCCCCTCTGGCTCCTTACAGTGGAGCAGCCAGGTGAGGGACGCATGGTCGGTCCTCAACCGGAACCGGGTCCTGAACAGGTACGGCCTAAAGTGGTGGACCGCCGCCATCACCATCACCGGGTCACGCAGTAGTTCTGTTCAGCCCTAGTCAAAGCCCGACTGTAGTAGGCAACTACCCGCTCCCCATCTGGCCCCTCCTGCGCCAACACCGCGCCCACCCCCGAGTCACTCGCGTCGGTATCCAGGATATACGGTAACCACGGATCGGGGAAGGCTAGCACGGGGGCCCCCACCAGAGCTTCAGGTAACCAGCTGAAAGCCGTCTCGCAGCCCGAGTCGAAGTCGAAACGGCGGCCCTTGTCGGTGAGGCGGTGCAGCGGGGGAGCGATGCTGGCAAAGTCCTGGACAAACCTCCGGTAATACGAAGCCAACCCCAGAAAGCTGCGCAGCTCCGCAACAGTGCGGGGGGTCGGCCAACCCCTCATTGAGGCGACCTTACCTCGGTCTGTAGCCACCCCTCACAGTCCAACAACATGTCCCAGGAAGGTCACCTCCTGCCTCAGGAGCTCACACTTGCGGGGATTGAGCCTCAGGCCAGCACGGCGGATGCAGGCCAGCACCGCCTGGAGGTTCGTCAAGGCCTGGTCGAAACCCTGGGCATGAACCAGCAGATCGTCCAGATACAGCACACACTGGTTCCACAGGACCGATGCCAGCACCCTCTCCATCAGCCTCTTGAAAATCGCCGGGGCATTGCACAGGCCAAAGGCAGTAAACTACCAGAAGCTTCGAGCGAGTGGTACCTGCCACTAGCCACAGCGGAGGTCAAGGGAGCTGAACCAGGTCGACCCGGTGATGTAGTCCTTGGCATCGTCTATCCTCGTTAGGGCGTAGGAATCCTTCCAGGTGACCTCGTTCAGCTTGCGGTAGTTTACGCAGAACCTCCACGAGCCTTCTTTTTTTTGGCGCCGAGGGCTCGCGGAGGGCTCAATCACTCCCATCTCCCGGATCTTTTCCTCGGCGGCGGTCCGCTTGGCGTGAGCAATGCGTCCAGGTGGGATGCGATTGGCAGAGTGTCACCAGTCTCGATGTCGTGTTGGTAGAGGTCCTCAACGGCGCGCCTCGCTTCCACACAACCGCCGCCGCCTTGTCTGGCCTCCCGGGCGACTCGGGGGCAGGATCCGGCACTCTCGCTCCCCGGCTCACAGGCCCGGTCTGCCGCCGCAGCCACTGCCTCTTTTTCCCCCAGCTCCGGCAAGCCCGCGTCCCTCGGCCTTCGCCGGGCCTGCCATCCACCAGGTGAAGTTGCTCCCCCTGCCACACCAACTCCTGCCGGCCCAAGTCCAAACTGGCCCCCACTCGCTCCAGTAGGTCCAGCCCCAGAATGCAGTCCTCCTGGATGGGTGTGAGGTAGCAGGGGTGGCGCACCGTCGCTGCACCTAGACGGAAGGCAAGCACCTTTTTCCCCCGGACTGCGGCGAGCTGTCCCGTCACGGTTCTTAGCCGCAGGCTGGAGGCCTCCCATCCTGGGGGGTTGGTGTCCTCGGTGTCGGGGAGGATGCCTGGCCGAAGTAGGGTTACCGATGAACCAGTGTCGAGCAGGGCCAAGCAGGGTTCTTCCTCGATTTGGCAGTGGAGGTAAAGGCCCCTACAGCCGACTCGCCCCACGGTGGTGTGAGGGACGCCGGTCTTCACAGCGCTCTCCGGAGAGGGGGTTGAGGTGTTCAAGGGCGGCCGTCCCCGTGCTGAGCCGACCCGTTCCCGTTTCCCGACACCGATCGAGGAGTGCGAGGTTCGGGTGCCCAGCAGAACCGGGCTCGGTGTCGCCTCTTCCCGCAGCAGTCGCAAAACAGCGTGCGGGGCTGTTCCGCGGGGGTCGCTGCACGGGCTGTCTCCTCTTCCCCCTCGATGGACTCCTCCGAGACATCCAGGAGCACCTGGCAGACCGCTCCTTCCAGCGCCGCCGCCAGGTGGCAGGCCATCTCCACCTGGCACCAGCCATTCGTCTGGGCCGCAAGCTTGAACTGCTCCTCGTAGGTTTCCCGAGGCGCTTCCCCGTCATAGCCACCCGGGTCGCACCCGCGCTGATGGGTGTGGGAATCGCTGATCGGCTACGGCAGGGAGGGTATCTTCTCTTTGGGGCATCGACTGGGCGGGAGTAGAGGGCAGTCGCCCCAATTCTACCAGCAGGACCACTACTGGATAGCCCTGGTAAGGGCTGTGGCCACCTGTCGCACCCAGGAGTTGCTCAGGCTCTCTATGTGTGCTGCCGATGGGTTCTGTCTCTTTTAGAGTCAGCCAGCACTTGACAGAATCAGCTAATGTCTGCCAAGATTTGTCCATCCTTCCTGCTTCTGACACCAATGTAGCGTTTACAGGTTCTTCTCAGAACAAAGGACCAGTGGAGACGCGATTAACAAACCAAGCAATAGCTTTATTCTTTAACAACCACAAAACCAAACACAGGATATACACGCACATGAGGAGACTGACAGAACACGTACACATCTTTAGGGTGGCAATTACTTAACAACACGCTATACACTTATAAGACTACACAGGGCACTAGAACTACTAGGACATTATTTACACAGGTAAGGTCAGCCGCTGGTCATCGTGCTGACCCTCAGACTCTCCCTGGCTACCACTCCCAGCATGCCCTGCGGTACTACGAGTGCCTAGGGGTGCTTCCTCCTCACCACCAGGCGAGGGCGTTACAACTTTTAATCAGACAAAGAGTTTATGTGTCGCAACGAAAATAGCGTTTTGTTCCACAATGGCGTGAAATTATCGCGTCTTTCACTCTACGTCTCTCTTGTAGTAAAGCAGATCTTGCTAGGTGAGCATTTGCTCCGGTAAATTAGGTCACTTTTCATGTTAACTCACTTCTTCTAAACAACATTTCCTGGTGCACGTTTTCTCCATGAAAAAATACATTTAATGATAGGTAAAGATAACATTGCTAATATTGATAGAGTAGAAATGTAAGATGAATTTATGAGCTAAAAGTCCTTAAACGCCTCCTGTAACAGCTAAGGACTCATAGCAAGATTTTTTTCAAATCCAAACTTTGCTATTGCATTGCGCATTATGTAAACACGACCAGTTCCGGTTTCTGGTGAGTGCATTTTTTCCAAACTAAAATTAACAAGAACATTTTTCAAGATGCGCCATGTCCCAAAACCGTTCATCAGGACTGCTATTAATATCAGGTGAAAGCAGCACAAAACATAAATTTAGCCTAAATATTAAGAGACTATCGTCTGTCAGCTACTGCTTTAAGCCACGTTCAGCCAATGATAGAAATGTAGTGCTCTACTACAGTAGCAACAGACCGCAAACGCAAAAGTCAAAGGCTCAAACCGACAAGAGTGGGATTCGAACCCACGCGTGCAGAGCCCAGTGGATAAACAATCTCCGCCCACACTATTCAGATACATCAGAATCGTACCTGAACGTGACTGGACTTTATTGGATTTTAGGAAATTTATTTCAGCGTGGTTATTTTTTCTGCCTGTGATTTCAGAAAGAAAGACCCAGTATTTGTTCACCGAAATATTCTGTGAGTTTGTTGTGGTTTGAGAGGGGTTTATGAAGGTAATAAAGGAGGGAGAACACGCGAATTGTACAACCGCTGAACCCGGACACAGCGTCTCCAGCCTGTGTTGGAGATCTTCCTGCTTTTGTTAAGGTTATTGGAATCGGCGGTTACTTTGGGGGTATAGCGCTTGTATCTCTCTTCTCTGGCTAAACACTATCTACTGTAAAGTATAGAAATAGACAAAAAAGCTAAAATACTTCAGTAAGGCCGAGCAGATAGGAAAGTTTAGTAAAATGTTCTGTAAATCAATTTCCCTTGATTTCCGAACTCTCTGTTCGTGCTCTGATATAATCTCTCTGCTCCTGCCGCTGTCACTGGGAGAGTGACTGCATTCCGTAGGGCTACAGGTTGATTTCACAATGCCACATTTAATTAAAGCTGATAAAGTTTCCATTTATTTTACACGTATTATAACGTCCCTCAAAGAGAGATTTTATCAGTTACATGCAATCGATACTTTTGGCTTTTTGTATGGGACCAGAAATATTAAAAAAGATCTCATGAAGTATTGGCAGAATCTACCTTTACCGCTCAGTAGCAATAACATTGCCAATATTCATGGAGTAAAAATGAAAGATGAACTGACAGCTTTATCTGAGCTAAAATAGTCCTAAACGCACCCTGTAACAGTGTTAGTATTCATAGCAGGAAATACTCATTTTCACCCCCAAACGTTGTTGGATTACGCATTATGTGAACTTTACTGGTTTCGGTAGCTTCTGGTGAATGTAGTTTTTCCAAACTGAAACTTATTTAAAAATTATTAAAGATGTACCATGTCCCAGAATTGTTCATTGGGACTCCTATTTATAGAATTAGAAAGTAGCAATTGTCCGCGTTTGTGATTATGTCACTTCTCTACTACAGCAGCATCGATAAAAGACCCTCTGAAAGCAGTAAAGCTCCTCAGTGTCAGAACTGTGAGACAATTTTATAATCGGGAGTGAGGGTCACAGCAAAACAGCAGAAATTGCAATCACTATTTGCCAATGTATTCTCTCATGCCATGTTCAGAGGGTGATATTTAAAAAAAGGTACAATAAAATTTCCTGAAGTCCAGGATTTTGATAGTCTCTCATATCTCAGTGTCAGAATTTTGAGATGTTTTTATAACCAGCTGGTAGGTTCAGAGCAAAAAAGCAGAAAGTGCAATCACACTTTGCTCATCCTCGGTTAACCATATATTTTCATATGCCATGTTCTTAATGTCCCATTTAATACTGCTATATTAAAATGTCTTGTAAAATGCAAGTATAGGAGACTTTTAATGATCAGAAGGCAAGGTTGTGGTAAATATGCAAAAAGTGCCAGTGAATTCACTGCCTTTGTTTTACTTACTCATTGTCTAACATGCCAGTTTGTGTTATTGTGAGTTTTGAAAATTGGTTTTCAATTTTCTGAAATGTGTTTCATACAAAAATGCAATCTGGACAGTCACTATTTACTTACATATTCCAATTTTCTGAGGATATGTACAGTAATCCATCCAAATTAGTACATTTAAAAAAGACTATAAAGAGCCATCTACAGGCAAAAGGCGGCATAATATTACATCAGCAGCATTTAAGGTGGAATGAAAAACGCAAATAAGAAGCCAACTTCAGCCTTGTAAATGTTTACACATCACATCATATGCAATCTTGACATTAAAAAATCTTGGTTCCCTGAAGAGGAAAGCTGTCTTACACTGATCCCATTCCTTATTAGGAGACCAAGGTTGTAAAGACAATCTATCATTTCTGTTCCTCCAAGGCATCAGGAAAATTATTACGCTAAAGTTAGAAAACACACTCCGAATAGCCCGTATGTTTGATTGCCGCAATCCATTTAGGCTACAATAGCCAACTTGGCACTTCTCCAGCATAGAGAAGAAACTCAGTTTAGTGAACTACTGGTGTATTCAGCACACCTTTCTCCAGCACCCATCAGGATGACCGAGTGGTCTAAGGCACTAGATTTAAGGACTTGTATCTTTCCAACTTGCTTGGGTGTTCTGGTCTTTGAGTGGAGGTGTGGATTCAAATCCCACTCTTGACAGCTGTGTTTTTTTCCTTCTTGTGATCGCTGACAATGATAATAGGAGAAAAAACAGAGAAACCGCTTAGCAAGAATATGATGGTCATATTTCCCACAATGGGAAAATTGTGGAGAGTTTCTTTATGTGGAGAATTTACTTTATGTGAATACAAGTAAATCTTCTCATTATGTATGTCATTTCTTATCATTCTTACAAGCAAGTTTATTTTTGAGGGAATCCCTAGTGTAAAATGTAATGTAAACAGGAATTATTCTTAATTTAGAAGATATTGGACTGTGGATAAAAATTGTAGACTGATGTAACAAAATATTTATACAAGTGTAGGAACTGGCACTGAAATAGACCCGCAGGTGCACAAAAGTCTCATTTTGTCATTTCAGTAGATCGGCACACCAGTAACTCTGTGATTGTGATGGACTCTGAATAAATATGGCAAATTTGCTATTCGATCTGGAAACTCAGTTTCACGCTTTCATGGAGGTTTTGCTCAAATTGATTGCTTACGAAGTCTCAGAATGTTTCTGAAACAGGATGTGTGACTCTGAGGACGAGGAGAAGACAAACTCCGCAGCATCTCACAGTTTCTGGAAAGATGGGTCATGTGGAAAATGAGATCCTGAAGTGGAGATTGCAGCTGTGGGAGGAGTTAGGAGCAGGAGGAGATCAGGGACAGACAGATCATGTTGGACACACGCTTCCCTGTGAAGTCACTGCAGAAATACAAGAAATGGACATGAAACTGAAGCTGTCAGGTCAGTAGGGTGACTTATATGAAGTCAATGCCTGAGTGTTTATAAACAGTGTCTTTAACTGCTTGGTGAGAATATAATGAAGAGATGCAGAATGAAGTGGGAAAGACGTGTTTGATATAGCAACGGAATTATCAAAGTGATTATCGTTAAAAACACAATTTATTTACGCATTAAATAATTTGTTTGTAGTACATAGTGTAGAATGAGTTGTGCTTAAAACTTTGCCAGGCAGCAGGGTGGAGCAGTGGTTAGCATTGCTGACTCAAAACACTGGGGTGCTGGATCTGTAGCTTTTTATCATCCTAGGAAGAGAACATTCCAGGATCAGTTCTTACCATTACTCAGTTTCTGAAAATTAATAAATAGCATAGCAGAATAAGAGGATACACCTTTGTATTCTCCCGTGTCAAGTTCTGATTCTGAGAAAAGGGGCTGCTATCAATGAGAAGGAGAGAAGGATTCTTGGCATCTCTACCTTATTTATTCATTCCCAGGACCCTGACTACATCACAACAGTAACTGTAATACTGATTGATAATACTTATTATGTTTAATTATGATTGAGAACAATAAGACATGTTGGAAGTGGAGGGGTCTGTATCTCTCTAGTTGCTGGAACTGAACTGTCTGCAATAGAAACATGGGGGATTGATTATATTACTAAATATATATAATATACATCCAAAAGACTACAGAAACTAAAATTATCCTGCAGCTAGGATCACACCTTCCCCTTTCTCGTAACGACAGACTACTGTTCTTCTAAATTCTCTCTATTCATTGTAGGTTTCATTTTACACCTCTCTTCACCTATCCTGACTTCACACATCCTGATTGGCCTCTTTCTGGCACCTGCACCCGCCCCTCACTCCTCCTCTCTCCCTGCTTTTGTTTTCACGCTACATTACCTTTGCTTACTACCCTGTCTTTCACACACCTGAAGTGTGAAATGTTGTGTTTTCTTCTCTTTTCAGCATGGAATAAACCTATTACTTGTTCCTTCGCAGCCTACACATGCTGACACAGCTACCCACCTGAACTAATTATATTGTTGATTATATGGATTATATTGTTGCCAGTGGCCTGGGGCCCCTCACATACCCGGTTATTGTCTTATTGTCTAATGGGGGTGCAATGGCCAACATACATTATTAATAATAAACAAGAATACTGAACATATTTCCTCCAATGATTATAGCAACTGTTTAAACTATTGCAACTATATAGTCACTTTATAAATAAAATAATCACTAATGTATGCATTCCATACATTAAATTTGTACTTGTGACTTTTTGTAAGATAACCCAGCAGATAATTATATTATTAATAGCATTATCATAGCATAAATGTAATTATTAACACAATTATTGATGTTCTTCCTATTCTCTGTTGACATGTTTTGCTCCATATTGGTGGATATTCAGTTTTTTATGAGCCCAGTACTTGTATTTCTCTTGCAAGGTTTTAAACTCTACTCAAACCCCAACTTCAAGGTCTTTCTCTGCATTTGATTAAAATTGCGTACAATATTGTACAAATGCAGTAATTTGACTTTGCTGATGTGTAGATTGTTAAAATAATTGTATTATCCAGTTGAAGATTAGAAATATAATTTTTGTGGGGGATTCACTATGGTTTTATATATTTTTTTATTTTAGCATGGGATTCCAAAAAATGAAAGCAATGTATTAACATTGATCCAACAGTTGAAACGTTTTTGTGTTCATTTATTCAATTATTCTTACCTTCATCTTAACATATGACATCTACTGTACATAAAAGATCAGATGTTAACATTTTTCAAATTGTATCATCTTGTATATTAATATGCAGGTACTTTTTATTTGTGGTGGGGGTAATGCGCTTTTGAACCTGACTGAAAGGCCTTGTCCTCTTGTCTTGTGATTTCAGGCTCAGAGGCCAGTGCTCTCCTTGAAGCTGGGGAAAGGGCTCCCCAGCACAGTGAGGAGGAGTGGGGCTCCAGTCTGTTGCAGGAGACAGAGCTCACTGCTGCAGAAGGGAAAGAGACACTCAGTGAGCAGCACACAGAGAGCAGACAGAGTGTGGAGGATCTGGACTCTGTGCCCATGATGAAGACGGAGCCTGAGAGTGGGACACCTGGGTTGTTAGTTTATAATGATTTCACAGAGAATGTTAATTTGGACACTAAAAATATTACACAAGGTTGTAACGGAATGGGCTGTGTCTCTGTACTAGAGCACAAAGAAGAACTGGATGTTTTCAATCTTACAGAGCAGCACATTTAGCCCCAGTTGATTGACCCTGCAGAGCAGCAGACTGAAGCACCTGTTGAAGAGATCAGTACTATGTTACAGCACCCAGAGCCAAATAAATTGAAAAGTCATTGGCACACTCATAAAGGGGAGAGAGTATTCAGTTGCAGTCATTGTGAGAGGAGTTTTAGTTGCTGAAACCATTTAAAAACTCACCAGCTTATTCACACAGGAGAGGAGCCTTTCAGCTGCAGCCTGTGTGAGAAGAGAGTTAGTCAGGTAGCCTATTTAAAATCAATATTTTTTTTAAATTTATTCACACAAGAGAGAAACAAATTAAATGTAGTCAGTGTGTTAAGAGGTTAAGTTTGGCAAGGAAGCTAAAAACCCACCAGGTTGTTCACATAGGAGAGAAACCATTCACCTGTAGCCAATGTGGGAAGAAATTTAGTCTGGCAGGCAATTTAAAAGCCGACCAACTAATTCATACAGGGGAGAAACTTTTCAGCCTAAGTCTATGTGAGAAACATTTGAGTCAGTTAAACAACTTAAACACTCACCATCATTCACACAGGTGAGAAACCCGTCAGCTGCAGTCAGTGTGGGAAGAGTTTTAATGTCAAGCCTCTTGAAAAGACACCAGCTTTATCACATAGGAGATAAACAGGATAAGACAATACACAGAAAGCTAGAACTGTACAATGATGAATGCATTTAAAAAAATCAAATTACTGTCTTTTCTCTAATCTATTGCGGCATGGCTAGACCGTGACGTAAATGAGTCTGAGGTCTTTAATCTCCTCAGAACTCACAGGTGCCTGCAACTGTATTGTGTTTTAGATATACAATACCCTAACCTTAAATGTGCATCATCATGATTTTTAAGTTACACAAAATATTGCTCATGCAATTGATCTCCAATATTCTCTAAATACAACCATAACATTTGTTTTCACAGCAGTAAATATTTTAATAAAAATTGACATGTTCTGATCAAAAATACATTTGCATTACAAAGATGTTTTTTTTCCCCCAATTTATATTGCAAGCAGTTACTTATGGACAAAATTGTTTAGTTTCTTGTCTAAAAAAATTTAACCATAGACTCACTCCTCAATACTAAGTACTTTTACAACAAAAATGTGGATTTCACCCATTTGCAGTAAACTAATTTGAAACTCTGTTGTATATGTATTTATACGCAGCAAATCAGCCAGTGTTAAATCAACTCAAAACTTTAACAGCTCCACATTCACCAGAGTTAAATTAACACTTTCTAAATACTTCGAGCCTAAACTCTGACAGTGTTAAACTCTGAGTGTCATTTTCAGAATTATCTGTGTTATTTGTACACTTCTGCAGTATGCACTAAGTGCAGTGTAAAGTGCTCACACTATCCAGAGTTTTTTTAACAACACTGTGGTGTCAATTAATTGACACTATTAGTGTTAAGTAACACTGAATAGGAGAGTGAATACAAACTCTTAAATTTCATTTTCTGTGTGCAGTATATTTAAAACAACTGAAGTAAAATGCTGTTTAGTTGTATGTTTTCTATGTGTGAAAGTTAACCTATAAAACAGGCAAACACAGGTAAAGTCCACTTTAAACTGTTTCTATATGTGAAAAAATGGTTTAAACATTTGTTTTCGGTGACATTTATGCAAGTGGAACAAAAGTTTTAAAAAAAGACTTATGAATAGCTACAACACGTAAATCGTAATT
Organism: Lepisosteus platostomus; assembly: GCF_059453375.1. Classification (NCBI taxonomy): domain Eukaryota; kingdom Metazoa; phylum Chordata; class Actinopteri; order Semionotiformes; family Lepisosteidae; genus Lepisosteus; species Lepisosteus platostomus. The sequence continues at coordinate 39,101,904 of NC_142615.1, read as the reverse complement.
CCATGGTCAAAGGTAAGGAGAAGAAGCACGTTTAGGATGTGCAGTCTCCTCTGGTGTGAGGGAGAGAGGAGCAATGAAATAAGGCAAATAAGAACATAGGATGGAGCAGATAGAATAGGTAAACAGCAGGTGAGAATGAGTGGGAAGATATGTTCCAAATTTTCACAAGATTTTCCCCATTTCTCTCAACAACAGACTCATCTCCTTCTAATTCCTCTGCGTTATTTGCAGATCTTGGCTTTTCATGTGGACACTCATTCTCACCTGCTCCATGCCCATTCTAACCTAACTGTCTTTTGTTCTTCTTTGCCTCATTTCTTTGCTTTCTCACCCTCCCTCCCAGCAGAAGAGGCTGCAAAGCCGAAACACGTTTGTTCTCTCTACCTTTTACCACAGAACGCACCTTTACATGCTCCATTGCGGCCAATGCAGGATCGCAGATCCCTACTCGAACATCTAGCTCTGCCTTCTGCAAAAGGCCCTCATCCAATCAGCATTCCCATATACAATAACGCAATTACATTTTTCAATAAGGACATATATGTATAAACCATATTATAACAAATATAAGAATAACATAAATGTTTTCATCACTACCATATGTACCCTGAAGATCAAAAGGCTTTCACAACTTCAAATCCTCAAATTTCAGAACATCCCTTTCCTCACTTTCAGTCACTTGGAAAGCATGGTAATGTTCATCAAGGTGATTTGTGAAGAGCTTGTCCACCAAAACATAGATGGTGTTATCAATCATCAGTATTTTATTAATTTTGCAGAAAACTAATAAATTTATTGTTCAATCTTACTGCAAATTACAAGTCCTGGTCTGTACTATATACCATCAATTTTAAGTAATTTGTAATAGACACATTCTTTTATAAGGTCAGTTGAAGAGTTTTTGCCAAACCAATACCACTAGTAATGTAATTAAAAGAGAATGTCATTGGTCCTCATTATGTCTTACTGATAATTTTTCCCAACGATACCCAACATCCATTTAATGTTTCTTAGCAATTGATTTTGTAAGGTTCTTGAAGTCTTTCAGTGTGGTTTTAGACACTTTATGTTTGCCCTCAAACCCCATAGTCCATACATGTGTTGTAACAGAAGGAATAAGGTTCTTGATCCCGAGATGAAGTAAAACAGATGAGTTTATTGCATGCAAGGAACAATAAAGCCGAAGTCTTGTTTCCCGCAAGAAACAACAAAACTGAAGTATTGTTCCCCATACTGGTATAAACTTTTGGGTTATATAGTGTCTTCTTCTCCATTTCTGACGTCACTCGGTCTGATGGTAAAGAGGGGGGTTCATGGTATTTGGTCAGTTTACGAGGTCCTGGCCAAATGGTCAGTTTAAGATTACACCCAGGGGGGTTCCTAGCTTGCATCTGCAATCCTTATCAGTTAACCCCCTTTCCTGCCATAAACCCCAGCTTGTGACTTAGAAGTCTAAACCTCATACAGAAAGGATTAAATTCAAACCCCCGTCTTCACATCTTTCTTCACATGTAACAAAGGACTTATTATACAGCTTGGATAATGTACCATGTAGTGATGCTTTGGAATTAGGCTTCTCTCTGGATACAACAGTTTAAGAAGTTTATGATGGTCAATAATCAAATACTTCAAATGTACAGTCATACCTTCAGTATGAATAAGGGAGAAAACTATAATCATTATTTCAAACCGCAAATTCCAATTTTGATTTCCTTGATGGACAAACTCACCAAATAATAGAGGAATGTTTTTGACAAGGCACCAAGTTCGTATAGCATTCAGCCCAATATTACGACCTGTGCCTTCAAAGTTAACATTTGTAGGATGTTTGTTTTATGCTCTAAAAACCCGTAATCAAAGGAGTAAATTCTTAACACATCTGATTTGAAAGTTTTCTGTTAGATATTCAAAAAGTAATTTCACCTCATACTGAGCCACACCCACGAGAAGCTAATGCATGATGTCATGGTGAGTAATTATCACACACATGAAAATATTGTAGAGTTGAAGACTGATTTTTTTTCACATCATAAACTGAATTGGGCTGTGGGTCAACTTGAAGAGACTGCCAATGCATTTCAAAAATGTATTTTCCCCACAAGATTATTTTGGGGTCATCCTATGTATAGTCTGGGCATCTCTCTTATCAAACAAAGGTGACAAAAATAATTTCCAGCAAAAGATTCTGTAAAATCAATAATAATGTGCATTCCTAAATTATCACCAGTAATACGAAAGATGGTACCATATATTCTGTCAGTGGAAAAGGGAAGATCTATTTCATGACCTTCTAAAGTTCTGGTATAATTTAGCAATGGTACCGGTATAACATCAAAAACATACTTCTTAAGGTCCTGAATATAAAAAAAGCGATATCAAAAGAATATTCATAACAGCTCAGTTGAATTTTGGTGGCACATTTCCAAGAACAAAATAAAGGCACCCAATCTTCTGATCCCCACGTTTAGAGCCAAGTGGATTAGTGGTTTCAAAATCATCCTAGTTGAATGTGTGGCTCAGTTTTGAGAACAGTGGACGAGACTTAAAGTAACTTCCATCACAAAAATCTTGGTGTATGACATTCTCTAAGCAACTCATAAATCTAAGAATTCCAGCACATGAATTTAAATGTTTCCAAAATGGGGACATATAGAAACATGTCTCTCATGGGCACTTGATCATAAGTGCCAGTTTGCCGATTTTAGCAGCAATCATATCTTACCCCAAGCAATATTTATTTTGGTTAATCAATTCCCCATTTTTTTCTGTATTGAAGTGGATAAATGGCTTCTCGAAATTTGCCAAACTTTTCTGTACTGCAGATTGACTGTTATCATCTGTAGGTAAAGCTCAGAGTATCAAGTAATAGGTTTATTCCATACTGAAAAAAAGAAGAAAGAAAACAACGTTTCGGCCGTGGAGCCTTCTTCAGGTGTGGAAAGAAAACACAATGTTTCAGCCCTGGAGCCTTCTTCGCTCCACGGCCGAAACGTTGTGTTCTTTCTTCTTTTTTTCAGCATGGAATAACTTGTTCCTTTGCAGCCCACACATGCTGACGCAGCTACCCACCTGAACTACTAAAGCTCAGAGTCATGCTATGATTTAGAATGCAGCTCACATTAAAAATAAAGGCACAAAATAAAATCAGCATCACTCTATAAGAGTTAACAATACCTCTTTTGCTGTAGTGTCATCTACATCAATGCTTGTGTTGGCCCTTCTGGGGGAAGGCTCGGAAAATCTTAAGTCGGTATCACTGGATGAACGGGACAATGTATCCATGCAGGAACTGGGAGACGAAAGGCCAAGGGATTCAAGTTCTTTAAAAATAAATAAGGCAAAAGAAGACAATGAGAAAACTATTGTTTTAATGAAAACAATATTCATTAGGATCAGCTTAATGTGATTCACCCTCATTACTATCTTTGATAGTTAAACAAAGGTTTGGGTTTGATTGAATTAGTTCTTGAAGTGTGTCATCTTCAGCCTCCATTAGTGTGTCATCATAGATGTGTAACTCCGCATCAGGCATCAGTTCAAATTTCCTGTACACTGAATATACATTATTATTAAAAAAAAAACAAATACCACTTTCAAAACAGAATACACATAAGCGCATCAATCATGTTATCATTAAACAAAAAATATTTTTTATCAGTTAATACTTGCCTTCACTGAGGAAATCATCATGGGAAAACCCTGGTGCCAGTCTTATACACTTATTTAATTTCTTTAAATTTAATCTTCAATTTAAAAAATCATGGAATTATGCAATTGAAAACGCATCAGTTATGGTAGTAGAGCCTACATCACGTGCTGGTCATACAGCAAGCGGTAAGGTTGATAAAGGTCTTAAATGTAGAGCAATGTTACCTTAATATCTCCGAAAGCTAAATGTCATTTTTAGAACGGTACTTAATGGACATTTTACTTTGGCTGCCTTTAGGATCGAGTAATCGTGTAACTAGCTTGGATGACTTGCTCTACAGTAGATACCTGGTTTTAGTACTCAACGCAGCATCGTTATGTAATGTAAAGCTTCCACGCTCGATAATGCTCCGGCCTGCAGTAACTTATAATTTGTTAAGCATTTATTGCATACTATCGGATGTTTAATTTTTCTGTCGAGACAAATACACGGAAGGACAAAGCCAAACTAGCTATATAACGTTGTGAAAACGTGATGGACTGTTATCTATGCGACGACGTTCAATAGAAAAATATGTCGTTCAGTAGCAAACACTGTATTTAGCTAAGTTACATAACGTTGCAAAATAGAGTAGTAAAACAAGCTATCCACTGTACAGAAAATCTTGCAAACTAATTTCACGACTTTACTCGATCCTAAAAGCAAATAAACAAAGTAAAAGTTATTATTGATAACAGTTTTCGAAATGGCATTTAACTTCGAAAGATATTAAGTAAAGAAAGAGCACACTGCATTTAAATTTAAGACCTTGATCAAACTTACCGTCTGTTAATGACCAACACAAGATACAGATCGTGCTGGCAGCGTCAACAGGTGTTGTATTTAACGCTAACATTGTAGCTTTTTTCAACTGAAAGCCTGTACGGAAGCCCGTTAGTGACACGGAGAAAAAATGCGTTTTATGTAACTTCGTTTCAGTTTAAATTGAATTATTATTTCGTAAATAATACTGTATAATTTAGTTATATATTGAAAAATATTTGCAATTATATTACCCCATGCAAATACCATATTCATTTATTGACTATAAAGAAGATTACGAGGCTGAAGTTCTTAATCGCCAGTTTCCTATTCGCGTTTTTTCGTTCCACCTTAAATGCTGCTGCTGTGATATTATGTCGTCCTTCGCCTTTCGGTCAGAATTAATCAGGATAGAATACTGTAGACATCTTCAGTGGAAGGGGATATCCAGATAAATAGCGACTGTGCAGATTGTATTGTTTGTATGGAATATATTTCAGAAAAGCGCAAACCAATTTAAAAAGCTCACAATAACACACATTTACACTGGGAAAAGGTGATTGCACTTTCTGCTGTATTGCTATGGCCCTCTATCCTGATTACAAAATCGTCTCACAATTCTGACACCGAGGTGTGAGAGACAATGTGACAGACTGTCAAAGCCTGAATTACAAGAAATTTTACTGTACCATTTTTTAAATATGATCCTCTGAACATGGCACTTGTTCTGTACAAGTCAATTGATAAAACCCGGCCTGTAAATGTTGCTGGAGAACGTAAAAGAAAGAAACAGCTGCAACCACAAGAATAACAACAAAAAGGTCATTTTGTTATTCAATGTCCTTTTGAGACATGCACTGTCAATGCACACAGGTACATGCTTGACTTCGTTAGAACGTGGACAAATATGTTTTGTTGAAAGTGTGGAACGTTTTAATAACTTATTCCTTTCTTACACGGAATAAAAGAACAGAGTCTTTATAAGACAAAAACAACCCAGTGGGCAATGATTCGTCCAATATACATATATATAATAGCGAAAAAACAGCTATGTGTATATATACATTGCCGCAATGTATAATTAACATTGAATTGCAATGGTAATTTCGACAATATTAATAACTGCATTAACAGATGCAGCCATTCAAAACAAGCGAGGTATGCTGCAGTATAACACGGTGGGCGTGTCGCAGTACACCGCATCATACCGGTATGCAACTTAGATTATGTTAATAGCATCCGGAATCACCTTGTAAAACCACCAGGTGGAGCTAATAAAGGTTAACCTCTCCTGTACAGCATTTGAGCTGTCACCAGAAAACATTGGTTTCGAATCCTGATCACTGCAGAGGGACAATCTTTATTCAATTAAGAATTTAAGTTGTATACTCTTAAGACTTTTAAATTTAAACAGTGTATTACAGCATGTTGAACATTAAACATTAAAAAGGCGGTATATTTTATAAAAGCAAGATTGTTCTGTTGGACAAAAGTACACAACCTATCATACACAGCCTTTATCATAAATATTTTGATTATGCAGGAATATTTTATGCATCAAAGTCTTTACCGAAGATATTACTAATAGTATTAATAATGAATGACCTTGGACAAGCTGTAAGCTCAAAGTATTACCCTGGTCCACATTCTTTGTAACCGTCTTTGTAAACGAAAAGAGTTTATTTTTTCATTGACAAAAAGTAACACCACAGCATTTAGTTGATCCGATCACGCATTTGTTTCCAATCATACAAAGTAATTCTTGAGAATCTCCGATTCACCATGCCTTTCACATGCTCATAAACGATATTAATTTAGGAACATAAACATATTACTGTATGTAAACTGTACTGTATATTGCTGGTCTTGGTAGTTTAAAGAAAAAATACACACCAGTATTCCATTTCTCCCTAAACATTTTAAGCATCAAAGTCTTACATGTTGTTATTTGGGAAACGTTTTTACGTGCTCCTTCTGACCATATTAGGATTATATACTTTGTGAAAAGTGATAGTCTTTTAACCTTTTCTGTGAATTTGCTTGTTATCTAACAAATGCATACTTTTAGAATTTGATTAACAGGGAATATAATATGGAATTGCATATGTAAAAAAAATAATAATGATATAATTATATTCATGTACTGTCTGGCGGAATAAACTGAAGAGGTTAGTTAATGCGACATGGAATTATTAAGAATTATCACCTCTTTTTACACTTGAGAACAAATGAGAACATTGTAAGACTCTGATGCTTAAAATGTTTAGGGAGAAAGTGGAATACTGGTGTGTATTTTTTCTTTAAACTACCAATACCAGCCATATACAGTCTGTAACAAAGGGATTTCTATATGTCTTTATTTAGTGGTTACATTAGTGACAAAGGCTAAACTTTTAGCTCCAGTAACGCGTACGCCGTATGGCATACATGTTTGTTTTGGGTTTTGCTTGTTCACATATCTTCCCTTTTTATAAAACGACACGGTTGAAAACTGTTCCAGAGCCACTGTTGTTTCATCAGTGAAAAGTACATCATGAAATGCCTCTCCCTGTTCAATCCTCTGGAAAAAAGAAAAGGAGCATAAAGCGTCTGATGGTCATAAACGATATTCATTTAGGAACAACATCAGAGATATGTTTTTAACTGCACTGTATCGGAGAGAATACCATAGTGTGTTTTTTTTTTACTCCCTGGCGGAAACTGGCTTCCATAAGAATCAGTATGGCTCAGAAATTAAATAAAACTTCAACATGATAGAATTTAAGTCATTTTAATAACAATGAATAGTCACCTATGCGTTACAATATAAACATTTATATTGATTTAAATTGCGTTTAAATCGCCTTTATTTAAAACCCATAAATAAAGCTGATACTGTTTAGACTTTTAATTATTTAAAACTGTATTACAGCAGCACAATGCACAATGCAACGTAAATCGCTATGTTTGTCTTCTGTGTAATAATGTTCACCTCTCTGTCCAGCAAATTAACAATAGTAATAATAATTAACTTTATTGTATACAGTGTGGCGGCTCCTCAAAGCGCTTTACAGTTTAAAAACAATAACAACACAACAATACTGTTAGGCTGGGAAAACGATTCTTTTTTTAAGAAATACAAAATTAGATATAATGATGTGTTCTGGCATTAACGAAGAGCATAACACGTGGGCGGCGTAGCGGTTGGCTCTGGCTTTCCCATCTACTATATACACTGCAAATACAACCCCCCTCTTTGCGGGAGTGCTGGCTGTGACGAATTAAACCGGTTTCACAGGTATTTTCAAAGTAGAAGGGGGTGAGATTTCAAGCGAAAGAAACCTCCCCCCTTCAAAAATTTTTCCAAGAAAGTTTAGCCTTTCTGACTAATGAAACCACTAAATAAAGACATAAATATAGAAATCTTAAGATTTTTAAAATACATGACTTTGCAAAAATTTATTTAAAAATAAAAATGATTGCAAACGCCAGCGGAGAGAGAGAACAGGGGAGGGATGTTGGTTTTGCATAAGGGGCGGGGCTATGGAAATGTGTTTATTTGGAAATGTGGAGTTACATGTTCTGGCTGTTTGTGAATTATCGTTGTTGAGTATGGAGTGTTGAGGTATTGATTTTGTGTAATGTTTTATGTTCAAAAATTGAGGTCGATTTTGTTTATAATAAAGAGGATATTTGATTTTGTATTGCTGTTGTTATCTTTGTTTTTGGTTGTTATTATGTTTAGATGGTTGTTTTTGTTGGTTGGTCGTTATTGTGGTTATTAATCGTCGTAAAAGAGGTGACGGAGCTGTCCTCTCTATAAGAAGAGTGCCATTGAGACACTCTCTCGTTTACGGCCACACCCCCTTGAGCACGCCTGATCTCATCTGATCTCGGAAGCTAAGCAGGTACGGGCCTGGTTGGTACTTGGATGGGAGACTGCCTGGGAATACCAGGTGCTGTAAGCTTTTAAGCGCAGGAGGCGCCCTATCCCCGCTCTCTCACTCATTCCCCTGTTCACACGTGCAGTGCGGCTTTTCCGTCTGTTTATTTGTCAGCTTTGGCGAGACACGGGTGCTTGTGTATTAGCGTGAGCGTTTTTTATTCTGATCATGAACAGTTTTACAAGTCCGCAAAGGATCGAGGAAAGGTTTATCGCCAGCTGAAAAGAGACACAGCGCTTCAGCTGTGGAGACTTGTTCGGCTGGCATTCTGGGAGTCACGTTTTTCAGAATTGTATTGAGATCATTTCCACAGAGCTCAGATGTCAACGCACAGCAGCAGCTCTCCACAGCGATCCTCTATAGCTCCCTTTCTCCCGCAGCTCCGTCCTCATTGGAAGGAAGCAAGACTGAAAGGCTGAAGTGAAATAAAGTGGGGACGAAGGCAGTGAAGACAGAGAACGTGGGAAGAAGAGAAAAACGCAAGGGAAAAAAAGCAGCGTCGTAAAAGAGGTGACGGAACTGTCCTCTCTATAAGAAGGGTGCCAGTGACCTTTTCTCTCGGTTACGGCTACACCCCCTTGTGCATGCCTGATCTCAGAAGCTAAGCAGGGACGGGCCTGGTTGGTACTTGGATGGGAGACCGCCTGGGAATACCAGGAGCTGTAAGCTTTTAAGCGCAGGAGGCGCCCTATCCCCGCTCGCTCGCTCATTCCCCTGTTCACATGTGCAGTGCGGCTTTTCCGTCTGTTTATTTGTCAGCTTTGGCGAGACACGGGTGCTGGTGTATTAGCGTGAGCGTTTTTTATTCTGATCATGAACAGTTTTACAAGTCCGCAAAGGAATCAAGGAAAGGTTTATCGCCGGCTGAAAAGAGACACAGCGCTTCGGCTGTGGAGACTTGTTCGGCTGGCGTTCGGGGAGTCGCGTTTTTCAGAATTGTATTGAGATCGTTTTCCACAGAGCTCAGATGTCAAAGCACAGCAGCAGCTCTCCACAGCGATCCTCTATAGCGCCCTTTCTCCCGCAGCTCCGTCCTCATTGGAAGGAAGCAAGAGTGAAAGGCTGAAGTGAAATAGAGCGGGGACGAATGCAGTGAAGAGAGAGAACGTGGGAAGAAGAGAAAAACGCAAGGGAAGTATAAGAAGGGTGCCATTGAGCCCTGCTCTCTCTTACGGCCACACCCCCTTGAGCAGGCCCTCTGACGTCACAGGGGGCGTGGTCAGCGTGAGAGCAGGAAGAAGGAGAGGAATAGAGGATTTGTTTGTCTCAAGTAAGACTTTGTTTTTTGTGTTTTTTTGGTGTTTTTGGTTGATTTTTGAAGCCCTCCCCTTCAGCCTAGCGCTGTTTAGGGAGGGGAGAGACTTTTGTTTTTTTGTTGTTGCTTTTTTGTTGCTTTCCGAGTCCTGTTTGTGTTTTAATGGATGGAAAAAACATGGAGGCAGAGAATGTTATTGTAGTGGAGGAGGAGAGTGGTGTAGGAAAGAGAAGGATGAGGAATTCAGACCGACCCCCCCCCGGCGGGTTTTTGCAAGGGCGCATACTGTTGTGGTGGATGTGAGCGGCATGGAGAAACCATCTGCGGGTGCTATTATCGCAGCAGTGCACGGCGTCTGTGCCGCCCCCGGACGCCAAAAGAGATTGAACTGACTCTGGACTCAAAAGAACATGCGGACGCGGTGGCTGTGTGGCTGGATGTGCAGGGCACACCCTGCTACTGCCGCTGGCTGGAGCTGAAGGAGGTAGTGGTGTCCTTCCTCCACCTCCCGGCATATATCTCAGACGAGACTATCAAGGAGAAGCTGAGTAGCTGGGGGGTGAGAGTGATTTCGGTCATCAGGATGCGCCACTACCCTGGGACCACCATTGCTGATGGCACGAGGTTTGTTCGGATTCGCTTTCCCGAGCATGTTGCCTCGTTGCCATACAGCACCCGCCTCGCCACGGCAGAGGGGGACCAGTACTTCAGGGTCCTCCACGACCAGCAACAAAGGGTGTGTTATGTCTGCCTGGACTCAGGGCACATCGCCAAGGACTGCCCCGAGTTCCTCTGCTATGAGTGCAGACAGCCCGGCCACCGCGCCAGGAACTGCACCAAGTGTGACCAAGCAGCAGCTGCAACGGCGACAAGACCCTGGCAAGGTGGACATAGGCCCAGACGAAAAGACGCCCGAGGACCCAGAGGAGCCTGAGGGGAAGCGCCCGGTTGCCCTGCAGCGGCCACAAGACACCGGCCTGCCAGGTGAGGGAGCCTCTTCAATACTCGGTCAGGCACCATTGGCAGAGACTGAGGAAGGGGAGTTGGATATGGTCGTGGGAGGAGAGGTAGGGGAAGTGGTGGAAGAAGGAATGGAGGATGGGTGTCTTGAGATGGATGGGGCAGGGACAGAGGAGGGGGAATTACAGAGCATGGAGATGGAGGGGGAAGGGGAGGTGGTGGAGATGGATGGGGTGGAGAGGGAGGACAGGGAGGAGGGGGAGGGAAGTGGGCGAGCCGGGGTACAACCGCCTGGGCCCTCGAAGGCCGGGATCCAGTGGCACCACATCAGGCCTCAGCCCAACCTCAAGCCCAGTTCAAGAGTTGTCCGCAGACCCATCCCTGATGTCTCTGCGGTGGCGGAGACATTAGGTGGGGAGGAAGCAGCAAGTGTTGGCAATGAGAATGTGGCATAAAGGGCGGGGAAACTGTTGTGCGGGCCGGAGAATTAACTTCACTCTTTCCCGGCCATATACGTGATGGCATCTTTCGCCTCTTTAAATGCCAATGGGCTGAGGGACAGAGCGAAGCTGGGGGCAGTGTTGGCTTTGCTGGGGCGGACGGATGTTGTCTGCCTCCAGGAGACCTTCTGGGACGAGGAGTGTGTCCGGAAGGTGAGAGCACAGTGGGACTGGGAGCTGTTTTACAGCAACGCCTCCGGCCTGTGCAGGAGGGGGGTGGCCGTGCTGGTGAGGAGGGGAGAGTACGAGAGCGTAAGGCTCCTGCACCGCGACACGGAGGGCCGGCTCCTGCAGGTCTGTCTCGGGTTTCTGGGACAGTCCGTGCTGCTGAGCAACATCTACGCCCCCAATGGGGAAGCTGAGCGGCTCGCCTTCTTCAAGCAGCCAGGGCTGGTCGTCGGAGATTTTAACTGTGCACTGAGTGCGCTCGATGTCGCGGTTGGGATGATCTTTAAGAGCAGCGCTGCTCGCAGCTTCCTGGAGCGCAGTGCGGAGGCTCACGGGTTCGTGGATGCGTGGTGTCAGGCTTATGGTGCGCGGAGGGACTTTTTTCGGCGGCAGGTCGTTGAAGGTGTCTTGAGACAGAGCCGGATCGACCTGTTGCTGGGGCACATGAGTCTCATCCCGTGCCTGAGCCGGATGCGTTATGTGTTCACGGCCCTGAGCGACCATGCTGTGCTTCACTTCTCTGTAGCAGGGGCACAGAAGGACCGGGACCCTGGCCCCTGGTGCTTTAATAACGCGCTCCTGGGTGAGGCTTCATTCTGTCAGGGCATAGAAGACCTAATCCGGCAGCAGCTGCAGTGTCCCCTGTATAGGTCAGAAAAGCTGGTCAGGTGGGATAATCTCAAGTACGGCATCAAAGAGTTCAGTATCTCGTATGGCCTGTCCCAGGGGTGGGAGAAGGCCAGGCGGGAGAGAGAGCTTCGGGCTCGGATCGCCTCAGAGCTCGGGCTCCTGGCAGATCACGGCAGGGGCTGCGAGCTCTTGCTGGAGCTGAGGGGTGAGCTGCAAGCCCTGGAGGAGGAGAAGTGGAGAGGAGCCAGGGTGCGCAGCAGAGCCCAGTATCTTGCCAAGGGCGAGAAGAGCACGAGGTTCTTCTTCGGCCTGGAGCAGGAGAGGCAGCGCAGCTCCTTCATTGAGGAGCTGGTGGGAGAGGACGGTGTGCGGCTCCCTGCCCCCGAGGCCGTTAGGAGTGAGGTGTTTTCTTTTTATAGCGCCTTGTTCTGGTCCGAAGGGGTGGATGAGCAGCAGACCTGGGCCATGCTGGCTGGGGTGAGTACCCGCCTGTCACAGAGCGATCGTGAGCTCTGTGACAGTGCGCTGAGCTTGGAGGAAGTGCTTGAAGCACTTCGGGGCTCGTCTCCTAACAAGAGTCCTGGGTGGGACGGGCTCTCCTCCAAGCTCTACAGACACTTTCAGCAGTCCCTGGGGCCCCTCCTTCTGGAGTTGTTCCAGGAGATTGCCAGGACCGGTGCTCTGACCCCATCTATGAGAAGGGGGGTGATCTCTCTTGTCTACAAAAAGCAGGGGGATCCCTCCCTTTTGAAAAACTTTCGCCCGATCAGCCTGTTGAACACGGACTATAAGATCCTAACTCGTGTTCTCTCCCTCAGGCTCGGGAAGGTTCTGCCCAGGATCCTGTCGCCTTCGCAGACCTACTGCGTCAAGTGGAGAGACATTGCGGACACAGTGTGCTCCATCAGAGATGTTGTGGACCTTATGCGGGAGCAGCCGAGGGGTGGATATGTCCTGAAACTGGACCAGGAGAAGGCCTTTGACAGGGTGGAGCATTCCTTCCTGTTTGAGGTCTTGAAGAGCTTTGGCTTCGGCGAGGCCTTCATCTCCTGGGTGAGGCTCGTGTACAAGGGGATCGTGAGCTGTGTCAAGGTGAATGGTTCCCTCACAAGCTTCTTTCCAGTGACCTTGCCTGGGGGCACCGCCACCTCGTTGATCTACCAATATTCTGACGACACCAGACTGACGTTGGCAGAGGTGGCGGAGATCTCGGCCATTTTAGAGGTGGTGCAGGCCTACTGCGCTGCCTCGGGCGCCAAGGTAAACTTGGAGAAGTCTGAGGTCATGCCGGTGGGGAGGGCAGACCTTGCCCCACTCTTCGGCTACCCTTTCAGGGTTGAGACGGGTCACCTGAAGGTCCTTGGCATCTACATTAACGCTGATAAGCAGGCCACTGGGCTTCTCCTGTGGAAGGAGAAGCTCATTAAGATGAGGGCCAATTAAATCGGTGGAGACACAGGTCCCTGACCCTAAAGGGAAGGGTCCTGCTCGTTAACACACTGTGCCTGTCCCTCTTGTGGTACCCACTGTCTGTGATAACTCTTCCTGAACGGGTAGAGAACGAGATTAGGCAACTGGTGGTGGGATTCGTGTGGGAGGGGAAGCCTCCGTGGGTCACTCATGACACCCTCATTGGGGAAATCTCCAGGGGTGGGCTGAAGCTGTGTGATGTAGGCCTGAAGCTGAAAAGCTTTAGGCTGAAAGTAGTGAAGAAGTTCCTTGACCTGGATAATGTCAGCATTTGGAAGATTGGTATGGCAAGCTACCTCGAGACTTGCGGGGGCTTGGGGCAGGAGACCCTCCTGGTGAGGCTGACTCCGGGGTTGATAAAACATCTGCCCTCCTTTTACAGGGAGGTCCTGCTGGCGAGGGGGTAGTTCATGTCCCAGCATGTCTCCTACACGCCGGAGACCCGGGCCCAGCTTCTGGAACAGCCTCTGTTCCTCAACCCCCTGCTGGTGTCTCGATGGAACAGGCAGCTCTACGAGGCTGGCATATCCAAGGTCAAGGATCTTTTTTATGAAGTAAAGGACGGATTTCTGCCCACCCAGGCTATTGTCGACGCTGTGCGAGGTCAACGACGAGCTGCCTGTCAGTAAGATCCGTCAGGATTACGAGCAGCTCAAACTCGGTCTCCCGGACAGTTGGCTGGAGAAGCTCCATCTACAAGACGGGGCAGCAGGCCTGGCCTGGCCGGAGCTGAGGGTGAAGTGGGGGGACCGTGGGGTGGACCTCCTGGGGTGCACCACCAGCATGTTCTACAGGCTGATGGTGGCGAAACGCTTCAGAATGCCGGTCTCAGAGGTTTTCTGGGGTAAGATGTTCCCCCAGCTCGAGCCAGGGCGTACTTGACGGATCTGCTGGATGGCCTGTTTCGCTCTGTTCGAGGAGCTGTTCTTGACGGGGTGCCCTGGAAAGAGCTGTTCTTCTTTGGGTACCGCGGGTCTGAGAGGGGGGGGGTTAACGCCATTTTACTGAACCTCCTCCTCAGCCTAACGAGGACAGCTGTCTGGGAGAGGAGGAACCTCATGATTTACAATGGCCTGAAGCCAGACCTTGTCAGGCTGTACATTGCCAGGGTGAAGGACTGCTTCTCTCTCAGCCTGGCCTACTGCAGGGCTGAAAGGCGGATGGCCGACTTTCGCAGGATCTTCTTAAAAAATAACATCTTTGTGGACCTGCGGGAGGAAGGCCTGTACTTCCGGCTCTGAGATGGGGGTGTCTTTGAACAAAAGACACACACGGCTCCACCCTTTTCCACCCCTGAATAGCATTGGCGAGTTGAATAGCATTCAATGCACATCGAATAGCATTGGCCCCTGAATAGCCCCTGAATAGCATTGGCAAAGCTCAGCACTGGGCCACTGGGCACAATTTCCCACCGTTTCCATAGTGTAGTGGTTATCACGTTAGCCTCACACGTGGAATGTCCCCAGTTCAAAACAGAGCAGCTTTTTTTGTTGCCACGCACACTGTTTGGGGATTCGCCTAGCGCTGTGATCGAACAGACCCACTCACCTCTTAGTGTGGCGGGATCTGCACAGTGCATGTCGCAGTGCTTTCTGCTTTCACTTCAATGTGCTTCCTGATGTCGAGTCGTGTGCTGTGCAGAGGCTCTGAAAGCGAGAGCAATGAAAAAGTGCACAGCGCTGTGAAAGAAAACACAGAGAAGTGAAAGGCAGTCCTTTCTCTAAGACCGGGGTAAAGTTAGCTTGAAGTTCGAAAACGATTTTGGCACGCCTATAGTGCTTTCGCGAAATCTCTTAGAGTTACAAAAACACTTGCTTTGTGTATAAAATGCATTGTGAATGCTTTCTCAGCCTTCACTTTGTCATTTTTATGACTTTTTTTTACCACGCTCAAATATTTTTTTGTCCATATCTTCACAATGGAAGCACAGAACGTCTTCAAACGAATGCATTTTAAAGACCACAACTTGTGGAAATTTCCACAGTCTCTACATCAAACTTTCAGTGAGCTAATTTCGTTTTTCATCGATGTGTAATTACGCACTAACTGGAACCCGGGGGACCGCTGTGTGCACGTGCACAATGTGAGAAATACTGTAAGACATGATGCCAAGAAGCATGAAGCGAGGGGGATAAGCTCAAATGGTAGATCGCTCGCTTAGCATGCGAGAGGTAGCGGAATCGATGCCTGCATCCTCCAGGTCTGAGTTTGGATCTCCGGGAGCCCGGTACTCTTGTTTAGCCTCTGCGACTTCTGACAGGTGCTCCTCCATTGCGGAGAGAATGTCCTTCAGTTGTCAAGCGTTGTAGGGCCACACCTCCTTCCTAACCTCAGTCTGCACTGAGTGCGTCTCCAGCATTTTCTCATCCAATTTGTCAGCTTAGCAAGTGAAAAGTATATCCGAGTAAAAACAGTGCTGATAATACTCTCACGAATTGTTAGAAGACGTGCTTTTGATCATCGATTGCTAAACAATCACATTCGTTCGACTTGAGCCATCAAGCTCGTAGTTTTCCTTCAAATCTTGAAAGCTCTCAGTGAGAACATCATAGGCTGCAGGACGCCCCGTAACTTGATTACTTCAACAGAAAGAAGAGCAGACAGCTCCACAAATATGCGAGGCGCAGAGAGCGCAAGGCGAGCCGCACACGTTTCGGTGGCTGAGAGAGGGCAGTTTTTGCTTCTGCATTTCCCAAGTAAGGACGCATGACAACACGCGATCGCGGTGCTCATCTACGACATAGTGGTGATGAGTTTTCAGTACGTGTTCTTTTGAACGAGCAATGAGGTTGCCGCCTTGGACAGCTGACTGCACGCTCTCATTGTGCCACGTGATGAGAATTCACCAGGCTCGTTCAGTCATTAGTCACATTCCATCGTTTGCCATAAGCAGACGCTGCGAAGTGATGTGGATATCAGTTCCCAGTCTTGTGGAAGAGGAGGAAGAGAGCACACGAGGGCTCGTCCGGGAGTTGAACCCGGGACCTCTCGCACCCTAAGCGAGAATCATACCACTAGACCAACGAGCCACGGCAGCACTTTCCATTTCAATCTGTCAGCGAGCTTGAGGATGGGGGAGAGGCGTCATTCGCTCATCCAGTCAGACCTTCATCAATAAGTCAAGAAAGCCGCAATTACACGACTGCCTTGCAGACGAAGGGCAGTGAACTGTGCCCGGTAAGAGGGGAACAAGCGGCACTAGGTGACGCCGAGGCATAAGCCCCAGCGAGGGGGGTTGGCTTGTATGGGACAGCGCTTGCTTTGCATGTGGGAGGTAGCAGGATCAATTCCCGCATCCTCCAGGTGTGTGCTTAGAGCTTGATGTGCCGAAAGGTGTCCTTCAGCCTGTGGTCACGCCTTGCATGGAGAGCATCGTGCGGCTGTCAAGCGTTTCGCAGCCACGCCCCCTTTTCATCTTCTATCTGGCTTAAGCGTCACTCCGCCACTCTCTCTTGACATTTCATGTCAGCATATCAGAAGTCCGAGTGACATTTTTAATGGCTGAGTGAGGGCACGATGCTGAAGCAGAGAGGCCACTTCAGCCACAGAGACTTGTGCTAGGTGAGACCTGAAAGACGGACTCGCAACAGAAACAGACCAAAAATGTATCGGTGAGATCAAAAGGCAAATGCAACATTCGGCAGAGGGCGTCTAAAGATTAGGGAACGGGCGACTGAAATCCATGTGAGGCAAACTTTCCGGTGTGTGTACTGCAGCTGGGCTTGTTGGCGTAATTGGTAGTGCGTCAGTCTCGTCATCTGAAGGGCCTGAGTTTGATCCTCACACGGGGCAGGGCTGCTTCCTCTCTTGCTCTTTTCAAACACTTGCGGCAACTGTTCGCTCATAACCACGTCTGGAATGCGTGACCTTTACACGGGCGAGAAGCAACGCCGCATCCCTTTTCTAAAGAACATTCACATTCAGAAATAAGTCAAGAAATTTGCCATTACTTTCGCTCGCAGTGCTGTCAGCCTGCCCATGTTGCCAAAGAAAGATTCACTCGGCGTCAACATGACAGAACAGCGATCACTTGAAAACAATGTTCCACACTCCGTAAGCAAGAACTTCAGTGTTTGCAGTCACCCGATATGCCGATAGTCAAAGGAGCGCAAAACACGAAGCGTCAAAAGACAAGATGAGTTGATGGAAAGAGCGTTGAATTGATGGGCACAAAAGTTCAGCTCGTACAATAGGCAACGAAGGTCCCAGCGTCGTCATCGCACTTGAAAGGACTGCCTTGCAGACCAAGGGCAGTGGGCGGTGCCCGGTAAGAGGGGCAGAGGCGGTAAGACATGATGCCGAGAAGCCTGAAGCGAGGGGGATTAGCTCAAATGGTAGAGCGCTCGCTTAGCATGTGAGAGGTAGTGGGATTGATGCCCGCATCCTGATGAATTAGTGGAAAATCATCCCCGATCTCATTTTCTCCCACTGGTTATCTCTGTGCCTTTTTGCCTTTTTTCCCCTCTTTGGTTTTTTTTTCTGAATCACCAGCTCACCTCTTTCTGATCCAGCTGGGAGCCTCTCTGTAATTAAACAGTTCTGTATCGGACTGTCTCCCTCTGAATTCACTTTCTAAACCATTCACTGCTTCTAGAGTTCAACCATAAACAGCACACTGAGGACTGTGCTTGGGCTTTGACCAATCACCACGCTGTTTTCACATTTAAACCTTGACGTGGTTATTAAGAATTTGCTGGTCGATGCTGATTGTTGCTGTCAATAGAGGTGTATGATACTAAGAAATGTAATGTGTGCTTAGAAAAGTTGTTAATTCTGAGTGTTACTTTTCTGTGTACTTATTTGCAGTGTTCATTTAGTTTCCAGTTTTTGATTTAGTCATAGTCTTAGTCAAGTCAGGTGTCTGTCATAGTCACCTTCTAGTCATCCATTTTTAATTTAGGAACAAGTAATAGGTTTATTCCATGCTGAAAAAAAAGAAGAAAGAAAACGCAACGTTTCGGCTGTGGAGCCTTCTTCAGGTGTGGGACTTAGAGCTTAGAGTGTAGACTTAGGGGGACTTAGAGTGTCTGTATTAATCCTTCTCTCTGGTTGCAGTGTTAATGTGCTGTTTTGTCCAGTCGCAGTGCCTGTGTTAAGCCCTCTCTCAATGCAGTGTAAATGTACTGTATTGTGCAGTCAATGTGTCTGTATTAACCCCTCTCTCTCAGTGCTGTGTTAATGTAAATGTAATGTAATTGTGATATTATTACAGTAGTCTTACTTTTTGCATGGTAGTTATGTTTCTGACAAAGCTAAATCAGAACACGCCCTTATACCCACTTATTCCACTATGTTAAAACAACCCAAATTGATTGTGAGTGTACTAGTATGCGTGTGTGTAGTTTAAGGCTTTTAAGATCACATGGCCTCAGCTATCACTACTATGCTGATGATACTCAAATATCCATCCATACCAAACCTGACGATGATGTGGCTGTCTCTATTCTATTAATTTGCATCCCCGATATAAAAACTTGGGTGACTCAAAATTTCCTTCCTTTAACTGTGACAAGACTGAAGTCGTGCTTATTGGCACCACCCATCAACTTTGTACAACCAATGTGTAACCCTATCTGTAGATGGTCTTGTACTTAAGCTTCAGTCTAAATTGAAAAACTTGGGGATGATATTTGACATTCGACCCACATGTGCAGCATGTTGTCAGAAAATCTTTCATTCACCTCATAAATATTGCTCGACTACGCCCTGTGGCTGAAAATTTTTGTCTTCTCCCAAATCAACTACTGTAACGCTCTACTCTCTGGGGTTTCTAAATCCACATTGAACAAACTGCAGTATGTCCAAAATTCAGCAGCCAGAATCCTGACCAGGTCTAGTACAAATTATCACATTACTCCTATCCTGGAGTCCTTGCACTGGCTTCCTGTCAAGTTATTTATCGACTTAAAAATCCTCCTGCTCACCTATAAGACGCTCAATGTCTTGGCTTGGCTTGACACCTCCATACTGATCTGATATTATCACCCTACTCCCTACCTTGCAATCTTCGCTCTTCTAATTCTGTTCTCCGATCTGTCCCCCAAGCCCGTCTACATTGTATGGGTGACAGGACCTTCTAATTTTATGCCCCAAGCTCTGGAAGAGAGTCACCTTCTCTAAACTCCAAATCCAGACACAAAAACATTTTCTTCAGAAGAGCCTTTATTTAACTGTTCTGTACCTACTTTACTTAGTACCACTGTCTACTGTCTCCTCTAACTGTGTATTCTCGTCATGCTAAGTTTGTGTATTTTTTGTTGTTGGCATTCTGTAAAATGCTTTGAGAAGCCACCTCTAAAGGTATAAAACTATAAAATAAAGTTTATTCTTACAAAGGTCTTGTCTTGTGTTTACAGATTCAGAGGCCAGTGCTCTTATTGAAGCTGGGGAAAGGGCTCCTCTTGAACTGCAGCACAGTGTGGAGATGCACAGGCTGATGCAGGAGACAGAGGTCACTGCCGCAGAAGGGAAAGAGGCACTTAGTGAGCAGCACACAGAAAGTAGACAGAGTGTCAAGGATCTGGACTCTGTGCCCATGATGAAGACAGAGCCTGAGAGTGAGACACCTGGGCTCTTAGTATGTGATAATTTTACAGAGACTATTAATAATCTGGACACAATCAATATTACACAAGGTTGTAATGAACTGGGCTGCATCTCTGTACAAGAGCACAGTGAAAAACTGGATGTTTTAAATCTTACAGAGCAGGACATGGAGCCCAAGTTGATTGACCCTGCAGAACAGCAGACTGATGTACCTGGTGAAGAGAACAGTACTGATTTACAGCATACTGAGAAGAGTCAGTACAGGGAGGAGCAACAGCAGCTCCTACAGGGCTTGATAATAATTAGGCCTTGTTCTGTTCAAGCGGAGAGACTGTCATTGCAGAGTCTAAAACAATCATATGATCCCTTAGTATCTGATGACTTTACACACAGGTTTAATAATCTGGTTACTGAGAAAATCGTTGAAAGTTTTAATGAACTGGAGACTATGTCTGTTCTTGGGCAAAGAGAGGAACAACTGAATGAACTGGACGGTTTGAGTCTCAGAGAGCTGGAGAAGGAGCCCCAGATGATTCACACTGCTGAGCAGCACACTGAGGGACATAATGACGAAAACAAATCTCAGTTCCATCACACAGAGCAAGGCCATTCCATGGAGCATTTGCAGAATAAGAGACCCCAGCACGATCAGGGGATGAGGAAGAATCACTCAAGGCCTTGCTCAGATGGTGTGGGCAAACTGCCATTATGGCACAGGGAGAAGCAGCGTTTCTGTCAGTCTAGCATTTCAAAACCCTATCAGCACCTTCACACAGGAGAGAGACCGTTCAGCTGTAGTCAGTGTGGGAAGAGTTTTAGTCAGTCAAGCCACTTAAAAACCCACCAGCGCATTCACACAGGAGAGAGACCATTCAGCTGCAATCAGTGTGGGAAGAGTTTTAGTCAGTCAAGTCACTTAAAAACCCACCAGCGCATTCACACAGGAGAGAGACAATTCAGCTGCAATCAGTGTGGGAAGAGTTTTAGTCTGAAAAGCCGCTTACAATCACACCAGTGCATTCACACAGGAGAGAGACCTTTCAGCTGTAGTCAGTGTGGGAAGAGTTTTAGTCAGTCAAGTAGCTTAATAGTCCACCAGCGCATTCACACAGGACAGAGACCGTTGTACCTTGAGTTTGCTGCTCCTTTGCCAGTCTCTCTCTCCCTCATCTCAAGTGGTGCTGGACACAGAGAGGCCATTCCATTTGGTTCACATTTAAGGTGTTTTTCTAGCTGATAGTGTGTTCTGATAAGGAACAACTCCCAAAGCTGAGACACATCAGCCACCCTAATTAATGGTCATCTCTGGTGCCTCACTGTCTGGGAGATTCCAAGGGAGAGTCTCATCCCAAGTGGTTTACACCCAAGGATGAGTGCATGGTTACTCATCCTCACACTGGACACCAATAAATGTAGGCATCCTCTCACGAGGCACCAATAAATGTAGGGGTTTGTGCATTTACTGGGCCAATTGTTAATTGTTGCAGTAAGTCACAAAATGATTCTCGAATGCCCATGGAACTTTCAACCAATGAGCGACCGTAGTTCCTCCAGGTAAAACTCCAGCTCCTCCTGGACATCCTCAGACTCAGCTCAGACAGTCACGTAGCGGCCAATGTGTCCCAGTGCAAGGACTTTTCCTTGTTCTAAGAGTCGAGAACGGAGGTTGCCAGCGTGTTACCAAAGGATCCACCTGAGGTTAGCCCAGCAGCAAGCCTCGTGAACCCACCGTGAACGCTCACCTGATCAATGAGTGAACTACTTTTGGAACTGTGGACAGCTGAATATCAGTATTCAGGACTAGCGCTATTTCGGGAACTAACCGGTCTTCTTCCTGTCTAAAGAGTGTGACTTGCTCGGATCTGTAGTCACTTTTCTGTGTGCCATCTCTCGCTAGTTTCAGCCAACACTAACTAGCCGGTCTTCAGAGAGCATCAGCAGCGCACCCCAGCAGAAATCTCTCTTCTCCTTCTCTCATGTCTAACAGCCTGCCACTGCTTCTTTGCGTCCACAGGAGATCTGAACCCCCAAAGAGTGGACGAGTATTCAACATTCTGCATTACAGCTCGAGAATTCAATTGTTACCTTAACCTGAGTTGATATCAATTTAATTCCTATGAGTCATGTACTTGCTTTTGAGTATCTAATGTACAAGTTGTAACAAAGTTCATTTACAAAACGGTCTAAATGAATGATATACGGAATGTATGTCCCTCTTGGTTTGTAACTCTTTGTGATTGAATATATACCTTTTGTATTCTGCTAACCGTCACTATAAGATCTGTTATGTTGATATGCACATTTTATGTAATAATAAATGTATTCTTGTGTATTAGTATCCGTGTGTGTGCGTTGCTGAGTTATCCCGCTGTGTCGGTCTTCTAATAACCATCAAAGAATCATTTTGTGACTTACTGCTACAATTAATAATTGTCCCGGTAAATGCACAAGACACCTACATTTATTGATGCCTCGTGAAAACGGGTGAAACTGTCTTGAGAATTAGCATACAGTACCGAGGCCCCCCCATGACCAAATAAAGGCTAACCTCGATATGAGCCTAAATAATGCAGACTACAGCAAAAAGACTCACTTTGAAAAGGGAACGAATGTCCGGAAAGAGTAGTGTAACCAGCTTGAAATGCTTCTCCGGACCTCTAACTAAAAGAAACCGGGAACCAGCAGTGGCATCGACTCCTTTCGAACTGGGATCCTATCGCAGCTCGTGGTGTCGTAACTCTTCCGTATCTGATATTGGACCAAGCACATCAGGGGAGAGCGCCAACGCAGTCCCCCACTACCAGAAATTATGCAGTCGAGATTCCCACATTTGGGGAATTTGCAGGGGTCAGCACAGCCGGAGTTTAATGGCTGTGCCTCGCCCTAGGTGAACCGATTTTTTATTTTTAAGAACTTTATTTTCTTTTCACAAAAAAAAACACAGGACATCACAAATTAGAAAGCTTTACATTAATATACGTACTTAAAACAGTATATATGATCACATCTCATTACATTTTGACACGGTACCAGTTACATAGCAACAATTTCTTTTTTTCTGGTGCAAATCACATTCTTTACTTAAACATGATAATGTTTTTTACAGTTTCTTGAGATATTGACCTATGTTCTCTATTTCCCACAGATTTTCTGCTTCCTCCCTCCCTTTTCTCCACAGATCTCTGAGGTAATAGTTCTCTCGGGTGATGAACAGGGCCAGGCTACCTGCTGCCTTGACTAGGACCTCGATGCCTTTGAACAGCCCCATGTTCCTCACTCTCCACAGGGTGTCTTTCCCACTGTTCACCACGGCCCAGATCCTGTCAAACACGTCAGGAGGAAGTTTGACAGGAGAGATGCCGTATATGACGAAAGCAGCGGTCAGGGTAAATTGGGGCGAGAGAGCTTGCAACCAATCTTCAAACTGTGCCCAGAAGGCCTTAGCAAAAAAGCAGGACCACAGGAGATGGGTCACAGTCTCCTCCTCGCCGCAGCCCACCCTATCGCAGCGAGGGCTGGGGGTGAGGCCCCTACGGTACAAGAAAGTTCGTACCGGTAAGCACTGGTGGACGACACTCCAGGCTAAATCTCTGTGAATGTTGCACAGAAACTTAGAGGATGTGTGTTTCTACACCTTCCTTGTTTGGGCTGATGTTAAAATGCCCACAGGGGTCTGCCTATTGTTCTGGGGTGCAACGAAATCTTCCAGTTTTTGGACGCTGACATCTCGGAGGGGAATATGGCCAATTGGGTGAGATCTTAGAAAACGTTTAACTGTCCCATAAATTGCAGGGCATGTGTCAGAGAGTGGGACATCCAGCTTGGGTCTGACACCCCACACTCTGAACACCTCCCTACCTACCCAGAGCCTGGAAAAATAAGTCCAGGTACGCGCTGCAGGTGCTGTTGCAAAGCCTCTCAGCACAGAGGCCAGGAAAATGCACAGCAGCTTCGTAGCAATATCTGGGACAGACTTCCCCCCTGAGGGTAGCGGCCTGTACATTATTTCCCTTCTGAGTCTTTCCTGCTTCCCACCCCATAGAAATTGAAACATCAATCTCCTCAGCACCGCCGCAACACGGTGTGGGATTGGGAAGGTAGAAGCCAGAAAATTCAAGACAGGCAAGAGCTCGGCTTTGATGACCAGCACCTTCCCTGTCATGGTGAGGTCTCGGTCCTTCCATTGCATCAGTTTTTTGTTTAAGATTGGCAATTTGTTCTACCAATTTACTGTTCCCATCTCTTCTCCAATACACCCCCAGGACCTTAATTCTCTTCTCTTGCAGCCTGAGATCATGTCCTTCTTTTGGCTCCCTCCAGTTCTGATAAAAAATCTCACTCTTAGATTTCTTAATTTTTGCAGAGGAAGCCAAAGAGAAACGATCACAGCACTGCAGAGCTCTGCTAATTGAGGCATTGTCAGAGAGGAGCAGGGTGACGTCATCCATGTATAGAGATGTCTTTACCTCTCCTCTCCCACTTCCAGGCACTGGTATCCCATTAATGGCCTGATCCTGGCGCAAGGCACAGGCTAAGGGCTCCATAGCCAAAACGAATAACAAGGGGAATAATGGGCAGCCCTGCCTCACCCCTGAACAGACTTCAAAGGGGCGTGATCTATTGCCATTAACCATTACTCTGCTGTTGCTACCTGTGTACAGCAGGTTAATCCACTTTCTCATGATGGGGCCAAACATGTGCTCAAGTACCAATGTTAAGTACTGCCGGTTTAGGCAGTCAAGGGCCTTTTCTAGGTCTACACCTAAAATGCACAGAGGGAGGGAGCGATCCTCTGAGTACAGACAGACATCCCTCAACAAGGCCAGGTTGTCGCTCATCAGGCGTCCTGCTATCTCACAAGTCTGTTCTTTCCCTACCAGTGAGGTCACTACATTTTGTAGGCACAGGAAATGGGCTTTGGACAGGATCTTAGTGTCCACGCCTGACAGGCTGAGTGGTCTCCAGTTCTTTTTGTCATTCTTTGCTCCTTTCTTAAACAAGAGAGAGATAGTGCCTTCTCTTAAGGAGTCAGGCAGCAATTCTGTCTTATAGCTTTCCTCGAAAAGGAGCATTAGCGGATCCTGAAGCAGATCCCAAAAGGTGCAATAAAATTCCTTAGGGAGCCCGTCAGCACCCGGAGTTTTCCCCTTCTGTAATAATAATGTAATAATAATAATGTTTCTTTATTAGCCCTATACAATTTCTTGCATTAGGAATTCGTCTTTTCGCATACCCCAGCTTTTTCTCCAAGGAAACACAGACACACAGACAGGGAGAGAAGCTTGGGGTCAGAGCGCAGGGTCTGCCATTGTACGGCGCCCCTGGAAAGCTCCTGTAAGCTCTCCATAGCCTGTCTCAGCTCTTCTACTGTCAAATCCCTCTCAAGTACTTTCCTATCTTCTTCACTCAAAACGTTTTCTAGCTTTGAGGTAAAAAAAAGAATTTCTTCATCCTTTACCTCTGTAGAGCTGTACAGTCTTGATTAGAAGGCCTCGGTGCAGGAGAGGATAGCACTCAGCTCTGTTCTCTCTCGTCCCTCCTCATCAACTACACTTTCCATGACAGACTTGGAGCCTACCACTTTCCTGAAAAAGAAGCGAGTACACTTCTCATTTTCTTCCAAGAACTGCACTCTGCTTCTTAACAGCACTACTCGACTACTTTCTTCGGCTATGCTCCGGATGTCCTTTTTTAAAAGGGTGATATCCTTGAGCACATCGAAGCCACTGTGCAGCATCGTGTAGAGACACTGCAGCTGCCTCTGTTTCCTGGCAAGCACTCCTTTCCGTCTGGCAGCAGCCTTCCTCCCCTCAGCCACGAAAAAGGCCCTTGTCCTCACCTTCACCTCCTCCCACCACTCTCCTACTGACCCGTAAAGACACTACAAGGACAGCCACTGTGATAGTTTCTCCTTGTAGCGGGATACTACCCCCTCGTTCTCTAGCAGCTTTGTGTTGAGTTTCCAGAGGCCTGGGCCAAAGACAGTCCCTTGAACTAAGCAGAGAGAGGAGATGAACTAAGTTTTGCAGGGCCAGTGAGCTGGAATCCAATTTTATCGGAGAGCTAGACTGCCTGTCTATGTACTCTAAGATACAATTAAAATCCCCTCCCACTATCATGTCTGTGCTACATAACAATAGGGGAGAGAGTGCCTTGAGTAGCTCCACCCTTCCTACCACGTCACTAGGACAATACACATTGATTATCCGCAGGTTAACGGTCCCCCATTCCACATCCACACACAGCATTAATATTTAGCACGTATTAATTGTACGTCTCCAGTCATTGTTTACACGTCTGTATTGTTTACAGTCAAACTGTCTGCATGTTTACTTGCACATTGTCTATTGTTTGTTTGTACATTGTCTTGATGCACTGTTTGCACTTTGTTTTGTTTTTTACACTTGTTTTATAATCGAGAGACTTTCTGTAAGTAAGAATTCCATTGTACCAGTACCGGTTACATATGGCAATAAAGTTCAAGTTCAAGTTCAAGTTCAAGCAACCTGCCATCTATGACCCTCTGAATACTTTTCAGTTTGAATGCCCGTCCTTTGAAAAGAATGGCCACGCCAGAGGCTCTGTTGTTATTGTCCCCTGACCAAACAGAAGGCCCTTTATCCCACCTATCTTCAAAGCTTTTATACCTCTCTTGATAGGCTAAAGCACACTCCTGCAATATCAACACATCTCCTTCTCTATGCTGGAGGTAATCAAAGACAGACTGGCATTTAACTCTGTCATTGATACCTCTGGTGTTAAGAGAAATTATGTTTAGAGCCGTATTACATAAGAAAGTGGAACCAGTCTTTACAAAACACATTTCTCTTCTGTCTCACCTGTTACCTTCTTCTTTTCTTTTTCTTCTTACCAATTTCCTGCCAGCCATCCTCTGAATGAGCCTTCATCAGGGTGGCAGCAGTAAAAGCGTTCACGGAGTCATTTTCAAGGAATGGGGTAGAGAGAGGGGTGGAGGGGTTCCAGCTGTCCCCATCACCATGCTCTCCTTCCTCCTCGCTCGGGGAGAAAACAGAGTCATTTTTCTGTTTCCTCAAGTCCAGCTCCTGGGAGCACTGAGGGGAAAGGGGTGCAGCCGATGCACCAGTCTCCTCTTCCCCCTCACCCACCAGCTGCTGCAGATCCTCCGTGATGGACTGGATGGAGGAGAGGAGGACATCTGTAGCACTTGCAGAGTCTGAGAAAAGCAGCTCCGCTGAATCCTGGGTATCCTCGCTGGACCCGCTCCACCGGGGGGCCCCACACTGGCCCTCGTTCTAAGGAGCAGAAGTGGGGGAGGGGTCCTCGCTGTTCTCGGGGGTTTTCAAACCCTCGTGCTTGTCTGGTGCAGACTGCGGTTGTGGGGGCGTAGTGGATTTCTCTTCCACCGGCCCCGGAGCCACAGCAGGACTGATCCTGGCTGGAGGCAAGGAGTCTTTGTCCAACAAGGGTTCTTTGTTTGACTTGTTGTTTGCTTTGGATTTTCGGGCCGGTTTGGCTGAAACAAGCACTGCCTCATCCTTTCTCATTTTGAGTTTATTGGCGTAGGCGTGAGGGCAGTTCTTAAAAACGTGTCCTTTCGAGCCACATAAATTGCACTTTGGCTGCATTGAACAGTCAGAGGCTAAATGTCCCTGTTTGCCACAGGTCTTGCAGCATTTATCAATGCAGGACGATGCCAGGTGTCCCACAGCACCGACACACCTTTGGTTGTCCCACATAAAAAACATAGCCATTGCAGGCGCCCAGCCGGATTGTAGAGGGCAGGTGCCTTAAGCCTCCATTTACATTGTCCGGTAGCAAGCGAACCTTGAATTTCCTTGCTCCTGTTTTTATACCGTCAACATCTCTAACCTCAGTTCCATGGTGGACGGTGCAGTACTGGTTAAGCCAGGTGTGAATGTCCTCCGTCCTTGCCAGATCCGAGAACATAACAACATTCACCATTTTCCTCTCTCTCTGTGTCAGAGGCTGCAAGTTGATCTTCTCTAGGGCAGGAACTTTCCCTCTTTTTGCCTCAAACACATCCACACATTGTTCAAACAGAGAATAGGTGTGGCGTGACGTCACACAAAAACAACCTCAAATGCTTTCTGACCTGGGAAAGCGAAGATGAAATCCAAGTGCCAAGGTTCAAAGCCAAGTTCCTTCTGCAACACTTTTCTGCTGAACTGCATGCAATCCATGAAGAGGTCATCCAAAAGCTCAAAACGCACAACATTCTTGCGGGATCCAAAAGTTGTCATTTCGTAAACTGCAAAACAAACACTGCTTCCACAAAACAAGAAAACAATCCAACTACTCCACCTACAGGATGATTAAGGTATCACCCCTGCCAGGTAAGTATAAGTTGTATAAGGCCCTGCAAGCGGCCAGCACCCACAGCACAAAGCGCGCAGCCTAGGCCAGCTCCTCTCCCCGCACGCCACTGCCTCCTGCTGGGCCCACTCTTTCGCACACTCACACGCCACACTAACACTCAAAAGGGTGGGCAAAACGAGAAAACGAGCGCGCCGTTTCCTACACATCTGCAGTCGCCAATGCGCATTCACAGCATGTCCCGGGACGCAATTCGGCCTCATTTGCATAACACCAGACCCGCAAATCGCTACGCAAGCTCGCGTCGTGCGCCTGCCACAAACCGAACAAACACCGGAGCCTTTTCAGCAATTTCCAAAAAACAGGCCTGCTCGCCTGCCCACAAGGCTCCGTCTCTTACCCGCTCTCCAGAGCCTGCTGCCTTCTGTGCTGTTCTCTCAGCACCGCTGCAGCGCACACAACTCCTGCAGCGCAGGGAGAAAGTTTCCACACTCCGCCGCAGGGAAGGCTCGCTCCGTGCGCACACGTCCTTTCAATGCCAGTTCAACAAGTGCTCCGCATTAGCAGCGTAGGGGCTCCGGCGTGTCGCACCTCACCTCACCTCGACATACGACATACGACACTTCTTTACGCAGAGAGTGGCGGGAGTGGGTGTCAGGGCTATACGACAGTGCTTTACGCAGGGAGTGGCAGGGGTAGGATGTCAGGGCCTGACGATACTGCTTTACGCAGATAGTGGCGGGGGTGGGATGTCAGGGCCATATGAAAGTGCTTTACGCAGAGAGTGGAGGGGCTGGAATGTCAGGGCTTTGCGTCACTGCTTTAAGCACAGAGTGGACGGGTGGGTGTCAGGGCCATACGACACTTCTTAACGCAGAGAGTGGCGGGGGTGGGATGTCAGGGCCAAACGACATTGCTTTACACAGCGAGTGGTGGGGGTGGGATGTCAGGGCCTGAAGGTACTGCTTTACGCAGATAGTGGCGAGGGTGGGATGTCAGGGCTTGACGACGCTACTTTACGCAGATAGTGGCGGGGGTGGGATGTCAGGGCCATATGAAAGTGCTTTACGCAGAGAGTGGAGGGGCTGGAATGTCAGGGCTTTGCGTCACTGCTTTAAGCACAGTGTGGAGGGGTGGGTGTCAGGGCCATACGACACTTCTTTACGTAGAGAGTGGCGGGGGTGTGATGTCTGGGCCTGATGATACTTCTTTACGCAGAGAGTGGCGGGGGTGGGATGGCAGGGCCTGAAGATACTGCTTTTCGCAGAGAGCGGTGGATGTGGGATGTCATGGTTATACGACAGTGCTTTCCACTGAGAGTGGTGGAGGTGGGATGTCATGGCCATAAGACACTGCTTTATGCAGAGAGTTGAGGGACTGATGTCAGGGCCATATGACAGTGCTCCACTCAGGCCTCTGCTTGAATTTGTACTCCTCCTCTCTCTCCCTACCTCTACCTCTCCCTCTCTGTGGGGTCAGCAGGGGGTGCTCACCCTGCGGTCTGTGTGGGTCCTATTGCCCCAGTATAGTGATGGGGGACACGATCTGGCCCACCAGCGACGAGCAGGTTACCAGATCTAGACAAAGTGGGCAACTCTTAGTAGTATGAGCTTAGTCACACATCGCAGCGATTAAAAAAACAAAACAAACATATTATGTCCGTTACTAACTACTTTTTTTTCCTACATTGAAAGTCTCTTTCCCGGGTGATTTTCTAGCGCAACTGGGGCTCTTCATTTCTCCTCGGTGTCTCATTGCGGGTTGATTTGAAACAGACCACAGAACCTGCCGCTGCAGTGCTCTCGGTTAGGGGCTCTCATCCTGCATCACCAATCTTCCACAGGAGGGACGGAGCTGGATCTCTGTCTGGAAAATAAACTCCAGAGTGAAAGAGAGAGAGCAGAGAGGGGTAGGGAGAGGTAGAGCGGTAGAGAGGTAGAGAGAGGGAGAGAGGTGGAGGGCGAGGGATAAGGAGAGAGGTGGAGAGAGAGGGGGTTAAGGAGAGAGGGAGAGGTAGAGGTAGGGAGGGGAAAAGGGAGAGGTAGGGAGAGAGGTAGAGAGAGGGAGAGGTAGAGGTAGGGAGAGAGAGGGAGGAGGAGTACAAATTCAAGAAGGAGAAAATCCACAACACAACACAGGCGTCGGCATGCGTCGGCTACAAAAGGAACAAGTAAAATGTTTCTTCCGGGCTGAAAAGAGAAGGAAGGAAAACACACCGTTGCGGCGCTACGACACGAAGACGCCGAGCCAGTTGAGCTCAGCAAACCCAACCTGTTCTCACAAGTTGCTTGCGCTTCAGGCGAAATTAAAGCTGCTGAGATAAATCAGGAAAGTGGTAACTATTAGGACTGCTCACTATTCCTATTATTATTATTGAGAGACAGGCTCACTGTCTTTTCCCCAGGCTGGGACAGGAGAGCACACACTGTATTATTATTATTGAGAGACAGGCTCACTGTCTGTTCCTCAGGCTGGGACAGAGGATCACACACTGTATTATTATTATTTAGAGACAGGCTCACTGTTCCTCAGAGCTGGACAGGAGATCCCACACTGAATTATTATTATAGAGAGACAGGCTCACTGTATGTTCCCCAGGCTGGGTCAGGAGCTCACACAGTATTATTATTATTGAGAGACAGGCTCACTGTCTGTTCCTCAGGCTGGGACAGAGGATCACACACTGTATTATTATTATTTAGAGACAGGCTCACTGTTCCTCAGAGCTGGACAGGAGATCCCACACTGAATTATTATTATAGAGAGAAAGTCTCACTGTCTGTTCCTCAGGCTGGGACAGGAGATCACACACTGTATTATTATTATTATTATTATTGAGAGACAGGCTCACTGTTTGTTCCTCAGACTGGAACAGAACATTCCACACTGGATTATTATTATTGAGAGACAGGATCACTGTCTTTTCCCCAGGCTGGGACAGGAGATCACACACTGGATTATTATTATTGAGAGACAGGCTCACTGTCTTTTCCCCAGGCTGGGACAGGAGATCACACACTGTATTATTATTATTGAGAGACAGGCTCACTGTCTGTTCCTCAGGCTGGGACAGAGGATCACACACTGTATTATTAATATTTAGAGACAGGCTCACTGTCTTTTCCCCAGGCTGGGACAGGAGATCCCACACTGTATAATTGTTATTTAGAGACAGGCTCACTGTCTGTTCCTCAGGCTGGGACAGTAGATAAGACTGTATAATTATTATTAATATTATTGAGAGTCTGGCACACTGTTCCCCAGGCTGGGACAGGAGATCCCACACTGTATTATTATGATTTTGAGACAGGCTCACTGTTTGTTCCTCAGACTGGGACAGGAGATCACTCACTGTATTATTATTATTGAGAGAGAGGCTCACTGTCTGTTCATCAGACTGGGACAGGAGATCCCACACTGAATTATTATTATTGAGAGACAAGCTTACTCTCTGTTCCTCAGGCTGAGACAGGACATCACATACTGTATTATTATTGATTGACAGGCTTATTGTTCCTCAGGCTGGGACAGGAGATCACACACTGTATTATATTACTAACAGATAGGCTGACTGTCTGTTCCTCAGACTGGGACAGGAGATCACACACTGTATTATTATTATTGAGAGACAAGCTTACTCTCTGTTCCTCAGGCTGAGACAGGACATCACATACTGTATTATTATTGATTGACAGGCTCACTGTTCCTCAGGCTGGGACAGGAGATAACACACTGTATTATTATTATTTAGAGACGGGCTCACTGTCTGTTCCTCTGGCTGGGACAGGGGATCACACACAGTATTATTTTTATTGAGAGACAGGCTCACTCTCTGTTCCTCAGGCTGGGACAGGAGATCGCACACTGTATTATTATTATTGACAGATAGGCTAACTGTCTGTTCCTCAGACTGGGACAGGAGATCACACACTGTATTACTATTATTGACAGATAGGCTCACTGTGTCTTCGCTTGGGCTTGAACAGGAGATCGCACACTGGATTATTATTATTGAGAGACAGGCTCACTGTATGTTCCCCAGGCTGGGTCAGGAGATCACAATGTATTATTATTATTGAGAGACAGGCACACTGTTCCTCAGGCTGGGACAGGAGATCGCACCCTGTATTATTATTATTGACAGATAGGCACACTGTGTCGTCGTTTGGGCTGGGACAGGAGATCACACACTGTATTATTATTATTGAGAGACAGGCTCACTGTCTGTTCCTGAGGCTGGGACAGGAGATCACATACTGTATTATTAGTATTTAGAGACAGGCTCACGGTCTTTTCCCCAGGTCTGTGTCTTCTAGGATATAATGCCAGCGAACTCTTGTTTTTATGTCCACTATAACTAAGCTGGGCAAACGTTCTGAGGTCAAATTCTTCCAGCACGGGGGTACCTTTAAAGCGGAGACGACGGCACCGACATTTTTTGGCGCGCCTTCTCTTTAAAGCCCTGGCCAAATATGAAGACAATAAATAATTTCCTAAGATACGCGATTAAAAAATAAATAAATAAATAAAAATTTGAATCTCCTGCGGAACACATTCCATAAGAATCAGCGGTTTTACAGTATATATCGCCTTTAAAGGTGGATTCTCAAAACGCTTTACGGGATAAAAACAACCAGAACAGCAGCAACAACAATATTGTATTTCGTTGCACTTTGAAAACCAAGTAATAACTTAACTATACAGTACGTGCAAATGTTTCATATGTTGCTGTCGTGAATGCCTGCGTACCCATAAGTATCTTATTTGCCTTGAGTCTGTCTACAGTATATCTGTCCCACTACCCCCCTCTCTCCCTCAATTCAATTCAATTCAAGGTGTTTTATTTGCATGACAGATGGGTTCAAGCAGTGTTGGGTATGTATATTGTAACGCTTACTGCCGACAGGCACTGTGTAAGACCCGGCGTACCAGAGCAGCGCACCGAGGAAGCGTTTGCATTTATAACTTAGTTTTTAAAATTAGTCAAGCAATATGAACTCCCGGAGTGCTGGCTGTGACGAATTAAACCGGTCTCACAGGTATTCAAAGTAGGAAGTACAGTGTTAAGTGGTAGTTGGGCTACTCCCTAAATTGAATCGCTTTAAGGAAAAGCATTTTCAGAGAGCAATCACGCTGTGTTTATGTAGAAAAAGCGATTAGGTTTATGAGCAATCTAATTACCTATTCGCTTAAAACGCTATATAAAATAAAGTTTATTTAGAGATGAATGATCAGTGTCGCAGTTTAAATAATGGGAGTCAGGAAACTAACACACAGCGCCACCGGATTTAATAACACAATAAAAACGCTATAAAATAATGTGACTAGGCACAGAAAAAGTTTACAGCACAGTACAATAAATGCTGACCATGACTTTAGAAGCATAAATTACCTTACACTCAATTTAAACACAAGCTGTCTTTCTGTATGAACCTCTAAGCTGGTTCATACAGAAAATGTAGAAATGCATTAGCCTGATTATGATTAAAAAACACATAATTAAACATGCGTTTGCGATTTAAATCAGAACACGATTTAAATCAATATAAATGTTTATATTGTAACGCATACTGTCCAGCCTCCATTTCTCTATAAAAATGTACTCTGTTGCACACACACACACACTAGAAGCAGGAACCGCTTTCAGAAGGGAAGATATGTTCAAAATATCGCAAATATCGATCATGTTGCGATATTTTGAAATATAAAAGTCAATTGATTGTCCATAATATCGCTTACCTATTTTTTCGAAGAAATGTTTGTTAAAAGAAAAGCCCAGCACCAGCTAGATTCGAACACACAACCTACCAGTTGGTAGTCATACGCCTAGACCAGTAGGCTACAAGACAGCTTGCATGAACAGGCAGGCGAAACAGCCCTACACAGCCCTGTCGCAGTACACGGATATAATCATACCGTTATTAAATTCTTTAGATACGCGATTCCATATTATATTCCCTTTTAATCAAATTCTAAAAGTATGCTTGTTGACTCTGCTATCACGTTAGTTAAAGACTTCGAAGCTTACAATGTTTAGGGAGAAATGGAATACTGGTGTGTATTTTTTTCTTTAAAGTACCAAGACCAGCTATATACTGTATGTTTATGTTCCAAAATTAATATCGTTTATGGCCTTCACACGCGTTACAGTATGCTCCTATTCTTTTTATGCTCAGCTACTAAGATTTCCTTTCAGTGGTAAAATTCAATATCTACAACGGGCACAGTAAAGACGTTTACAGTAAATCTTTCTACGACAGACCAACGGACCACGAGTGCCCCTGTAGGTCAACCAATCACGCACCGCGGTACCCCGTGTCATCTTACCTGCGGTACGTGTCTGTACCGCTCACTTTGAATGGCTGCATCTGTAGTTTGCTTGCATGATGCCGGGAACAGCGTGGTTGTTCGCTGAAATATGGTCTAGCGGTTATGATTCCTGGTTTTCAGCCAGGCGGCCCGGGTTCGACATCTGGTATGAGAACGTGTCGTTTTTGCCTCCTGCTTTCCAAAAGATCAGCACCGTGTACGAAGGAGCCGCATTAAAACTACTCGAACGTGCAAAACGTGCGAGAAGAGGGGGCGCTTGTTTCCAACCGAAACTTCTCGCGTGTGAGACGAGCTGATCATCGCTGTGGGAGGGTTACTCTGGTAGACAGGGCTGACCTTCAGCAACAGGATTTATAGTCTCCAAGATGATATTTGCACTTTCTGGAGAGGCGATTTTCTCCACTTCAGTAGCCCGATTTCGTCGATTGCGTGGAGAGGGCTGTAGAATGTGGCGCCGCCTTTCCTTCTCCGTCCATGACAGGTGTGCTGGTCTCTGGAGAGAGAGCAAGAACCATCAGCGCACTCCAATAAAGGCACTGGAAGCAGCTGAATCGCATTGGCGAAGCTCAGCACTGGGCCGCTGGGCACGTCTTACCACTGTTTCCGTAGTGTAGTGGTTATCACGTTCGCCTCACACGCGAAAGGTCCCTGGTTCGAAACCGGGTGGAAACAGACTTCTTTTGTCGCCACGCACAAAAGGGGATTGGGGATTCGCCTAGCGCTGTGATCGAACAGACCCACTCCCCTCTTAGTGTGGCGGGATCTGCACAGTGCATGTCGCAGCGCATCCTGCTTTCACTTCAATGCGCGTCCTGATGTACCCCGGTCTCCCGCGTGACAGGTGTGGACAGGTGACAGGTCCTATACTAACGAGGAAGACATCGCTCTCTCTGACCCCCGGCATCGTGTCCCGACCCAGCGTGCTGGAAGGCGACGCGTGCTGTGATTCCTTTACAGAGCAGAAATGACAACCGAGGAGCCGAGAGATCATTTCAGCATTTCGCGTCCGAACGGAAAACACAAACGACCAACTCAGAATGACTTGCCTTTGACGCTTTTCAAAGCGTTCTTTGTGCACGACAACTGCGCCGCCTAGCAGATACAAATGGGTTGTACAACTTTGAACTAGCAAATGGAAGAGGGCTAAGCCCCCTCTCTTTTAGCCCAGGTTCGATCTGTCTCCCAGAATCACCAGGGCGCACACACACACACACACCCGTGTCGTTGAAGTGCTCTGCTTCATTTCTAAGGGCAACTCAACATTCACTCCTACCCCGAGTGCAGAAAAGACAGCGTCCGCAGCAACAACAGCTCAGGTCTCTGCACAGGAGCTAAGCTGCCCCCATCTCCTCTGCTCTGCGGCTCCTGCGGAGTGAAGTCCTGCCTGGAGCCATGTTTGCAGGCGGCGGCTCCCTGCGCCCTGTCTGTGCGTCATTTCCAAGAGCTCCTGGGAGGAAGAGAGAGCCCTCCCACTCGGGGGTTTTCCACGGTCTGTGTGAGGAGGGTGTGTCCAGTAGCTTATTGAGCGGAAGCCTGGGGCGGCGGAGAGCTGTGATCGTGCAGACCTTGAGGTGTCACCTCTTTGTCTGCTTTCCCGCCCCCCCTCCGCCCAAGCTCTGCTCCAAAGCAGCCCGGCAACCCCTCACACCTGCACGTGTCACAACCTAAGGTGTGGTCATGAGACACCCATGGGGTGTCGTTCTGTTCTTGCTAATTGTTTCCTGCCCGTCGCAGGCAGAAGTCCATGCGAGGAAGATGCGCTGGACAGAGCTCAGAGGGCGCACCTGGGTGGCTTTCCTTCTGAGTGACGTTCCTGCAAAACTCTCCCGCTACTCTTGGTGCGCTCATGCCGCAACACAGGAAGGCTGGAGCAGGTGGCTGTGGGCTCTGCGCACCACCGAAATAGCTCGGTTGGGAGAGCGTTAGACTGAAGATCTAAAGGTCCCTGATTCGATCCCGAGTTTTGACATTTTGTTTCATCGCGCCCTTTGTTCCTCTCTCCAGTGCCCCCTGCCTAAAGTGACGTGTCCCTTTATCAGCCCGAAACGCAAGCGAGACACCAGCAGCGGTCCCTGCAGGTTTCCGTAGTGTAGCGGCTATCACGTTCGCCTAACACGCGAAAGGTCCTTGGTCCGAGACCGGGTGGAAACAGCCTCGTTTTGCACGCTCCTGTACTTCACAGAGGTCTTGAGTGACCGGTCATTTGTTCCCTATGTATTTCCGATGCCTTCGTGCACTCTTGTACCAAACGCACGTTCCTTCTGTACGCGGAGCCGATCATTTGCAATTGGGCTGTGCCGACAGACCAGGACGAGCTCTTTCGGCTCAAAAGCAGCGCAGGACCTGCAAGAACAACAGAAAGGTAAGCATCCAGCGAGGGCCTCTTAGTGAGCCCAAGATCTCATCAAGAATCGGCTCCAGCAACAGGGCTGGGTGCATTGTTCCATTCTCCGACCACTCTCGGTGTAAACAAGTCCCTCCTGGTCTCTGCTTGAAATGCACTTTCCTGCGTTTGCTTTGGTGTAACTGGCTTCCCCTGCATGGGCGAATGTGTAGATGATCCTTAGTAAGTCATTGAAGAAAACCGAGAAGAGGTCGGAGTGGCCTCTGTCGTTCATCAACGATCCAGTCAGGCAGTACTCCTCTGTAAAGCGCCGTTCGTTCACGTCGATTGGCTTTTTCTTGCCTTCATTCGTGCAAGTAGTTAAGCAGATGCCCCTTTAGGGAGCCTGTCAGCACCCGGAGTTTTCCCCTTCTGTAAGCTCTCCATAGCCTCTCAGCTCTTCTACTGTCAAATCCTCCTCAAATACTTCCCCATCTCCTTCACTCAAAACGTTTTCTAGCTTTGAGGTAAAAAAATGAATTTCTTCATCCTTTACCTCTGTAGAACTGTACAGTCTTGTGTAGAAGTGTCACGCCCTCTGCAGCCAGAGGGCGGTCCTTCTCTGTCCTGTCCCTAGTTTCTGGTCTGCTGTCCTTCCTGTCCCTCTCTTTCCCTTGGGCTAAATATTTCCGGGTCTTGCACTCTGTCCTCGCTCAGCACTGACGTTTGGATGTCCTGAGACCCGCCTAGCACCAGGGCGCCCCACGTCCGCTCCCTGAGGGCACAGGTTTCTATACGGCATTCCTGAACTCTTTGCACTAATGAGCCCGGGCCTTTTTCCCGTCTCGCCGCTACGCATATGGGTCTTTTTCCGCCCTCCTGCTAGCCACGGTTAGGCCCCTTGGACGTCCGTGACAAGAAGGCCTCAATGCAGGAGAGGATAGCACTCAGCTCTGTACTCTCTCTTCCCTCCTCATCAACTACACTTTCCATGACAGACTTGGAACCTACCACTTTCCTGAAAAAGAAGTGAGTACACTTCTCATTTTCTTCCAAGAACTGCACTCAGCTTCTTAACAGCACTCCTCGACTACTTTCTTCCGCTATGCTCCGGATGTCCTTTTTTAAAAGGGTGATATCCTCGAGCACATCGAAGCCACTGTGCAGCACCGTGTAGAGACGCTGCAGCTGCCTCTGTTTCCTGGCTAACACTCCTCTCCGTCTGGCAGCCTTCCTTCCCTCAGCCATGAAAAAGGCCCTTGTCCTCACCTTCACCTCCTCCCACCACTCTCCTACTGACCCATACAGACACTGCAAGGACAGCCACTGTGATAGTTTCTCCTTGTAGCGGG
Organism: Lepisosteus platostomus; assembly: GCF_059453375.1. Taxonomy (NCBI): domain Eukaryota; kingdom Metazoa; phylum Chordata; class Actinopteri; order Semionotiformes; family Lepisosteidae; genus Lepisosteus; species Lepisosteus platostomus. The sequence goes on along the minus strand of NC_142615.1, from coordinate 39,063,681 downwards.
ATACTACCCCCTTGTTCTCTAGCAGCTTTGTGTTGAGTTTCCAGAGGCCTGGGCCAAAGACAGTCCCGCCCTGGAGTTCCACTCTACACCCTAAAGCCTGATGATCTGAGAAGAAGTCAGGCTGAAGAGTGACCCCAACAACTTTCACTCTCTCTGAGACAAAGCAATAGTCAATTCTGGAGCTGCTATTCCTCCCTGACCATGTATATCCTGCTGTTGTGGGATATATACATCTATATGTGTCTGAGAGTTTAAAGTCTTGAACTAAGTTTTCCAGGGCCAGTGAGCTGGAATCCAATTTTATCCGCCTTTTGGCTAAGATCAAGTTCAAGTGGCATGCCCGCAGTTCCTGTCTTTCCAAAGTTCTAGAAGGCGATCGAAGATCCTGAAGAGTGCTTGAGCTGGTATCGCCCTAGGTTGAGCCTAGGGGGTTAAGGCCAAGCAGCAGCTGAGCTGGGTGGGATCCGGCAGTAACGTTCTCTCTCTCTGCTCTCTCCTCTCCCCTTCCCCTTTCTCTTGCTCCGCCTCCTTGGCCTCTTGGCTGGGAGTAGGTACTCGTGGCCTGCCCGCAGTGCTTGCTTTCTTCCTCGAGACTCGGAAGCATTATCCGCTCCCTCTCTCTCTCCTCCTGCGCCTGCACCTAGCTGGGCTTTGCCCACAAGGACAAAGGCCAGGGCTCCCTTGCTGCTCCTTTAGCAGCTAAACCCCCCTCTCCACAGGACCTTGCTCTCTCTCTTTCTCTCCTTTTTTCTTTTTTCTTCTTTCCAGATGGCAGACAAGAAGACACTGATCCGGTTCTACTGGACCAAGAAAACAGAGACGATGCCAACTGTGAAATCCTTTTTCATTACCTTCCTGAGAGGGATCCTGCAGTTGGTGGCCGGAGATCTCTACTGCCTGCAAGACAACAAGGCAGAGAGATACATGGAGGCCTACATGGCCACGGTCGCCTCATATGAAAAGGCAACGAAAATGATCAGAGAAAATGGTAAGCACCCCGGTTTCTCTGATTTCAGGCCGGAGCCTATGAGGAAGACAAAACAGAGGACCATCACAGTCCTCACATACAACCCCTACTAACCAATGGAACTGGTAACAGCGTACCTAGGGAGGTATGTAACTGTGGTGGGCAAACCGACGGAGATCAGGGACAGTTGCGGTGTCTGGTATGGCAAACGCCAGTACCGAGTCCTCCTGAAAGAGGACCCAGAGGGCATCGACGGTTTCCAGCACCCCCCGGCCCGCTTCAACTTCGGATCCGACAGGGGGTACCTTTACTACCCCAGGATGCCACAAGGAGAACACGTGTGACATCGTCAGATGTCACAACTGTAACAAAGAGGGGCACCTGGCAAAAACCTGCCGGACAGCCAAAAAGTGCAATGGATGAGGCGCCGAGGGACACCTCCTTCACCAATGCAAGGTAAACAAACCTTCGTTTGCGCAGGTGGTGGAAGCCGGCCAGCAGAAACCGGTCTCAAGACAAAGGGAGAGAGGTGAGAACAAAGAACCCGCACCTCCCCCGCAGAGAGCCGAAACTGCCGAGGCCACACCCCCAGCTGCACCAGTGCCACAAGATGGCTGCCAGGACGACGGACAAAATGGCTGACCGGAGAAAGGGCCCTGATAACTCCCAGCAAGAAGGGAAAGAGAAAGCGGGAGAAGAGATGCAGGGCGGATCCACCTTCGGAAGGACAAAAGAAAAGAGTGGTAAGGGAGAACCGTTTCCTCGTCCTAGAGGAAACAGAACTTTCTTCCCCTGAGGCCCAGGAACAACCGGAGGAGGCAGCCCAGGAAATGGAAACCCTCCCCCCCGAGTCCAACGGACAACAGGAGGAGGCAGCCTAGGAAGTCGGAACCCCCTCCCCCGAGGCCCATGAACAACACAAAGAGGCAGCCCAGGAAGTCGGAACCCCCTCCCCCAAGGCCCAGGAGCAACTGGAGGTCCCCGAAACTCCTAGAGAAAGGGAAGAAAAAAGCCTTCCCAAAGCGGTGGTGGAGAGTATCCTCAAGGAAGACGAGGATTACTTTGAAGCCGCCCTGGAGCCGGGACTGATGGTAGAGCTGGACCTGTCCAGCATGTTTACCTTTCAGTCCCCAGCGAGACCTGGAGGGAGCCCAGCATATTCCCCCCAGGACCCGAACGAGAGGAGTTACATCTAGGCTAAACAGTGCCCAGATGTAGACTCCCAAGTTTTCCACTGTAAGCACAAAGAGAGGAGGTTCAACTTTCACTTGTTTAATCATGATTGTGAAACTTACCTTTCTAACAACTAACGTGAGAGGGCTAATAGACCCGTTGAAAAGACGGGGAGTCTTTCATGATCTGGCCTCAAAGTCTTTCTCAGTTTGTTTCTTACAGGAGGTCCACCTGAAGGATGAAAGCGACAAGCTGACATTCACCAGGGAATGGACGAAGGGAGAATCATGCTGGAGCATAGGAGGGGTCCACTCTTCTGGAGTGGGAATCCTCCTCGGAGACCCAGAGATGAAGCTGGTTTCCTCCTTCTTGGTGGTGCAGGGCCGGATCCTGGTCGCAGACATCGACTGGAGGGGGCAGAAGTTGAGAGCAATTAACGTCTATGCTCTGACAGAACCCTCTATCCTGAAGGAAGTGTTTGCTGACCTGGCCAGCTGCTGCACCACCAACAGACAGGTGGTGCTTGGCGGGGACTTCAACGTCGACCGGGAGAAGGGGAGCGACGCTAGCTCGGCAGAGCTGGAGTCGCTACTCAAGCAGTTCTCCCTGGTAGACGGTTTCAGACGGTGCCGCCCTAACGACGCCGGAACAACATGGAAAAACTCCCGGGGAGTGTGCAGCCGCCTGGACTACATCTTTCTGCACACGACCTGCTCCCTGGAGTCGGCGACGGTGGCCCCGGAGTGGTATTCCAGCCACGAGCGCTTGACGGTGGTGGCTAACACCAACCTGCCGGCATTCGGTCGTGGGTACTGGAAGCTGAACCGGGAGATACTGGAGGAAGACGACTTCAAGGCACTGTTCCGTAAAGACTACGCGAGCTGGGTCGATCTGAGAGACGGCTACAGCTCCCTGGTGGAATGGTGGGAGTCGGTGAAAGACAGGACCTGAACCCTGGCGCAGACGTACTGCAGACGGAAGGCGGCCAGGGAGAGGAAGGAAGCTGCACGACTCCAGAGACAACTAGAGGAGGAGTACAGCTCGGCTAACGGGGGAGGAGCCTTCAATTCAGCCCGGGCACGGGACCTGAAGGAGAGGCTCCGCAAACTCAATCAGGTCCGAGGAGCCCAAAAAAAGAGGGTGATCCACGGCCTGAGATGGGGAGATGGAGAGGAAGTGCTGGACGAGAGCGACAAGGTAGAAGCGGCCACCGCTTTCTACACGGAGCTCTTTTCAGAAAAGCAGACGGAGGTGGAGGCAGGCGATGCTCAGAATACTGGGGGTTTCCTTCCAGAGCCAGGACAATGAGACCAATAACTGGACCAAGAGGATCGCCAAGGTGAATGCGAAGCTGGGTCTGTGGAAAACGCGGTCGCTGTCCTACACAGGGAAAGTGATGGTGTTGAAAGCAGACATCCTGCCGGCTTTGGTTTACCTGGCGGTGGTGTACCCGCTGCCGGCCAGACTCAGATGAGCGCTGCAAGGGATGATCTTCTGCTTCGTCTGGGGCGGCAATTACGAGTACATCACGAGAAACCGGATGTGTCAGCCGGTCGAGGAAGGGGTTCGAGATGTCCCACATTTCCCCCTGAAACTCGACTGCATCTTCTACTGCAACCTCTGTCGGGCGCTGCAGGAGCCCATTGGCCACAAGTACCAATACTTTGTCAGGCTGTGGCTCTCCGTCCCGATGAGGCACTTGGTCCAGTGGTCAAACACTGGGCCCAAGGCAGAGAGGCGACCGAAGTTCTACACCCACGCTGTCAAGTGGAGCAGGAGGTACAAGGCCACGAGACAGCCAGAGCTCTGCACCAACCACAGAGCCCTGTACAAAGAGGTGAGGGGGCATTTGGTCGCTGACGAAAGGCTGCAGGTTCCCAGACAAGTCTGGGAAAGGACACAGCCCAAAGAACTTGACAACCAACTGAAGGACCTCAACTGGATGGCTGTGCACAAGAGACTGGCTACCAGAGAGGTCCTCTACAGACACTCGCTAACCAGGAATCCGCATTGCCCCCGGGACACGTGTTTTGTCGAGGAGACTCAGGAGCACGTGTTCTGGAGCTGCCTCTTCGCCAAGGCGGTGTGGGGCAGAATGGACAACATTATGCAACTCCTGGGAAAGGATGCGGTGCTCAGTTACCAGTACATTCTGCTGGGTGCTGGCACCCACCGGACTGGACAAGGGGACACAGGACCTGTGGGGGCTGCTACTGTCCCTCTCAAAACAAGGACTGTGGAAGGCGAGGAACACTCTCATCCGGCACAACATAAAGTGGGGGGCGAGGGAGCTGGAGGAGAGGATCCTGGCGGACCTCAGGAGGAGGACGAAGCACCACGTCGCCAAATGGGGTTTCCCCACGGCGAGGGAGTGCTGGAATGGACTTTGGGCCCTATACAGGGATTAAAGGACAATAGCGAGTGGTAGGTTTGGAGGGACTCTCTTAATTGCGCAAATCCGCCCCCACTTGCAAAGATTGATAACGGACAATCAATCTCCGTTCCGCCGTTGTTTTTTATTACATGGATTGTTAATATGTGTGAGATGTTCCTTTTGAGATGTTTTGTTTTGCGGAATAAAGTATATTTTGTAGAACAAAAAAAATCTTATGACAAGGTTTACAAGTTATCTGTTGAACTACATTCTCATAGGTGTGGTCACATTCCAGGTCATTTGTTTACGTTTTTTGTTTCTGGAGCAACTGTTAGATGAAATGTGCTACTATGTAATCTAACTCCAGTGTGAATAACTAGAAGAGGGGAGCAGCTCCATTCCAGACCAAGGGAGCTTTGGGATTGGCTGGGCCAGATCTCTCATTTGCATATCTGATTTGGAAATATAACACTACACCCCCTTCTTGCATGGATTTAACTTGCACCCAAGAGTCCCCTAATGTGTATTGCTACTTATTTTTTATGATAAGTGGTGATTACCAGTTGACAGGTTTTATTTGTTGAATTATAAATGGTTCTGTATTATCACCCTGAAAGGCCTGTACTCAAGATTTGGTAGGGTATGTGTTTTCATTTCATTTACCAAATGGAATTTTTGCTCTTTTAGTATTTGTCTAGAAGGCTTTTTAAAGTCAGGAAGCCCATTTATTTGGTGAAAAAAGATTCTGTATTAATATTAATATTTCTCATACAACATAAATAGGGTATTTTATGAATAAAAAGATCTTGCACTTGGAAATCTTAATAAAGCTGTGTGCTTCCATACTAGAGCAGTTTTGAACACACTGTGAGTATTTGAAGGGAATTAACAATCTTTTACGTCTCGCCATGTTCAATGCTGCTGTCATTTCTGTAATATTGTGATTATCACGTTCATCACACATGCGCAAGATCCCCTGTTTGAAATTGGGCAGAAACAGGTGTCTTTTTATCTTCTCACATTTTGCACTCCTGCCAGTGTTTTATGGATCTTGTTTTGTCTTATGGCAAGAATTAGAATTTCCTGTGTCATTCATCACATCACATCAAACAGCCAGCAGATCATGTCACCTTTCAGATAGTCATTCTTCTGCTTCTTAAATTTCCTAGAGACAGGTCTTTTCAGTAGAACTGACAAACGTGGCAAAGCAACCTGATAAGACCAGGTCCTAGAAGTCACTACTCAGTCAGTTACTACTGCCGAAATGCAAGCCCTTCCTCCAGCCTGAAGAAGTTGATCCTACATTACTCATGAAGAAGATGTATCTACCAAACCTCAGAGAGCTGAGCTGGATCACTCCCCTTCTGAATGACGTTGCAGTAACACTCTACCACTCCTCTTCGTGCACTCATGCTGGAATTTGGGAGGCTACTGCAGACAGCAGAGGTTGGATCATACACAGAGGTTGAAATAGGTCAGCTGAGAAAGCCTTAGACTGATGCTCTAAAGGTCCCTGGTTCAATCTGGGGTTTTGGCATTTTGTTTCGTTGCGCCATTTGTTCCTCTCTGCAATGCCCTGTGTCCAAAGTCACACTTCCCTTTCTCAGCCTGAATCCCAAACTAGAGCCTTTGTGTCCTTGAGTCCCTCTTTTACCAACACTGATGAAGTACAGAAATAACTTAACATGTTTTGCACTCCTTATGGTGTTTTATAGTGGGACCTGTATTTCACTTAGTGACAGCCCATTTGATTTCAATATATTTTTGGTGCACTTATTACATCAAATTCCCCTGGTGGCCTGTTTTCATATCCTACTTCTGACAGTGACTTTTCTTATGTCACTTTGATGGGAGTACAATTGGAAAAAAAAACTCAAATGTGTGTCATTGTTTCCATATCGAACCCATCTTCCATTTTATACAGTATGTCACAGGAGTGAATTAATTCCTTGTTTAATTTTGCAAATGACCCTGCTGTCAAAAAAACTAAATTCCCATGTAGCCAAGGAGTTGCTGAAAAGCAACTTCACTTTGATGTTTTGTGTTGTTATAACTAATTCATCTCCTTTAAAAAAATAGATTTCTGTAGAAGAAAGGTGTCTCACACTACAGTTTAAATTGTAAACAGGTCATAGAAAAAGCTCCTTAGCTCCCTGTCAAGAATCAAACCCCACTCTCCTGTATGACAGGCAGGGATTCTCGCCATGGTTAAATTGCAACCGTAATAATATTGACAACATTAATAAATGCATATATAATTGAAATTGAAAACATATCTAACACAGCATCTTTTCCAGTTATATACCACAATGCATTGCTGATATTTGTTGTTTGCCATTTAGGTTAAATACTGTCATGTTTTTCTCAGCAATCGTCTTTTGATGCGTAAGTATAAATAATGATATTACTATTTGAATACATACAGGTCTTAATATTATTTTGATTAAAAATAGTATGTTAATAAGAAATAAATGGCATATAAAATAGTGTGAAGGTGAAGATCACACAAAATCAACTACAAATGTGGGAATTTTACATTTTTAGGATTATAAATTGCAAGTAGCACATTAGCAACACTACAGTAATGCTAATATAACAATAGTGTAAAAAAAATCCTGACCTAATTCCTTACAAACGCTGATACAAAATGTGAATGATTTCAGAGTTTCGGGTATTGGGTTTCCTGATAGAGATCAGAGATGAACTGAGGCATGTGTACAGAACTGGTGAACTCACAATTCTACTTCAAGAGGCTGAGCACAATGGAAGAGTCCTGTACACACAAGTGAGTCCTTGACAACATGGACAATCAAAACCTACTGGTATGATATTATATTCTCTCTGTGGTGTAGAAAATATTCAGTACTAGTATTCTAGGTTACAGATAGGTCATTATATGACAGCTTATATCTGATTAATAGGATCCATCTCTGGCATACATTCTTATTTTTAGTTTATAATGTATAATCTTGCTAATCTTTTAATGCCAAAATAAAGTGTTTTATAAAAAGCTTCATGTTCTAAAAAATTACTACAACTTTTGAACTTTGAAATATGGCCACTTTGTATTCTAGGACTGAGCAAATACTGCAGAAAAGTGGAGTTAAAATGTGAAAATGTGTAATGGTTATGTCTGATTAGTTGATTAGTGAAGATCCAGTAGTAAAAATAGCTTCTAATATTATTTCTCATATAATATTATTTCCAGATAAACCAACTTTGGAGAGTAGGCAACAGTGATTTCAAAGAAAGTGTGTTCACAGTGTTGTTAAGGAATTGCTTATAGATTTTTTAAATGTTTTTACATTACATTTTTACTTTGATCAAGTTAAAATATCCACAAAATTTAGCTTAAAGACACCTTGTTAACCACTGAATTTGCAAGGTGTAAAACTGCTTGTCTTTTAAAATATAAGGATTACAGAAGTACATTTGATACTAAATATTTAAGTAAATAAACGTTGAGTGAAAACTCGCTTGAGAAATGCCTAAGCTCAGTCATAATTTGGTTTTCAGACTTAAGACAAATTAACTGATGATAGAATTCAACTTCGCTGGCACAAAACAGAAAAATCAAAGACAAAAGAGGTGCCTGGGAGACACAAATCTTTTTAGAGCAATTAAAGGTACTCTTATTCTATGTTGTACTTTCAAACTTTGGATACTCTTTAATTAGGACAGACTTTATTGCTCAATTACTATGATGCAAGCTAAACTTAATACACTGATTAAGCTTTGAGCTTAGTAAACCTTAATGGTTCTTTTTTTTAGATTATATTCAAGAAGAGATTAATCATCATTTGTTGATCATTTGTTCATTTGTTGGAGAACTTGACAATCTTTGACAATTATTATTAAATGAGCATTATACAAATGTGCGTTGATATTTTTAATATGTACCTTAATTGTAATATATATAAACACAATTGCTTTGATATGGGTGTTCATTTGAAGGATTTGAGGAAACTATCAAGGATCGCAGAACAACCAAAGATACATTTGGGCATCTGCTATTGGTAAAGATGAAAGAGTACCTTAAGTATGAAGCTTGCATACACACGAGAGAAAAAAAACAGTTTTAATGCACTGAGTGGCGGGGGTGTGATGTCTGGGCCTGATGATACTTCTTTACGCAGAGAGTGGCGGGGGTGGGATGGCAGGGCCTGAAGATACTGCTTTTCGCAGAGAGCGGTGGATGTGGGATGTCATGGTTATACGACAGTGCTTTCCACTGAGAGTGGTGGAGGTGGGATGTCATGGCCATAAGACACTGCTTTATGCAGAGAGTTGAGGGACTGATGTCAGGGCCATATGACAGTGCTCCACTCAGGCCTCTGCTTGAATTTGTACTCCTCCTCTCTCTCCCTACCTCTACCTCTCCCTCTCTGTGGGGTCAGCAGGGGGTGCTCACCCTGCGGTCTGTGTGGGTCCTATTGCCCCAGTATAGTGATGGGGGACACGATCTGGCCCACCAGCGACGAGCAGGTTACCAGATCTAGACAAAGTGGGCAACTCTTAGTAGTATGAGCTTAGTCACACATCGCAGCGATTAAAAAAACAAAACAAACATATTATGTCCGTTACTAACTACTTTTTTTTCCTACATTGAAAGTCTCTTTCCCGGGTGATTTTCTAGCGCAACTGGGGCTCTTCATTTCTCCTCGGTGTCTCATTGCGGGTTGATTTGAAACAGACCACAGAACCTGCCGCTGCAGTGCTCTCGGTTAGGGGCTCTCATCCTGCATCACCAATCTTCCACAGGAGGGACGGAGCTGGATCTCTGTCTGGAAAATAAACTCCAGAGTGAAAGAGAGAGAGCAGAGAGGGGTAGGGAGAGGTAGAGCGGTAGAGAGGTAGAGAGAGGGAGAGAGGTGGAGGGCGAGGGATAAGGAGAGAGGTGGAGAGAGAGGGGGTTAAGGAGAGAGGGAGAGGTAGAGGTAGGGAGGGGAAAAGGGAGAGGTAGGGAGAGAGGTAGAGAGAGGGAGAGGTAGAGGTAGGGAGAGAGAGGGAGGAGGAGTACAAATTCAAGAAGGAGAAAATCCACAACACAACACAGGCGTCGGCATGCGTCGGCTACAAAAGGAACAAGTAAAATGTTTCTTCCGGGCTGAAAAGAGAAGGAAGGAAAACACACCGTTGCGGCGCTACGACACGAAGACGCCGAGCCAGTTGAGCTCAGCAAACCCAACCTGTTCTCACAAGTTGCTTGCGCTTCAGGCGAAATTAAAGCTGCTGAGATAAATCAGGAAAGTGGTAACTATTAGGACTGCTCACTATTCCTATTATTATTATTGAGAGACAGGCTCACTGTCTTTTCCCCAGGCTGGGACAGGAGAGCACACACTGTATTATTATTATTGAGAGACAGGCTCACTGTCTGTTCCTCAGGCTGGGACAGAGGATCACACACTGTATTATTATTATTTAGAGACAGGCTCACTGTTCCTCAGAGCTGGACAGGAGATCCCACACTGAATTATTATTATAGAGAGACAGGCTCACTGTATGTTCCCCAGGCTGGGTCAGGAGCTCACACAGTATTATTATTATTGAGAGACAGGCTCACTGTCTGTTCCTCAGGCTGGGACAGAGGATCACACACTGTATTATTATTATTTAGAGACAGGCTCACTGTTCCTCAGAGCTGGACAGGAGATCCCACACTGAATTATTATTATAGAGAGAAAGTCTCACTGTCTGTTCCTCAGGCTGGGACAGGAGATCACACACTGTATTATTATTATTATTATTGAGAGACAGGCTCACTGTTTGTTCCTCAGACTGGAACAGAACATTCCACACTGGATTATTATTATTGAGAGACAGGATCACTGTCTTTTCCCCAGGCTGGGACAGGAGATCACACACTGGATTATTATTATTGAGAGACAGGCTCACTGTCTTTTCCCCAGGCTGGGACAGGAGATCACACACTGTATTATTATTATTGAGAGACAGGCTCACTGTCTGTTCCTCAGGCTGGGACAGAGGATCACACACTGTATTATTATTATTTAGAGACAGGCTCACTGTCTTTTCCCCAGGCTGGGACAGGAGATCCCACACTGTATAATTGTTATTTAGAGACAGGCTCACTGTCTGTTCCTCAGGCTGGGACAGTAGATAAGACTGTATAATTATTATTAATATTATTGAGAGTCTGGCACACTGTTCCCCAGGCTGGGACAGGAGATCCCACACTGTATTATTATGATTTTGAGACAGGCTCACTGTTTGTTCCTCAGACTGGGACAGGAGATCACTCACTGTATTATTATTATTGAGAGAGAGGCTCACTGTCTGTTCATCAGACTGGGACAGGAGATCCCACACTGAATTATTATTATTGAGAGACAAGCTTACTCTCTGTTCCTCAGGCTGAGACAGGACATCACATACTGTATTATTATTGATTGACAGGCTTATTGTTCCTCAGGCTGGGACAGGAGATCACACACTGTATTATATTACTAACAGATAGGCTGACTGTCTGTTCCTCAGACTGGGACAGGAGATCACACACTGTATTATTATTATTGAGAGACAAGCTTACTCTCTGTTCCTCAGGCTGAGACAGGACATCACATACTGTATTATTATTGATTGACAGGCTCACTGTTCCTCAGGCTGGGACAGGAGATAACACACTGTATTATTATTATTTAGAGACGGGCTCACTGTCTGTTCCTCTGGCTGGGACAGGGGATCACACACAGTATTATTTTTATTGAGAGACAGGCTCACTCTCTGTTCCTCAGGCTGGGACAGGAGATCGCACACTGTATTATTATTATTGACAGATAGGCTAACTGTCTGTTCCTCAGACTGGGACAGGAGATCACACACTGTATTACTATTATTGACAGATAGGCTCACTGTGTCTTCGCTTGGGCTTGAACAGGAGATCGCACACTGGATTATTATTATTGAGAGACAGGCTCACTGTATGTTCCCCAGGCTGGGTCAGGAGATCACAATGTATTATTATTATTGAGAGACAGGCACACTGTTCCTCAGGCTGGGACAGGAGATCGCACCCTGTATTATTATTATTGACAGATAGGCACACTGTGTCGTCGTTTGGGCTGGGACAGGAGATCACACACTGTATTATTATTATTGAGAGACAGGCTCACTGTCTGTTCCTGAGGCTGGGACAGGAGATCACATACTGTATTATTAGTATTTAGAGACAGGCTCACGGTCTTTTCCCCAGGTCTGTGTCTTCTAGGATATAATGCCAGCGAACTCTTGTTTTTATGTCCACTATAACTAAGCTGGGCAAACGTTCTGAGGTCAATTTCTTCCAGCACGGGGGTACCTTTAAAGCGGAGACGACGGCACCGACATTTTTTGGCGCGCCTTCTCTTTAAAGCCCTGGCCAAATATGAAGACAATAAATAATTTCCTAAGATACGCGATTAAAAAATAAATAAATAAATAAAAATTTGAATCTCCTGCGGAACACATTCCATAAGAATCAGCGGTTTTACAGTATATATCGCCTTTAAAGGTGGATTCTCAAAACGCTTTACGGGATAAAAACAACCAGAACAGCAGCAACAACAATATTGTATTTCGTTGCACTTTGAAAACCAAGTAATAACTTAACTATACAGTACGTGCAAATGTTTCATATGTTGCTGTCGTGAATGCCTGCGTACCCATAAGTATCTTATTTGCCTTGAGTCTGTCTACAGTATATCTGTCCCACTACCCCCCTCTCTCCCTCAATTCAATTCAATTCAAGGTGTTTTATTTGCATGACAGATGGGTTCAAGCAGTGTTGGGTATGTATATTGTAACGCTTACTGCCGACAGGCACTGTGTAAGACCCGGCGTACCAGAGCAGCGCACCGAGGAAGCGTTTGCATTTATAACTTAGTTTTTAAAATTAGTCAAGCAATATGAACTCCCGGAGTGCTGGCTGTGACGAATTAAACCGGTCTCACAGGTATTCAAAGTAGGAAGTACAGTGTTAAGTGGTAGTTGGGCTACTCCCTAAATTGAATCGCTTTAAGGAAAAGCATTTTCAGAGAGCAATCACGCTGTGTTTATGTAGAAAAAGCGATTAGGTTTATGAGCAATCTAATTACCTATTCGCTTAAAACGCTATATAAAATAAAGTTTATTTAGAGATGAATGATCAGTGTCGCAGTTTAAATAATGGGAGTCAGGAAACTAACACACAGCGCCACCGGATTTAATAACACAATAAAAACGCTATAAAATAATGTGACTAGGCACAGAAAAAGTTTACAGCACAGTACAATAAATGCTGACCATGACTTTAGAAGCATAAATTACCTTACACTCAATTTAAACACAAGCTGTCTTTCTGTATGAACCTCTAAGCTGGTTCATACAGAAAATGTAGAAATGCATTAGCCTGATTATGATTAAAAAACACATAATTAAACATGCGTTTGCGATTTAAATCAGAACACGATTTAAATCAATATAAATGTTTATATTGTAACGCATACTGTCCAGCCTCCATTTCTCTATAAAAATGTACTCTGTTGCACACACACACACACTAGAAGCAGGAACCGCTTTCAGAAGGGAAGATATGTTCAAAATATCGCAAATATCGATCATGTTGCGATATTTTGAAATATAAAAGTCAATTGATTGTCCATAATATCGCTTACCTATTTTTTCGAAGAAATGTTTGTTAAAAGAAAAGCCCAGCACCAGCTAGATTCGAACACACAACCTACCAGTTGGTAGTCATACGCCTAGACCAGTAGGCTACAAGACAGCTTGCATGAACAGGCAGGCGAAACAGCCCTACACAGCCCTGTCGCAGTACATACCGTTATTAAATTCTTTAGATACGCGATTCCATATTATATTCCCTTTTAATCAAATTCTAAAAGTATGCTTGTTGACTCTGCTATCACGTTAGTTAAAGACTTCGAAGCTTACAATGTTTAGGGAGAAATGGAATACTGGTGTGTATTTTTTTCTTTAAAGTACCAAGACCAGCTATAAACTGTATGTTTATGTTCCAAAATTAATATCGTTTATGGCCTTCACACGCGTTACAGTATGCTCCTATTCTTTTTATGCTCAGCTACTAAGATTTCCTTTCAGTGGTAAAATTCAATATCTACAACGGGCACAGTAAAGACGTTTACAGTAAATCTTTCTACGACAGACCAACGGACCACGAGTGCCCCTGTAGGTCAACCAATCACGCACCGCGGTACCCCGTGTCATCTTACCTGCGGTACGTGTCTGTACCGCTCACTTTGAATGGCTGCATCTGTAGTTTGCTTGCATGATGCCGGGAACAGCGTGGTTGTTCGCTGAAATATGGTCTAGCGGTTATGATTCCTGGTTTTCAGCCAGGCGGCCCGGGTTCGACATCTGGTATGAGAACGTGTCGTTTTTGCCTCCTGCTTTCCAAAAGATCAGCACCGTGTACGAAGGAGCCGCATTAAAACTACTCGAACGTGCAAAACGTGCGAGAAGAGGGGGCGCTTGTTTCCAACCGAAACTTCTCGCGTGTGAGACGAGCTGATCATCGCTGTGGGAGGGTTACTCTGGTAGACAGGGCTGACCTTCAGCAACAGGATTTATAGTCTCCAAGATGATATTTGCACTTTCTGGAGAGGCGATTTTCTCCACTTCAGTAGCCCGATTTCGTCGATTGCGTGGAGAGGGCTGTAGAATGTGGCGCCGCCTTTCCTTCTCCGTCCATGACAGGTGTGCTGGTCTCTGGAGAGAGAGCAAGAACCATCAGCGCACTCCAATAAAGGCACTGGAAGCAGCTGAATCGCATTGGCGAAGCTCAGCACTGGGCCGCTGGGCACGTCTTACCACTGTTTCCGTAGTGTAGTGGTTATCACGTTCGCCTCACACGCGAAAGGTCCCTGGTTCGAAACCGGGTGGAAACAGACTTCTTTTGTCGCCACGCACAAAAGGGGATTGGGGATTCGCCTAGCGCTGTGATCGAACAGACCCACTCCCCTCTTAGTGTGGCGGGATCTGCACAGTGCATGTCGCAGCGCATCCTGCTTTCACTTCAATGCGCGTCCTGATGTACCCCGGTCTCCCGCGTGACAGGTGTGGACAGGTGACAGGTCCTATACTAACGAGGAAGACATCGCTCTCTCTGACCCCCGGCATCGTGTCCCGACCCAGCGTGCTGGAAGGCGACGCGTGCTGTGATTCCTTTACAGAGCAGAAATGACAACCGAGGAGCCGAGAGATCATTTCAGCATTTCGCGTCCGAACGGAAAACACAAACGACCAACTCAGAATGACTTGCCTTTGACGCTTTTCAAAGCGTTCTTTGTGCACGACAACTGCGCCGCCTAGCAGATACAAATGGGTTGTACAACTTTGAACTAGCAAATGGAAGAGGGCTAAGCCCCCTCTCTTTTAGCCCAGGTTCGATCTGTCTCCCAGAATCACCAGGGCGCACACACACACACACACCCGTGTCGTTGAAGTGCTCTGCTTCATTTCTAAGGGCAACTCAACATTCACTCCTACCCCGAGTGCAGAAAAGACAGCGTCCGCAGCAACAACAGCTCAGGTCTCTGCACAGGAGCTAAGCTGCCTCCATCTCCTCTGCTCTGCGGCTCCTGCGGAGTGAAGTCCTGCCTGGAGCCATGTTTGCAGGCGGCGGCTCCCTGCGCCCTGTCTGTGCGTCATTTCCAAGAGCTCCTGGGAGGAAGAGAGAGCCCTCCCACTCGGGGGTTTTCCACGGTCTGTGTGAGGAGGGTGTGTCCAGTAGCTTATTGAGCGGAAGCCTGGGGCGGCGGAGAGCTGTGATCGTGCAGACCTTGAGGTGTCACCTCTTTGTCTGCTTTCCCGCCCCCCCTCCGCCCAAGCTCTGCTCCAAAGCAGCCCGGCAACCCCTCACACCTGCACGTGTCACAACCTAAGGTGTGGTCATGAGACACCCATGGGGTGTCGTTCTGTTCTTGCTAATTGTTTCCTGCCCGTCGCAGGCAGAAGTCCATGCGAGGAAGATGCGCTGGACAGAGCTCAGAGGGCGCACCTGGGTGGCTTTCCTTCTGAGTGACGTTCCTGCAAAACTCTCCCGCTACTCTTGGTGCGCTCATGCCGCAACACAGGAAGGCTGGAGCAGGTGGCTGTGGGCTCTGCGCACCACCGAAATAGCTCGGTTGGGAGAGCGTTAGACTGAAGATCTAAAGGTCCCTGATTCGATCCCGAGTTTTGACATTTTGTTTCATCGCGCCCTTTGTTCCTCTCTCCAGTGCCCCCTGCCTAAAGTGACGTGTCCCTTTATCAGCCCGAAACGCAAGCGAGACACCAGCAGCGGTCCCTGCAGGTTTCCGTAGTGTAGCGGCTATCACGTTCGCCTAACACGCGAAAGGTCCTTGGTCCGAGACCGGGTGGAAACAGCCTCGTTTTGCACGCTCCTGTACTTCACAGAGGTCTTGAGCGACCGGTCATTTGTTCCCTATGTATTTCCGATGCCTTCGTGCACTCTTGTACCTTGTGCACGTTCCTTCTGTACGCGGAGCCGATCATTTGCAATTGGGCTGTGCCGACAGACCAGGACGAGCTCTTTCGGCTCAAAAGCAGCGCAGGACCTGCAAGAACAACAGAAAGGTAAGCATCCAGCGGGGGCCTCTTAGTGAGCCCAAGATCTCATCAAGAATCGGCTCCAGCAACAGGGCTGGGTGCATTGTTCCATTCTCCGACCACTCTCGGTGTAAACAAGTCCCTCCTGGTCTCTGCTTGAAATGCACTTTCCTGCGTTTGCTTTGGTGTAACTGGCTTCCCCTGCATGGGCGAATGTGTAGATGATCCTTAGTAAGTCATTGAAGAAAACCGAGAAGAGGTCGGAGTGGCCTCTGTCGTTCATCAACGATCCAGTCAGGCAGTACTCCTCTGTAAAGCGCCGTTCGTTCACGTCGATTGGCTTTTTCTTGCCTTCATTCGTGCAAGTAGTTAAGCAGATGCCCCTTTAGGGAGCCTGTCAGCACCCGGAGTTTTCCCCTTCTGTAAGCTCTCCATAGCCTCTCAGCTCTTCTACTGTCAAATCCTCCTCAAATACTTCCCCATCTCCTTCACTCAAAACGTTTTCTAGCTTTGAGGTAAAAAAATGAATTTCTTCATCCTTTACCTCTGTAGAACTGTACAGTCTTGTGTAGAAGTGTCACGCCCTCTGCAGCCAGAGGGCGGTCCTTCTCTGTCCTGTCCCTAGTTTCTGGTCTGCTGTCCTTCCTGTCCCTCTCTTTCCCTTGGGCTAAATATTTCCGGGTCTTGCACTCTGTCCTCGCTCAGCACTGACGTTTGGATGTCCTGAGACCCGCCTAGCACCAGGGCGCCCCACGTCCGCTCCCTGAGGGCACAGGTTTCTATACGGCATTCCTGAACTCTTTGCACTAATGAGCCCGGGCCTTTTTCCCGTCTCGCCGCTACGCATATGGGTCTTTTTCCGCCCTCCTGCTAGCCACGGTTAGGCCCCTTGGACGTCCGTGACAAGAAGGCCTCAATGCAGGAGAGGATAGCACTCAGCTCTGTACTCTCTCTTCCCTCCTCATCAACTACACTTTCCATGACAGACTTGGAACCTACCACTTTCCTGAAAAAGAAGTGAGTACACTTCTCATTTTCTTCCAAGAACTGCACTCAGCTTCTTAACAGCACTCCTCGACTACTTTCTTCCGCTATGCTCCGGATGTCCTTTTTTAAAAGGGTGATATCCTCGAGCACATCGAAGCCACTGTGCAGCACCGTGTAGAGACGCTGCAGCTGCCTCTGTTTCCTGGCTAACACTCCTCTCCGTCTGGCAGCCTTCCTTCCCTCAGCCATGAAAAAGGCCCTTGTCCTCACCTTCACCTCCTCCCACCACTCTCCTACTGACCCATACAGACACTGCAAGGACAGCCACTGTGATAGTTTCTCCTTGTAGCGGGATACTACCCCCTTGTTCTCTAGCAGCTTTGTGTTGAGTTTCCAGAGGCCTGGGCCAAAGACAGTCCCGCCCTGGAGTTCCACTCTACACCCTAAAGCCTGATGATCTGAGAAGAAGTCAGGCTGAAGAATGACCCCAACAACTTTCACTCTCTCTGAGACAAAGCAATAGTCAATTCTGGAGCTGCTATTCCTCCCTGACCATGTATATCCTGCTGTTGTGGGATATATACATCTATATGTGTCTGAGAGTTTAAAGTCTTGAACTAAGTTTTCCAGGGCCAGTGAGCTGGAATCCAATTTTATCCGCCTTTTGGCTAAGATCAAGTTCAAGTGGCATGCCCGCAGTTCCTGTCTTTCCAAAGTTCTAGAAGGCGATCGAAGATCCTGAAGAGTGCTTGAGCTGGTATCGCCCTAGGTTGAGCCTAGGGGGTTAAGGCCAAGCAGCAGCTGAGCTGGGTGGGATCCGGCAGTAACGTTCTCTCTCTCTGCTCTCTCCTCTCCCCTTCCCCTTTCTCTTGCTCCGCCTCCTTGGCCTCTTGGCTGGGAGTAGGTACTCGTGGCCTGCCCGCAGTGCTTGCTTTCTTCCTCGAGACTCGGAAGCATTATCCGCTCCCTCTCTCTCTCCTCCTGCGCCTGCACCTAGCTGGGCTTTGCCCACAAGGACAAAGGCCAGGGCTCCCTTGCTGCTCCTTTAGCAGCTAAACCCCCCTCTCCACAGGACCTTGCTCTCTCTCTTTCTCTCCTTTTTTCTTTTTTCTTCTTTCCAGATGGCAGACAAGAAGACACTGATCCGGTTCTACTGGACCAAGAAAACAGAGACGATGCCAACTGTGAAATCCTTTTTCATTACCTTCCTGAGAGGGATCCTGCAGTTGGTGGCCGGAGATCTCTACTGCCTGCAAGACAACAAGGCAGAGAGATACATGGAGGCCTACATGGCCACGGTCGCCTCATATGAAAAGGCAACGAAAATGATCAGAGAAAATGGTAAGCACCCCGGTTTCTCTGATTTCAGGCCGGAGCCTATGAGGAAGACAAAACAGAGGACCATCACAGTCCTCACATACAACCCCTACTAACCAATGGAACTGGTAACAGCGTACCTAGGGAGGTATGTAACTGTGGTGGGCAAACCGACGGAGATCAGGGACAGTTGCGGTGTCTGGTATGGCAAACGCCAGTACCGAGTCCTCCTGAAAGAGGACCCAGAGGGCATCGACGGTTTCCAGCACCCCCCGGCCCGCTTCAACTTCGGATCCGACAGGGGGTACCTTTACTACCCCAGGATGCCACAAGGAGAACACGTGTGACATCGTCAGATGTCACAACTGTAACAAAGAGGGGCACCTGGCAAAAACCTGCCGGACAGCCAAAAAGTGCAATGGATGAGGCGCCGAGGGACACCTCCTTCACCAATGCAAGGTAAACAAACCTTCGTTTGCGCAGGTGGTGGAAGCCGGCCGGCAGAAACCGGTCTCAAGACAAAGGGAGAGAGGTGAGAACAAAGAACCCGCACCTCCCCCGCAGAGAGCCGAAACTGCCGAGGCCACACCCCCAGCTGCACCAGTGCCACAAGATGGCTGCCAGGACGACGGACAAAATGGCTGACCGGAGAAAGGGCCCTAATAACTCCCAGCAAGAAGGGAAAGAGAAAGCGGGAGAAGAGATGCAGGGCGGATCCACCTTCGGAAGGACAAAAGAAAAGAGTGGTAAGGGAGAACCGTTTCCTCGTCCTAGAGGAAACAGAACTTTCTTCCCCTGAGGCCCAGGAACAACCGGAGGAGGCAGCCCAGGAAATGGAAACCCTCCCCCCCGAGTCCAACGGACAACAGGAGGAGGCAGCCTAGGAAGTCGGAACCCCCTCCCCCGAGGCCCATGAACAACACAAAGAGGCAGCCCAGGAAGTCGGAACCCCCTCCCCCAAGGCCCAGGAGCAACTGGAGGTCCCCGAAACTCCTAGAGAAAGGGAAGAAAAAAGCCTTCCCAAAGCGGTGGTGGAGAGTATCCTCAAGGAAGACGAGGATTACTTTGAAGCCGCCCTGGAGCCGGGACTGATGGTAGAGCTGGACCTGTCCAGCATGTTTACCTTTCAGTCCCCAGCGAGACCTGGAGGGAGCCCAGCATATTCCCCCCAGGACCCGAACGAGAGGAGTTACATCTAGGCTAAACAGTGCCCAGATGTAGACTCCCAAGTTTTCCACTGTAAGCACAAAGAGAGGAGGTTCAACTTTCACTTGTTTAATCATGATTGTGAAACTTACCTATCTAACAACTAACGTGAGAGGGCTAATAGACCCGTTGAAAAGACGGGGAGTCTTTCATGATCTGGCCTCAAAGTCTTTCTCAGTTTGTTTCTTACAGGAGGTCCACCTGAAGGATGAAAGCGACAAGCTGACATTCACCAGGGAATGGACGAAGGGAGAATCATGCTGGAGCATAGGAGGGGTCCACTCTTCTGGAGTGGGAATCCTCCTCGGAGACCCAGAGATGAAGCTGGTTTCCTCCTTCTTGGTGGTGCAGGGCCGGATCCTGGTCGCAGACATCGACTGGAGGGGGCAGAAGTTGAGAGCAATTAACGTCTATGCTCTGACAGAACCCTCTATCCTGAAGGAAGTGTTTGCTGACCTGGCCAGCTGCTGCACCACCAACAGACAGGTGGTGCTTGGCGGGGACTTCAACGTCGACCGGGAGAAGGGGAGCGACGCTAGCTCGGCAGAGCTGGAGTCGCTACTCAAGCAGTTCTCCCTGGTAGACGGTTTCAGACGGTGCCGCCCTAACGACGCCGGAACAACATGGAAAAACTCCCGGGGAGTGTGCAGCCGCCTGGACTACATCTTTCTGCACACGACCTGCTCCCTGGAGTCGGCGACGGTGGCCCCGGAGTGGTATTCCAGCCACGAGCGCTTGACGGTGGTGGCTAACACCAACCTGCCGGCATTCGGTTGTGGGTACTGGAAGCTGAACCGGGAGATACTGGAGGAAGACGACTTCAAGGCACTGTTCCGTAAAGACTACGCGAGCTGGGTCGATCTGAGAGACGGCTACAGCTCCCTGGTGGAATGGTGGGAGTCGGTGAAAGACAGGACCTGAACCCTGGCGCAGACGTACTGCAGACGGAAGGCGGCCAGGGAGAGGAAGGAAGCTGCACGACTCCAGAGACAACTAGAGGAGGAGTACAGCTCGGCTAACGGGGGAGGAGCCTTCAATTCAGCCCGGGCACGGGACCTGAAGGAGAGGCTCCGCAAACTCAATCAGGTCCGAGGAGCCCAAAAAAAGAGGGTGATCCACGGCCTGAGATGGGGAGATGGAGAGGAAGTGCTGGACGAGAGCGACAAGGTAGAAGCGGCCACCGCTTTCTACACGGAGCTCTTTTCAGAAAAGCAGACGGAGGTGGAGGCAGGCGATGCTCAGAATACTGGGGGTTTCCTTCCAGAGCCAGGACAATGAGACCAATAACTGGACCAAGAGGATCGCCAAGGTGAATGCGAAGCTGGGTCTGTGGAAAACGCGGTCGCTGTCCTACACAGGGAAAGTGATGGTGTTGAAAGCAGACATCCTGCCGGCTTTGGTTTACCTGGCGGTGGTGTACCCGCTGCCGGCCAGACTCAGATGAGCGCTGCAAGGGATGATCTTCTGCTTCGTCTGGGGCGGCAATTACGAGTACATCACGAGAAACCGGATGTGTCAGCCGGTCGAGGAAGGGGTTCGAGATGTCCCACATTTCCCCCTGAAACTCGACTGCATCTTCTACTGCAACCTCTGTCGGGCGCTGCAGGAGCCCATTGGCCACAAGTACCAATACTTTGTCAGGCTGTGGCTCTCCGTCCCGATGAGGCACTTGGTCCAGTGGTCAAACACTGGGCCCAAGGCAGAGAGGCGACCGAAGTTCTACACCCACGCTGTCAAGTGGAGCAGGAGGTACAAGGCCACGAGACAGCCAGAGCTCTGCACCAACCACAGAGCCCTGTACAAAGAGGTGAGGGGGCATTTGGTCGCTGACGAAAGGCTGCAGGTTCCCAGACAAGTCTGGGAAAGGACACAGCCCAAAGAACTTGACAACCAACTGAAGGACCTCAACTGGATGGCTGTGCACAAGAGACTGGCTACCAGAGAGGTCCTCTACAGACACTCGCTAACCAGGAATCCGCATTGCCCCCGGGACACGTGTTTTGTCGAGGAGACTCAGGAGCACGTGTTCTGGAGCTGCCTCTTCGCCAAGGCGGTGTGGGGCAGAATGGACAACATTATGCAACTCCTGGGAAAGGATGCGGTGCTCAGTTACCAGTACATTCTGCTGGGTGCTGGCACCCACCGGACTGGACAAGGGGACACAGGACCTGTGGGGGCTGCTACTGTCCCTCTCAAAACAAGGACTGTGGAAGGCGAGGAACACTCTCATCCGGCACAACATAAAGTGGGGGGCGAGGGAGCTGGAGGAGAGGATCCTGGCGGACCTCAGGAGGAGGACGAAGCACCACGTCGCCAAATGGGGTTTCCCCACGGCGAGGGAGTGCTGGAATGGACTTTGGGCCCTATACAGGGATTAAAGGACAATAGCGAGTGGTAGGTTTGGAGGGACTCTCTTAATTGCGCAAATCCGCCCCCACTTGCAAAGATTGATAACGGACAATCAATCTCCGTTCCGCCGTTGTTTTTTATTACATGGATTGTTAATATGTGTGAGATGTTCCTTTTGAGATGTTTTGTTTTGCGGAATAAAGTATATTTTGTAGAACAAAAAAAATCTTATGACAAGGTTTACAAGTTATCTGTTGAACTACATTCTCATAGGTGTGGTCACATTCCAGGTCATTTGTTTACGTTTTTTGTTTCTGGAGCAACTGTTAGATGAAATGTGCTACTATGTAATCTAACTCCAGTGTGAATAACTAGAAGAGGGGAGCAGCTCCATTCCAGACCAAGGGAGCTTTGGGATTGGCTGGGCCAGATCTCTCATTTGCATATCTGATTTGGAAATATAACACTACACCCCCTTCTTGCATGGATTTAACTTGCACCCAAGAGTCCCCTAATGTGTATTGCTACTTATTTTTTTATGATAAGTGGTGATTACCAGTTGACAGGTTTTATTTGTTGAATTATAAATGGTTCTGTATTATCACCCTGAAAGGCCTGTACTCAAGATTTGGTAGGGTATGTGTTTTCATTTCATTTACCAAATGGAATTTTTGCTCTTTTAGTATTTGTCTAGAAGGCTTTTTAAAGTCAGGAAGCCCATTTATTTGGTGAAAAAAGATTCTGTATTAATATTAATATTTCTCATACAACATAAATAGGGTATTTTATGAATAAAAAGATCTTGCACTTGGAAATCTTAATAAAGCTGTGTGCTTCCATACTAGAGCAGTTTTGAACACACTGTGAGTATTTGAAGGGAATTAACAATCTTTTACGTCTCGCCATGTTCAATGCTGCTGTCATTTCTGTAATATTGTGATTATCACGTTCATCACACATGCGCAAGATCCCCTGTTTGAAATTGGGCAGAAACAGGTGTCTTTTTATCTTCTCACATTTTGCACTCCTGCCAGTGTTTTATGGATCTTGTTTTGTCTTATGGCAAGAATTAGAATTTCCTGTGTCATTCATCACATCACATCAAACAGCCAGCAGATCATGTCACCTTTCAGATAGTCATTCTTCTGCTTCTTAAATTTCCTAGAGACAGGTCTTTTCAGTAGAACTGACAAACGTGGCAAAGCAACCTGATAAGACCAGGTCCTAGAAGTCACTACTCAGTCAGTTACTACTGCCGAAATGCAAGCCCTTCCTCCAGCCTGAAGAAGTTGATCCTACATTACTCATGAAGAAGATGTATCTACCAAACCTCAGAGAGCTGAGCTGGATCACTCCCCTTCTGAATGACGTTGCAGTAACACTCTACCACTCCTCTTCGTGCACTCATGCTGGAATTTGGGAGGCTACTGCAGACAGCAGAGGTTGGATCATACACAGAGGTTGAAATAGGTCAGCTGAGAAAGCCTTAGACTGATGCTCTAAAGGTCCCTGGTTCAATCTGGGGTTTTGGCATTTTGTTTCGTTGCGCCATTTGTTCCTCTCTGCAATGCCCTGTGTCCAAAGTCACACTTCCCTTTCTCAGCCTGAATCCCAAACTAGAGCCTTTGTGTCCTTGAGTCCCTCTTTTACCAACACTGATGAAGTACAGAAATAACTTAACATGTTTTGCACTCCTTATGGTGTTTTATAGTGGGACCTGTATTTCACTTAGTGACAGCCCATTTGATTTCAATATATTTTTGGTGCACTTATTACATCAAATTCCCCTGGTGGCCTGTTTTCATATCCTACTTCTGACAGTGACTTTTCTTATGTCACTTTGATGGGAGTACAATTGGAAAAAAAAACTCAAATGTGTGTCATTGTTTCCATATCGAACCCATCTTCCATTTTATACAGTATGTCACAGGAGTGAATTAATTCCTTGTTTAATTTTGCAAATGACCCTGCTGTCAAAAAAACTAAATTCCCATGTAGCCAAGGAGTTGCTGAAAAGCAACTTCACTTTGATGTTTTGTGTTGTTATAACTAATTCATCTCCTTTAAAAAAATAGATTTCTGTAGAAGAAAGGTGTCTCACACTACAGTTTAAATTGTAAACAGGTCATAGAAAAAGCTCCTTAGCTCCCTGTCAAGAATCAAACCCCACTCTCCTGTATGACAGGCAGGGATTCTCGCCATGGTTAAATTGCAACCGTAATAATATTGACAACATTAATAAATGCATATATAATTGAAATTGAAAACATATCTAACACAGCATCTTTTCCAGTTATATACCACAATGCATTGCTGATATTTGTTGTTTGCCATTTAGGTTAAATACTGTCATGTTTTTCTCAGCAATCGTCTTTTGATGCGTAAGTATAAATAATGATATTACTATTTGAATACATACAGGTCTTAATATTATTTTGATTAAAAATAGTATGTTAATAAGAAATAAATGGCATATAAAATAGTGTGAAGGTGAAGATCACACAAAATCAACTACAAATGTGGGAATTTTACATTTTTAGGATTATAAATTGCAAGTAGCACATTAGCAACACTACAGTAATGCTAATATAACAATAGTGTAAAAAAAATCCTGACCTAATTCCTTACAAACGCTGATACAAAATGTGAATGATTTCAGAGTTTCGGGTATTGGGTTTCCTGATAGAGATCAGAGATGAACTGAGGCATGTGTACAGAACTGGTGAACTCACAATTCTACTTCAAGAGGCTGAGCACAATGGAAGAGTCCTGTACACACAAGTGAGTCCTTGACAACATGGACAATCAAAACCTACTGGTATATTATATTCTCTCTGTGGTGTAGAAAATATTCAGTACTAGTATTCTAGGTTACAGATAGGTCATTATATGACAGCTTATATCTGATTAATAGGATCCATCTCTGGCATACATTCTTATTTTTAGTTTATAATGTATAATCTTGCTAATCTTTTAATGCCAAAATAAAGTGTTTTATAAAAAGCTTCATGTTCTAAAAAATTACTACAACTTTTGAACTTTGAAATATGGCCACTTTGTATTCTAGGACTGAGCAAATACTGCAGAAAAGTGGAGTTAAAATGTGAAAATGTGTAATGGTTATGTCTGATTAGTTGATTAGTGAAGATCCAGTAGTAAAAATAGCTTCTAATATTATTTCTCATATAATATTATTTCCAGATAAACCAACTTTGGAGAGTAGGCAACAGTGATTTCAAAGAAAGTGTGTTCACAGTGTTGTTAAGGAATTGCTTATAGATTTTTTAAATGTTTTTACATTACATTTTTACTTTGATCAAGTTAAAATATCCACAAAATTTAGCTTAAAGACACCTTGTTAACCACTGAATTTGCAAGGTGTAAAACTGCTTAATTGTCTTTTAAAATATAAGGATTACAGAAGTACATTTGATACTAAATATTTAAGTAAATAAACGTTGAGTGAAAACTCGCTTGAGAAATGCCTAAGCTCAGTCATAATTTGGTTTTCAGACTTAAGACAAATTAACTGATGATAGAATTCAACTTCGCTGGCACAAAACAGAAAAATCAAAGACAAAAGAGGTGCCTGGGAGACACAAATCTTTTTAGAGCAATTAAAGGTACTCTTATTCTATGTTGTACTTTCAAACTTTGGATACTCTTTAATTAGGACAGACTTTATTGCTCAATTACTATGATGCAAGCTAAACTTAATACACTGATTAAGCTTTGAGCTTAGTAAACCTTAATGGTTCTTTTTTTTAGATTATATTCAAGAAGAGATTAATCATCATTTGTTGATCATTTGTTCATTTGTTGGAGAACTTGACAATCTTTGACAATTATTATTAAATGAGCATTATACAAATGTGCGTTGATATTTTTAATATGTACCTTAATTGTAATATATATAAACACAATTGCTTTGATATGGGTGTTCATTTGAAGGATTTGAGGAAACTATCAAGGATCGCAGAACAACCAAAGATACATTTGGGCATCTGCTATTGGTAAAGATGAAAGAGTACCTTAAGTATGAAGCTTGCATACACACGAGAGAAAAAAAACAGTTTTAATGCACTGAGTGGCGGGGGTGTGATGTCTGGGCCTGATGATACTTCTTTACGCAGAGAGTGGCGGGGGTGGGATGGCAGGGCCTGAAGATACTGCTTTTCGCAGAGAGCGGTGGATGTGGGATGTCATGGTTATACGACAGTGCTTTCCACTGAGAGTGGTGGAGGTGGGATGTCATGGCCATAAGACACTGCTTTATGCAGAGAGTTGAGGGACTGATGTCAGGGCCATATGACAGTGCTCCACTCAGGCCTCTGCTTGAATTTGTACTCCTCCTCTCTCTCCCTACCTCTACCACTCCCTCTCTGTGGGGTCAGCAGGGGGTGCTCACCCTGCGGTCTGTGTGGGTCCTATTGCCCCAGTATAGTGATGGGGGACACGATCTGGCCCACCAGCGACGAGCAGGTTACCAGATCTAGACAAAGTGGGCAACTCTTAGTAGTATGAGCTTAGTCACACATCGCAGCGATTAAAAAAACAAAACAAACATATTATGTCCGTTACTAACTACTTTTTTTTCCTACATTGAAAGTCTCTTTCCCGGGTGATTTTCTAGCGCAACTGGGGCTCTTCATTTCTCCTCGGTGTCTCATTGCGGGTTGATTTGAAACAGACCACAGAACCTGCCGCTGCAGTGCTCTCGGTTAGGGGCTCTCATCCTGCATCACCAATCTTCCAC
Organism: Lepisosteus platostomus; assembly: GCF_059453375.1. Taxonomy (NCBI): domain Eukaryota; kingdom Metazoa; phylum Chordata; class Actinopteri; order Semionotiformes; family Lepisosteidae; genus Lepisosteus; species Lepisosteus platostomus. The sequence goes on along the minus strand of NC_142615.1, from coordinate 39,036,984 downwards.
AGGAGGGACGGAGCTGGATCTCTGTCTGGAAAATAAACTCCAGAGTGAAAGAGAGAGAGCAGAGAGGGGTAGGGAGAGGTAGAGCGGTAGAGAGGTAGAGAGAGGGAGAGAGGTGGAGGGCGAGGGATAAGGAGAGAGGTGGAGAGAGAGGGGGTTAAGGAGAGAGGGAGAGGTAGAGGTAGGGAGGGGAAAAGGGAGAGGTAGGGAGAGAGGTAGAGAGAGGGAGAGGTAGAGGTAGGGAGAGAGAGGGAGGAGGAGTACAAATTCAAGAAGGAGAAAATCCACAACACAACACAGGCGTCGGCATGCGTCGGCTACAAAAGGAACAAGTAAAATGTTTCTTCCGGGCTGAAAAGAGAAGGAAGGAAAACACACCGTTGCGGCGCTACGACACGAAGACGCCGAGCCAGTTGAGCTCAGCAAACCCAACCTGTTCTCACAAGTTGCTTGCGCTTCAGGCGAAATTAAAGCTGCTGAGATAAATCAGGAAAGTGGTAACTATTAGGACTGCTCACTATTCCTATTATTATTATTGAGAGACAGGCTCACTGTCTTTTCCCCAGGCTGGGACAGGAGAGCACACACTGTATTATTATTATTGAGAGACAGGCTCACTGTCTGTTCCTCAGGCTGGGACAGAGGATCACACACTGTATTATTATTATTTAGAGACAGGCTCACTGTTCCTCAGAGCTGGACAGGAGATCCCACACTGAATTATTATTATAGAGAGACAGGCTCACTGTATGTTCCCCAGGCTGGGTCAGGAGCTCACACAGTATTATTATTATTGAGAGACAGGCTCACTGTCTGTTCCTCAGGCTGGGACAGAGGATCACACACTGTATTATTATTATTTAGAGACAGGCTCACTGTTCCTCAGAGCTGGACAGGAGATCCCACACTGAATTATTATTATAGAGAGAAAGTCTCACTGTCTGTTCCTCAGGCTGGGACAGGAGATCACACACTGTATTATTATTATTATTATTGAGAGACAGGCTCACTGTTTGTTCCTCAGACTGGAACAGAACATTCCACACTGGATTATTATTATTGAGAGACAGGATCACTGTCTTTTCCCCAGGCTGGGACAGGAGATCACACACTGGATTATTATTATTGAGAGACAGGCTCACTGTCTTTTCCCCAGGCTGGGACAGGAGATCACACACTGTATTATTATTATTGAGAGACAGGCTCACTGTCTGTTCCTCAGGCTGGGACAGAGGATCACACACTGTATTATTATTATTTAGAGACAGGCTCACTGTCTTTTCCCCAGGCTGGGACAGGAGATCCCACACTGTATAATTGTTATTTAGAGACAGGCTCACTGTCTGTTCCTCAGGCTGGGACAGTAGATAAGACTGTATAATTATTATTAATATTATTGAGAGTCTGGCACACTGTTCCCCAGGCTGGGACAGGAGATCCCACACTGTATTATTATGATTTTGAGACAGGCTCACTGTTTGTTCCTCAGACTGGGACAGGAGATCACTCACTGTATTATTATTATTGAGAGAGAGGCTCACTGTCTGTTCATCAGACTGGGACAGGAGATCCCACACTGAATTATTATTATTGAGAGACAAGCTTACTCTCTGTTCCTCAGGCTGAGACAGGACATCACATACTGTATTATTATTGATTGACAGGCTTATTGTTCCTCAGGCTGGGACAGGAGATCACACACTGTATTATATTACTAACAGATAGGCTGACTGTCTGTTCCTCAGACTGGGACAGGAGATCACACACTGTATTATTATTATTGAGAGACAAGCTTACTCTCTGTTCCTCAGGCTGAGACAGGACATCACATACTGTATTATTATTGATTGACAGGCTCACTGTTCCTCAGGCTGGGACAGGAGATAACACACTGTATTATTATTATTTAGAGACGGGCTCACTGTCTGTTCCTCTGGCTGGGACAGGGGATCACACACAGTATTATTTTTATTGAGAGACAGGCTCACTCTCTGTTCCTCAGGCTGGGACAGGAGATCGCACACTGTATTATTATTATTGACAGATAGGCTAACTGTCTGTTCCTCAGACTGGGACAGGAGATCACACACTGTATTACTATTATTGACAGATAGGCTCACTGTGTCTTCGCTTGGGCTTGAACAGGAGATCGCACACTGGATTATTATTATTGAGAGACAGGCTCACTGTATGTTCCCCAGGCTGGGTCAGGAGATCACAATGTATTATTATTATTGAGAGACAGGCACACTGTTCCTCAGGCTGGGACAGGAGATCGCACCCTGTATTATTATTATTGACAGATAGGCACACTGTGTCGTCGTTTGGGCTGGGACAGGAGATCACACACTGTATTATTATTATTGAGAGACAGGCTCACTGTCTGTTCCTGAGGCTGGGACAGGAGATCACATACTGTATTATTAGTATTTAGAGACAGGCTCACGGTCTTTTCCCCAGGTCTGTGTCTTCTAGGATATAATGCCAGCGAACTCTTGTTTTTATGTCCACTATAACTAAGCTGGGCAAACGTTCTGAGGTCAAATTCTTCCAGCACGGGGGTACCTTTAAAGCGGAGACGACGGCACCGACATTTTTTGGCGCGCCTTCTCTTTAAAGCCCTGGCCAAATATGAAGACAATAAATAATTTCCTAAGATACGCGATTAAAAAATAAATAAATAAATAAAAATTTGAATCTCCTGCGGAACACATTCCATAAGAATCAGCGGTTTTACAGTATATATCGCCTTTAAAGGTGGATTCTCAAAACGCTTTACGGGATAAAAACAACCAGAACAGCAGCAACAACAATATTGTATTTCGTTGCACTTTGAAAACCAAGTAATAACTTAACTATACAGTACGTGCAAATGTTTCATATGTTGCTGTCGTGAATGCCTGCGTACCCATAAGTATCTTATTTGCCTTGAGTCTGTCTACAGTATATCTGTCCCACTACCCCCCTCTCTCCCTCAATTCAATTCAATTCAAGGTGTTTTATTTGCATGACAGATGGGTTCAAGCAGTGTTGGGTATGTATATTGTAACGCTTACTGCCGACAGGCACTGTGTAAGACCCGGCGTACCAGAGCAGCGCACCGAGGAAGCGTTTGCATTTATAACTTAGTTTTTAAAATTAGTCAAGCAATATGAACTCCCGGAGTGCTGGCTGTGACGAATTAAACCGGTCTCACAGGTATTCAAAGTAGGAAGTACAGTGTTAAGTGGTAGTTGGGCTACTCCCTAAATTGAATCGCTTTAAGGAAAAGCATTTTCAGAGAGCAATCACGCTGTGTTTATGTAGAAAAAGCGATTAGGTTTATGAGCAATCTAATTACCTATTCGCTTAAAACGCTATATAAAATAAAGTTTATTTAGAGATGAATGATCAGTGTCGCAGTTTAAATAATGGGAGTCAGGAAACTAACACACAGCGCCACCGGATTTAATAACACAATAAAAACGCTATAAAATAATGTGACTAGGCACAGAAAAAGTTTACAGCACAGTACAATAAATGCTGACCATGACTTTAGAAGCATAAATTACCTTACACTCAATTTAAACACAAGCTGTCTTTCTGTATGAACCTCTAAGCTGGTTCATACAGAAAATGTAGAAATGCATTAGCCTGATTATGATTAAAAAACACATAATTAAACATGCGTTTGCGATTTAAATCAGAACACGATTTAAATCAATATAAATGTTTATATTGTAACGCATACTGTCCAGCCTCCATTTCTCTATAAAAATGTACTCTGTTGCACACACACACACACTAGAAGCAGGAACCGCTTTCAGAAGGGAAGATATGTTCAAAATATCGCAAATATCGATCATGTTGCGATATTTTGAAATATAAAAGTCAATTGATTGTCCATAATATCGCTTACCTATTTTTTCGAAGAAATGTTTGTTAAAAGAAAAGCCCAGCACCAGCTAGATTCGAACACACAACCTACCAGTTGGTAGTCATACGCCTAGACCAGTAGGCTACAAGACAGCTTGCATGAAGAGGCAGGCGAAACAGCCCTACACAGCCCTGTCGCAGTACATACCGTTATTAAATTCTTTAGATACGCGATTCCATATTATATTCCCTTTTAATCAAATTCTAAAAGTATGCTTGTTGACTCTGCTATCACGTTAGTTAAAGACTTCGAAGCTTACAATGTTTAGGGAGAAATGGAATACTGGTGTGTATTTTTTTCTTTAAAGTACCAAGACCAGCTATAAACTGTATGTTTATGTTCCAAAATTAATATCGTTTATGGCCTTCACACGCGTTACAGTATGCTCCTATTCTTTTTATGCTCAGCTACTAAGATTTCCTTTCAGTGGTAAAATTCAATATCTACAACGGGCACAGTAAAGACGTTTACAGTAAATCTTTCTACGACAGACCAACGGACCACGAGTGCCCCTGTAGGTCAACCAATCACGCACCGCGGTACCCCGTGTCATCTTACCTGCGGTACGTGTCTGTACCGCTCACTTTGAATGGCTGCATCTGTAGTTTGCTTGCATGATGCTGGGAACAGCGTGGTTGTTCGCTGAAATATGGTCTAGCGGTTATGATTCCTGGTTTTCAGCCAGGCGGCCCGGGTTCGACATCTGGTATGAGAACGTGTCGTTTTTGCCTCCTGCTTTCCAAAAGATCAGCACCGTGTACGAAGGAGCCGCATTAAAACTACTCGAACGTGCAAAACGTGCGAGAAGAGGGGGCGCTTGTTTCCAACCGAAACTTCTCGCGTGTGAGACGAGCTGATCATCGCTGTGGGAGGGTTACTCTGGTAGACAGGGCTGACCTTCAGCAACAGGATTTATAGTCTCCAAGATGATATTTGCACTTTCTGGAGAGGCGATTTTCTCCACTTCAGTAGCCCGATTTCGTCGATTGCGTGGAGAGGGCTGTAGAATGTGGCGCCGCCTTTCCTTCTCCGTCCATGACAGGTGTGCTGGTCTCTGGAGAGAGAGCAAGAACCATCAGCGCACTCCAATAAAGGCACTGGAAGCAGCTGAATCGCATTGGCGAAGCTCAGCACTGGGCCGCTGGGCACATCTTACCACTGTTTCCGTAGTGTAGTGGTTATCACGTTCGCCTCACACGCGAAAGGTCCCTGGTTCGAAACCGGGTGGAAACAGACTTCTTTTGTCGCCACGCACAAAAGGGGATTGGGGATTCGCCTAGCGCTGTGATCGAACAGACCCACTCCCCTCTTAGTGTGGCGGGATCTGCACAGTGCATGTCGCAGCGCATCCTGCTTTCACTTCAATGCGCGTCCTGATGTACCCCGGTCTCCCGCGTGACAGGTGTGGACAGGTGACAGGTCCTATACTAACGAGGAAGACATCGCTCTCTCTGACCCCCGGCATCGTGTCCCGACCCAGCGTGCTGGAAGGCGACGCGTGCTGTGATTCCTTTACGGAGCAGAAATGACAACCGAGGAGCCGAGAGATCATTTCAGCATTTCGCGTCCGAACGGAAAACACAAACGACCAACTCAGAATGACTTGCCTTTGACGCTTTTCAAAGCGTTCTTTGTGCACGACAACTGCGCCGCCTAGCAGATACAAATGGGTTGTACAACTTTGAACTAGCAAATGGAAGAGGGCTAAGCCCCCTCTCTTTTAGCCCAGGTTCGATCTGTCTCCCAGAATCACCAGGGCGCACACACACACACACACCCGTGTCGTTGAAGTGCTCTGCTTCATTTCTAAGGGCAACTCAACATTCACTCCTACCCCGAGTGCAGAAAAGACAGCGTCCGCAGCAACAACAGCTCAGGTCTCTGCACAGGAGCTAAGCTGCCCCCATCTCCTCTGCTCTGCGGCTCCTGCGGAGTGAAGTCCTGCCTGGAGCCATGTTTGCAGGCGGCGGCTCCCTGCGCCCTGTCTGTGCGTCATTTCCAAGAGCTCCTGGGAGGAAGAGAGAGCCCTCCCACTCGGGGGTTTTCCACGGTCTGTGTGAGGAGGGTGTGTCCAGTAGCTTATTGAGCGGAAGCCTGGGGCGGCGGAGAGCTGTGATCGTGCAGACCTTGAGGTGTCACCTCTTTGTCTGCTTTCCCGCCCCCCCTCCGCCCAAGCTCTGCTCCAAAGCAGCCCGGCAACCCCTCACACCTGCACGTGTCACAACCTAAGGTGTGGTCATGAGACACCCATGGGGTGTCGTTCTGTTCTTGCTAATTGTTTCCTGCCCGTCGCAGGCAGAAGTCCATGCGAGGAAGATGCGCTGGACAGAGCTCAGAGGGCGCACCTGGGTGGCTTTCCTTCTGAGTGACGTTCCTGCAAAACTCTCCCGCTACTCTTGGTGCGCTCATGCCGCAACACAGGAAGGCTGGAGCAGGTGGCTGTGGGCTCTGCGCACCACCGAAATAGCTCGGTTGGGAGAGCGTTAGACTGAAGATCTAAAGGTCCCTGATTCGATCCCGAGTTTTGACATTTTGTTTCATCGCGCCCTTTGTTCCTCTCTCCAGTGCCCCCTGCCTAAAGTGACGTGTCCCTTTATCAGCCCGAAACGCAAGCGAGACACCAGCAGCGGTCCCTGCAGGTTTCCGTAGTGTAGCGGCTATCACGTTCGCCTAACACGCGAAAGGTCCTTGGTCCGAGACCGGGTGGAAACAGCCTCGTTTTGCACGCTCCTGTACTTCACAGAGGTCTTGAGCGACCGGTCATTTGTTCCCTATGTATTTCCGATGCCTTCGTGCACTCTTGTACCAAACGCACGTTCCTTCTGTACGCGGAGCCGATCATTTGCAATTGGGCTGTGCCGACAGACCAGGACGAGCTCTTTCGGCTCAAAAGCAGCGCAGGACCTGCAAGAACAACAGAAAGGTAAGCATCCAGCAGGGGCCTCTTAGTGAGCCCAAGATCTCATCAAGAATCGGCTCCAGCAACAGGGCTGGGTGCATTGTTCCATTCTCCGACCACTCTCGGTGTAAACAAGTCCCTCCTGGTTTCTGCTTGAAATGCACTTTCCTGCGTTTGCTTTGGTGTAACTGGCTTCCCCTGCATGGGCGAATGTGTAGATGATCCTTAGTAAGTCATTGAAGAAAACCGAGAAGAGGTCGGAGTGGCCTCTGTCGTTCATCAACGATCCAGTCAGGCAGTACTCCTCTGTAAAGCGCCGTTCGTTCACGTCGATTGGCTTTTTCTTGCCTTCATTCGTGCAAGTAGTTAAGCAGATGCCCCTTTAGGGAGCCTGTCAGCACCCGGAGTTTTCCCCTTCTGTAAGCTCTCCATAGCCTCTCAGCTCTTCTACTGTCAAATCCTCCTCAAATACTTCCCCATCTCCTTCACTCAAAACGTTTTCTAGCTTTGAGGTAAAAAAATGAATTTCTTCATCCTTTACCTCTGTAGAACTGTACAGTCTTGTGTAGAAGTGTCACGCCCTCTGCAGCCAGAGGGCGGTCCTTCTCTGTCCTGTCCCTAGTTTCTGGTCTGCTGTCCTTCCTGTCCCTCTCTTTCCCTTGGGCTAAATATTTCCGGGTCTTGCACTCTGTCCTCGCTCAGCACTGACGTTTGGATGTCCTGAGACCCGCCTAGCACCAGGGCGCCCCACGTCCGCTCCCTGAGGGCACAGGTTTCTATACGGCATTCCTGAACTCTTTGCACTAATGAGCCCGGGCCTTTTTCCCGTCTCGCCGCTACGCATATGGGTCTTTTTCCGCCCTCCTGCTAGCCACGGTTAGGCCCCTTGGACGTCCGTGACAAGAAGGCCTCAATGCAGGAGAGGATAGCACTCAGCTCTGTACTCTCTCTTCCCTCCTCATCAACTACACTTTCCATGACAGACTTGGAACCTACCACTTTCCTGAAAAAGAAGTGAGTACACTTCTCATTTTCTTCCAAGAACTGCACTCAGCTTCTTAACAGCACTCCTCGACTACTTTCTTCCGCTATGCTCCGGATGTCCTTTTTTAAAAGGGTGATATCCTCGAGCACATCGAAGCCACTGTGCAGCACCGTGTAGAGACGCTGCAGCTGCCTCTGTTTCCTGGCTAACACTCCTCTCCGTCTGGCAGCCTTCCTTCCCTCAGCCATGAAAAAGGCCCTTGTCCTCACCTTCACCTCCTCCCACCACTCTCCTACTGACCCATACAGACACTGCAAGGACAGCCACTGTGATAGTTTCTCCTTGTAGCGGGATACTACCCCCTTGTTCTCTAGCAGCTTTGTGTTGAGTTTCCAGAGGCCTGGGCCAAAGACAGTCCCGCCCTGGAGTTCCACTCTACACCCTAAAGCCTGATGATCTGAGAAGAAGTCAGGCTGAAGAGTGACCCCAACAACTTTCACTCTCTCTGAGACAAAGCAATAGTCAATTCTGGAGCTGCTATTCCTCCCTGACCATGTATATCCTGCTGTTGTGGGATATATACATCTATATGTGTCTGAGAGTTTAAAGTCTTGAACTAAGTTTTCCAGGGCCAGTGAGCTGGAATCCAATTTTATCCGCCTTTTGGCTAAGATCAAGTTCAAGTGGCATGCCCGCAGTTCCTGTCTTTCCAAAGTTCTAGAAGGCGATCGAAGATCCTGAAGAGTGCTTGAGCTGGTATCGCCCTAGGTTGAGCCTAGGGGGTTAAGGCCAAGCAGCAGCTGAGCTGGGTGGGATCCGGCAGTAACGTTCTCTCTCTCTGCTCTCTCCTCTCCCCTTCCCCTTTCTCTTGCTCCGCCTCCTTGGCCTCTTGGCTGGGAGTAGGTACTCGTGGCCTGCCCGCAGTGCTTGCTTTCTTCCTCGAGACTCGGAAGCATTATCCGCTCCCTCTCTCTCTCCTCCTGCGCCTGCACCTAGCTGGGCTTTGCCCACAAGGACAAAGGCCAGGGCTCCCTTGCTGCTCCTTTAGCAGCTAAACCCCCCTCTCCACAGGACCTTGCTCTCTCTCTTTCTCTCCTTTTTTCTTTTTTCTTCTTTCCAGATGGCAGACAAGAAGACACTGATCCGGTTCTACTGGACCAAGAAAACAGAGACGATGCCAACTGTGAAATCCTTTTTCATTACCTTCCTGAGAGGGATCCTGCAGTTGGTGGCCGGAGATCTCTACTGCCTGCAAGACAACAAGGCAGAGAGATACATGGAGGCCTACATGGCCACGGTCGCCTCATATGAAAAGGCAACGAAAATGATCAGAGAAAATGGTAAGCACCCCGGTTTCTCTGATTTCAGGCCGGAGCCTATGAGGAAGACAAAACAGAGGACCATCACAGTCCTCACATACAACCCCTACTAACCAATGGAACTGGTAACAGCGTACCTAGGGAGGTATGTAACTGTGGTGGGCAAACCGACGGAGATCAGGGACAGTTGCGGTGTCTGGTATGGCAAACGCCAGTACCGAGTCCTCCTGAAAGAGGACCCAGAGGGCATCGACGGTTTCCAGCACCCCCCGGCCCGCTTCAACTTCGGATCCGACAGGGGGTACCTTTACTACCCCAGGATGCCACAAGGAGAACACGTGTGACATCGTCAGATGTCACAACTGTAACAAAGAGGGGCACCTGGCAAAAACCTGCCGGACAGCCAAAAAGTGCAATGGATGAGGCGCCGAGGGACACCTCCTTCACCAATGCAAGGTAAACAAACCTTCGTTTGCGCAGGTGGTGGAAGCCGGCCGGCAGAAACCGGTCTCAAGACAAAGGGAGAGAGGTGAGAACAAAGAACCCGCACCTCCCCCGCAGAGAGCCGAAACTGCCGAGGCCACACCCCCAGCTGCACCAGTGCCACATGATGGCTGCCAGGACGACGGACAAAATGGCTGACCGGAGAAAGGGCCCTAATAACTCCCAGCAAGAAGGGAAAGAGAAAGCGGGAGAAGAGATGCAGGGCGGATCCACCTTCGGAAGGACAAAAGAAAAGAGTGGTAAGGGAGAACCGTTTCCTCGTCCTAGAGGAAACAGAACTTTCTTCCCCTGAGGCCCAGGAACAACCGGAGGAGGCAGCCCAGGAAATGGAAACCCTCCCCCCCGAGTCCAACGGACAACAGGAGGAGGCAGCCTAGGAAGTCGGAACCCCCTCCCCCGAGGCCCATGAACAACACAAAGAGGCAGCCCAGGAAGTCGGAACCCCCTCCCCCAAGGCCCAGGAGCAACTGGAGGTCCCCGAAACTCCTAGAGAAAGGGAAGAAAAAAGCCTTCCCAAAGCGGTGGTGGAGAGTATCCTCAAGGAAGACGAGGATTACTTTGAAGCCGCCCTGGAGCCGGGACTGATGGTAGAGCTGGACCTGTCCAGCATGTTTACCTTTCAGTCCCCAGCGAGACCTGGAGGGAGCCCAGCATATTCCCCCCAGGACCCGAACGAGAGGAGTTACATCTAGGCTAAACAGTGCCCAGATGTAGACTCCCAAGTTTTCCACTGTAAGCACAAAGAGAGGAGGTTCAACTTTCACTTGTTTAATCATGATTGTGAAACTTACCTTTCTAACAACTAACGTGAGAGGGCTAATAGACCCGTTGAAAAGACGGGGAGTCTTTCATGATCTGGCCTCAAAGTCTTTCTCAGTTTGTTTCTTACAGGAGGTCCACCTGAAGGATGAAAGCGACAAGCTGACATTCACCAGGGAATGGACGAAGGGAGAATCATGCTGGAGCATAGGAGGGGTCCACTCTTCTGGAGTGGGAATCCTCCTCGGAGACCCAGAGATGAAGCTGGTTTCCTCCTTCTTGGTGGTGCAGGGCCGGATCCTGGTCGCAGACATCGACTGGAGGGGGCAGAAGTTGAGAGCAATTAACGTCTATGCTCTGACAGAACCCTCTATCCTGAAGGAAGTGTTTGCTGACCTGGCCAGCTGCTGCACCACCAACAGACAGGTGGTGCTTGGCGGGGACTTCAACGTCGACCGGGAGAAGGGGAGCGACGCTAGCTCGGCAGAGCTGGAGTCGCTACTCAAGCAGTTCTCCCTGGTAGACGGTTTCAGACGGTGCCGCCCTAACGACGCCGGAACAACATGGAAAAACTCCCGGGGAGTGTGCAGCCGCCTGGACTACATCTTTCTGCACACGACCTGCTCCCTGGAGTCGGCGACGGTGGCCCCGGAGTGGTATTCCAGCCACGAGCGCTTGACGGTGGTGGCTAACACCAACCTGCCGGCATTCGGTCGTGGGTACTGGAAGCTGAACCGGGAGATACTGGAGGAAGACGACTTCAAGGCACTGTTCCGTAAAGACTACGCGAGCTGGGTCGATCTGAGAGACGGCTACAGCTCCCTGGTGGAATGGTGGGAGTCGGTGAAAGACAGGACCTGAACCCTGGCGCAGACGTACTGCAGACGGAAGGCGGCCAGGGAGAGGAAGGAAGCTGCACGACTCCAGAGACAACTAGAGGAGGAGTACAGCTCGGCTAACGGGGGAGGAGCCTTCAATTCAGCCCGGGCACGGGACCTGAAGGAGAGGCTCCGCAAACTCAATCAGGTCCGAGGAGCCCAAAAAAAGAGGGTGATCCACGGCCTGAGATGGGGAGATGGAGAGGAAGTGCTGGACGAGAGCGACAAGGTAGAAGCGGCCACCGCTTTCTACACGGAGCTCTTTTCAGAAAAGCAGACGGAGGTGGAGGCAGGCGATGCTCAGAATACTGGGGGTTTCCTTCCAGAGCCAGGACAATGAGACCAATAACTGGACCAAGAGGATCGCCAAGGTGAATGCGAAGCTGGGTCTGTGGAAAACGCGGTCGCTGTCCTACACAGGGAAAGTGATGGTGTTGAAAGCAGACATCCTGCCGGCTTTGGTTTACCTGGCGGTGGTGTACCCGCTGCCGGCCAGACTCAGATGAGCGCTGCAAGGGATGATCTTCTGCTTCGTCTGGGGCGGCAATTACGAGTACATCACGAGAAACCGGATGTGTCAGCCGGTCGAGGAAGGGGTTCGAGATGTCCCACATTTCCCCCTGAAACTCGACTGCATCTTCTACTGCAACCTCTGTCGGGCGCTGCAGGAGCCCATTGGCCACAAGTACCAATACTTTGTCAGGCTGTGGCTCTCCGTCCCGATGAGGCACTTGGTCCAGTGGTCAAACACTGGGCCCAAGGCAGAGAGGCGACCGAAGTTCTACACCCACGCTGTCAAGTGGAGCAGGAGGTACAAGGCCACGAGACAGCCAGAGCTCTGCACCAACCACAGAGCCCTGTACAAAGAGGTGAGGGGGCATTTGGTCGCTGACGAAAGGCTGCAGGTTCCCAGACAAGTCTGGGAAAGGACACAGCCCAAAGAACTTGACAACCAACTGAAGGACCTCAACTGGATGGCTGTGCACAAGAGACTGGCTACCAGAGAGGTCCTCTACAGACACTCGCTAACCAGGAATCCGCATTGCCCCCGGGACACGTGTTTTGTCGAGGAGACTCAGGAGCACGTGTTCTGGAGCTGCCTCTTCGCCAAGGCGGTGTGGGGCAGAATGGACAACATTATGCAACTCCTGGGAAAGGATGCGGTGCTCAGTTACCAGTACATTCTGCTGGGTGCTGGCACCCACCGGACTGGACAAGGGGACACAGGACCTGTGGGGGCTGCTACTGTCCCTCTCAAAACAAGGACTGTGGAAGGCGAGGAACACTCTCATCCGGCACAACATAAAGTGGGGGGCGAGGGAGCTGGAGGAGAGGATCCTGGCGGACCTCAGGAGGAGGACGAAGCACCACGTCGCCAAATGGGGTTTCCCCACGGCGAGGGAGTGCTGGAATGGACTTTGGGCCCTATACAGGGATTAAAGGACAATAGCGAGTGGTAGGTTTGGAGGGACTCTCTTAATTGCGCAAATCCGCCCCCACTTGCAAAGATTGATAACGGACAATCAATCTCCGTTCCGCCGTTGTTTTTTATTACATGGATTGTTAATATGTGTGAGATGTTCCTTTTGAGATGTTTTGTTTTGCGGAATAAAGTATATTTTGTAGAACAAAAAAAATCTTATGACAAGGTTTACAAGTTATCTGTTGAACTACATTCTCATAGGTGTGGTCACATTCCAGGTCATTTGTTTACGTTTTTTGTTTCTGGAGCAACTGTTAGATGAAATGTGCTACTATGTAATCTAACTCCAGTGTGAATAACTAGAAGAGGGGAGCAGCTCCATTCCAGACCAAGGGAGCTTTGGGATTGGCTGGGCCAGATCTCTCATTTGCATATCTGATTTGGAAATATAACACTACACCCCCTTCTTGCATGGATTTAACTTGCACCCAAGAGTCCCCTAATGTGTATTGCTACTTATTTTTTATGATAAGTGGTGATTACCAGTTGACAGGTTTTATTTGTTGAATTATAAATGGTTCTGTATTATCACCCTGAAAGGCCTGTACTCAAGATTTGGTAGGGTATGTGTTTTCATTTCATTTACCAAATGGAATTTTTGCTCTTTTAGTATTTGTCTAGAAGGCTTTTTAAAGTCAGGAAGCCCATTTATTTGGTGAAAAAAGATTCTGTATTAATATTAATATTTCTCATACAACATAAATAGGGTATTTTATGAATAAAAAGATCTTGCACTTGGAAATCTTAATAAAGCTGTGTGCTTCCATACTAGAGCAGTTTTGAACACACTGTGAGTATTTGAAGGGAATTAACAATCTTTTACGTCTCGCCATGTTCAATGCTGCTGTCATTTCTGTAATATTGTGATTATCACGTTCATCACACATGCGCAAGATCCCCTGTTTGAAATTGGGCAGAAACAGGTGTCTTTTTATCTTCTCACATTTTGCACTCCTGCCAGTGTTTTATGGATCTTGTTTTGTCTTATGGCAAGAATTAGAATTTCCTGTGTCATTCATCACATCACATCAAACAGCCAGCAGATCATGTCACCTTTCAGATAGTCATTCTTCTGCTTCTTAAATTTCCTAGAGACAGGTCTTTTCAGTAGAACTGACAAACGTGGCAAAGCAACCTGATAAGACCAGGTCCTAGAAGTCACTACTCAGTCAGTTACTACTGCCGAAATGCAAGCCCTTCCTCCAGCCTGAAGAAGTTGATCCTACATTACTCATGAAGAAGATGTATCTACCAAACCTCAGAGAGCTGAGCTGGATCACTCCCCTTCTGAATGACGTTGCAGTAACACTCTACCACTCCTCTTCGTGCACTCATGCTGGAATTTGGGAGGCTACTGCAGACAGCAGAGGTTGGATCATACACAGAGGTTGAAATAGGTCAGCTGAGAAAGCCTTAGACTGATGCTCTAAAGGTCCCTGGTTCAATCTGGGGTTTTGGCATTTTGTTTCGTTGCGCCATTTGTTCCTCTCTGCAATGCCCTGTGTCCAAAGTCACACTTCCCTTTCTCAGCCTGAATCCCAAACTAGAGCCTTTGTGTCCTTGAGTCCCTCTTTTACCAACACTGATGAAGTACAGAAATAACTTAACATGTTTTGCACTCCTTATGGTGTTTTATAGTGGGACCTGTATTTCACTTAGTGACAGCCCATTTGATTTCAATATATTTTTGGTGCACTTATTACATCAAATTCCCCTGGTGGCCTGTTTTCATATCCTACTTCTGACAGTGACTTTTCTTATGTCACTTTGATGGGAGTACAATTGGAAAAAAAAACTCAAATGTGTGTCATTGTTTCCATATCGAACCCATCTTCCATTTTATACAGTATGTCACAGGAGTGAATTAATTCCTTGTTTAATTTTGCAAATGACCCTGCTGTCAAAAAAACTAAATTCCCATGTAGCCAAGGAGTTGCTGAAAAGCAACTTCACTTTGATGTTTTGTGTTGTTATAACTAATTCATCTCCTTTAAAAAAATAGATTTCTGTAGAAGAAAGGTGTCTCACACTACAGTTTAAATTGTAAACAGGTCATAGAAAAAGCTCCTTAGCTCCCTGTCAAGAATCAAACCCCACTCTCCTGTATGACAGGCAGGGATTCTCGCCATGGTTAAATTGCAACCGTAATAATATTGACAACATTAATAAATGCATATATAATTGAAATTGAAAACATATCTAACACAGCATCTTTTCCAGTTATATACCACAATGCATTGCTGATATTTGTTGTTTGCCATTTAGGTTAAATACTGTCATGTTTTTCTCAGCAATCGTCTTTTGATGCGTAAGTATAAATAATGATATTACTATTTGAATACATACAGGTCTTAATATTATTTTGATTAAAAATAGTATGTTAATAAGAAATAAATGGCATATAAAATAGTGTGAAGGTGAAGATCACACAAAATCAACTACAAATGTGGGAATTTTACATTTTTAGGATTATAAATTGCAAGTAGCACATTAGCAACACTACAGTAATGCTAATATAACAATAGTGTAAAAAAAATCCTGACCTAATTCCTTACAAACGCTGATACAAAATGTGAATGATTTCAGAGTTTCGGGTATTGGGTTTCCTGATAGAGATCAGAGATGAACTGAGGCATGTGTACAGAACTGGTGAACTCACAATTCTACTTCAAGAGGCTGAGCACAATGGAAGAGTCCTGTACACACAAGTGAGTCCTTGACAACATGGACAATCAAAACCTACTGGTATGATATTATATTCTCTCTGTGGTGTAGAAAATATTCAGTACTAGTATTCTAGGTTACAGATAGGTCATTATATGACAGCTTATATCTGATTAATAGGATCCATCTCTGGCATACATTCTTATTTTTAGTTTATAATGTATAATCTTGCTAATCTTTTAATGCCAAAATAAAGTGTTTTATAAAAAGCTTCATGTTCTAAAAAATTACTACAACTTTTGAACTTTGAAATATGGCCACTTTGTATTCTAGGACTGAGCAAATACTGCAGAAAAGTGGAGTTAAAATGTGAAAATGTGTAATGGTTATGTCTGATTAGTTGATTAGTGAAGATCCAGTAGTAAAAATAGCTTCTAATATTATTTCTCATATAATATTATTTCCAGATAAACCAACTTTGGAGAGTAGGCAACAGTGATTTCAAAGAAAGTGTGTTCACAGTGTTGTTAAGGAATTGCTTATAGATTTTTTAAATGTTTTTACATTACATTTTTACTTTGATCAAGTTAAAATATCCACAAAATTTAGCTTAAAGACACCTTGTTAACCACTGAATTTGCAAGGTGTAAAACTGCTTAATTGTCTTTTAAAATATAAGGATTACAGAAGTACATTTGATACTAAATATTTAAGTAAATAAACGTTGAGTGAAAACTCGCTTGAGAAATGCCTAAGCTCAGTCATAATTTGGTTTTCAGACTTAAGACAAATTAACTGATGATAGAATTCAACTTCGCTGGCACAAAACAGAAAAATCAAAGACAAAAGAGGTGCCTGGGAGACACAAATCTTTTTAGAGCAATTAAAGGTACTCTTATTCTATGTTGTACTTTCAAACTTTGGATACTCTTTAATTAGGACAGACTTTATTGCTCAATTACTATGATGCAAGCTAAACTTAATACACTGATTAAGCTTTGAGCTTAGTAAACCTTAATGGTTCTTTTTTTTAGATTATATTCAAGAAGAGATTAATCATCATTTGTTGATCATTTGTTCATTTGTTGGAGAACTTGACAATCTTTGACAATTATTATTAAATGAGCATTATACAAATGTGCGTTGATATTTTTAATATGTACCTTAATTGTAATATATATAAACACAATTGCTTTGATATGGGTGTTCATTTGAAGGATTTGAGGAAACTATCAAGGATC